>NC_091015.1:76415483-76735256 GCF_041296385.1 Aphelocoma coerulescens | reverse complement strand
AAAATGAACTAAAGATTATTTAGCCATCAAACTGATGGATATATTGGCTTACTTTGACTGTTCTAACACCTTTATCAAGTGTAAAAGTACCTAATGGCTGATTCAAAGTAAAAAGTTGTTTGCATAGGATAACAATCTCGTTCCTTCCTTCAAACTGATGCACTGAGAGTGTCTGGAAAGGTACTCTAGAGGCCTGTGTACCTTGCATTAGGCATAGCCTCTCCTGTGTGCACATAACAGTGTGGGAACTGCTGGCTCAACACCATTGGCACTCAATTCTGGATTGCAGAGCTGAAATCAGAGAGGGATCTATTGGCCAGATGCCTGAAGGCAAGCTGGAGATTGCAGAGGGCAAGAAATTTGGAGAACTGAACAGAAAATGGCAAGAGAAGCAGGAGAATTTATTTTTGCAGCTAGTGACTTTTGGCTCCAAGGAGAGTTCAGAGTACAGTAAACAACTGCTAGGATTAGACAAAATAGCATTGAAGGTCTCTGGAAAGTAAGCAGCAGATAACCCATGCTGTTTAATACTGTCCTCTGCTTTGACAGAGTGTGACAGAGTTCCCCAGAACATCGTTGCTCTTCACAAGAGAGTGTGCTCTTGCAAAAACAGCATTAGTGCTAATGCAAGTTACTGAATTTGTGGGAACGTGGCAGATTTCCAGGCTTTGGGTTTCTATCTCCTTAACTTACAGAACCAACCTCAGATTGCTGTATGGGTTAGAGTCAAGGGAATCCTCCCCTGCACAAAATGTACCTTCAGAGCAAAAGCCCAAACCCTGACAGGGTTTGTTTCATTACTGAAACAGGGCTAATGCTGTTGCTGCTTGAGAAGGTCACACATGGGTAGCACCAGCACAGAGAAGAGCAAAAAGCTGCCCTTGCCATTGTTTTACCATTTAATTCCTTTATGTTAAGTAGTCCTGACTAGGGCTGGCATGAGATGAACTTTGTTCGTCCACATCAAGATGTACTTGGTGCTTTCCTTGTGGGGTGGTTTAAAAGAAAACACCTCTTCAGCCCTGCCCATTCCAAAGGTTCAGATACTGGTCTACCCCCTCCTATTCCTAATGTGAAGGACTGAAATGCTGATTTCATATCCACTGTCTTGTGCTTATTTCTTTGAGGGCTGGCCCTGGTGGCCTGGCTATGCTCCTACTGCTCTTCAGTGTCCTTACAGCTGCTGTTTGATTCTAGGCTCTCAAAGCACTCAGCTAAAGCAGCTGTGACTTCTGGGCCATGAAGCTGTAACCTCTGTGAGCAGCTGTGCTTGAGTCTGCTAAAACTAATTTTGCATCTTGGCAACAGTTTTTGGCACGTATTGGTCCTACTAGTGTGGAGGTACAATGTGATGGCACCAGCAGTGCCATTGACCAAAACAGGCTTTAAGATATCAGCCTGAATAATCTGATCCTATCACTATCCTATTGCCTGGATGTGCCAGGTCCTAAATCTGGGGCTTTTACTACTTGAGTAGTAACCTGAGGTTCTGGCTGTAGGAGTGTGATAAGGCTTGAACTGCCCTGTTGCTTCTTACTGTGATCTAGAGTTCACGGTGGTGAATACAAAGGGATGCTTTGCGCTGTGCTGCTCCCAGTCCCAAGTTCCAAGGTGAGCCTTACAGTAGCTCCCATGTAAATGCCTGCATTCTGTGGTTTTATTCCCTACTACCTGCCCCAACACAATGATGCAACCAGGGCTATCAAGGTGCTTGATGTGAAGCAGACCTAAGAACTGAGGTGAGCTGTCTGTACTGTGGCTGTTCCTGTGTGCTGAATTCTGCACAGCCACAGAAACAGCGTTGAGAATTTGCACCCTTGGGGCACATGTCATCTCCTTTGGGATGGTGTTGGCCTATTTAGGCTTGCTCATCTGCATCTCCAAGCAGTTTACTGCCCAAAGGGAAGGTTTCAAATAGGAAGAAGAAGATGAGATGGGATGGCTCTGTGTGGTTTAAGCTGGGTTTTTTGAAGTTTATTTTTAATTTTTTTACAAACTATGACAGTAGTGGTTGATTTTTTTTTCTTTCTTTTTTTTTTTTTTTTTTTTTTTTTTTGTATCTGAGGTGTTTTTGATGGATTCATTGCTCTCTAAGTTCAAGCTGCTAAGCATTTAAGTTTTGTCAGCACTGTGAAGTAGATGTGTGGCAACTCTTGTTTTGCTACATTTCCTCACCCTTTGTGTGTTGGCACAAGGCTCTCTTGGTGTCTCCTGTAACTGTAAAAAGTTAGGAGTGCTTTTCATCCAAGTATCTTTGTTAGATAACTTAGAGTGCATTGGTCTTATTTCTGTATTTCTAATTGTTGAATCTCTGCACAACCTGTAACTGTAAAGTTTGGAAGGTGAGTGTTGAGCACTTAAGAGGGTATGGATAAAGGAAAAAATCAGAGTTCCTTACTTAGTAAAAATTACCATAACGTTATATCCGCCTATACTAGCTTTTAACTGTTTTATTGGAAAAGTCTGGACCCTGAAAGGCTGTTTAAATGATGGGTATGGGAGAGCAGAAAGGGATGTCACACTGCTTAGGTACCTTCTAGCCCTGCACTCATCTATCCCCTTCATAAGAAACACTTCAGATTTTGAGAAGCTCAGTGTGTTCCAGCTTGATAACCTGTGAATGGCCTAAGGTGAAAATTTTGGATTTTACCAATGGTATTCCCATCTGTAGGCAGTAGAAGTGTTTGGAGATGGCATCTGGGACAGAAATTACGTTTCCTGACCTTGGACAGTCCATCTCATACCACTTCCTGCACTTTTTGGTCATTTAAACCACCTGAAGGTCTAAAGTCCATTTGGTTTCTGCAGCAGATCTGTAACTGGGTTATCCTTGCATTACCTTTTGGAAGGTGGGTAGCTGACCTTGGAAGGTTTCCTTTGCCCTTCTCACTTCATGCTTTTTAAAGTGTTATTAATCCAGATATTTCTTTTCTCCCTTTGAATGCAAATAGATGTAGGTCAATTTTCAACCTCTTCAGTTGCCTTGACGCTTCTGAGCCAGAACAACAGATGATGTGGATGCTGAAGTGCAAAAATTATGCATCAATACTCAGAAAAAGAAATGGGAAATATGAAGTTCAGGTAAAGGATAACTGCTTTATGCATTTTAAGCTCTAGACAGGGTTTAATCTTAAACCAACTATAACCCCTGGTATCCTTATGCTGCATCTTTTTCAGGGGGTGATGCTGTGCTAAGTGCTTGTTTACCTGCACATTCTGTGTCAGTGCAGTGGCCCATCTAAGGTCTACAGGGCTTACAGCTACCTTATGTCAAGGCTGCACAAAGCCAGAGGAAAGGATGTCCTCTGTGGCTGGAAATAGGCCGAGGAGCTGTGTGTGTTCACCCTGGCCTGGGGACAGCCCACCCTGCTCTTGGTAAGGCATGCTGAGGTAGGCTGGAGCACACAGGGTCAGGTCCTGCAGGCAGTAGAGCTGTGTCTAAGAGAGTAATGCACTGGAAAACAGACATGTATCTAGGAGGAGCTGGGAGCTATTGTGTATTGGAATAAAACACAGCCACAGAGCCTTTCCTGG
Organism: Aphelocoma coerulescens; assembly: GCF_041296385.1. Taxonomy (NCBI): domain Eukaryota; kingdom Metazoa; phylum Chordata; class Aves; order Passeriformes; family Corvidae; genus Aphelocoma; species Aphelocoma coerulescens. The sequence continues at coordinate 76,731,722 of NC_091015.1, read as the reverse complement.
TCATATATGACGGGGTGTTTTTTGTTTCTCGTGAGCAAGAGTTGAGAAAGCATTACTTATAGACAGAATGTGAGAAAAGCCTTGTAAAGCTGAGCCTTGGCACAACACATCAGCAGCTTGATTTATCTCCTTTAATTCTATTGTTCCTGGAAGGGTCTTTAGTAAAACTCATTTCTCCTTCTTCTTTCCTTAGGAAGCTACTAACATCCCAAACCAGTGAATCAACCTCAATAGCTTTTCCTTCTGCCTGTCACTCCACACATGCCCTTTGGTGAGCAAAAACAGTCAAGTGTTTGCATGCCTCCCCACTCTGTTTGTATCTTCAATCTGAAAGAAATATTATTTCTGAGATTTGATTTCTCAATTGTCTCTCCCCTGTTTTCTACCATCATGTCCCAACTGAAAGCAATCTGATTATCAAACAAGGACTTGATGGGCAAGCACAAGCTTTGAATAAACAAAGTTATTTCAATATTACCTCTGCTCAAAAGCCCAAGTTTTTATGGGTAGTGGGGCAAAAAGACTACAGTGAAGGTATTGTGTAAAGTTTATGGAGGTTGTTTCCTAGTCTGATGTGAATGTTCTAAAACACATCTGAAAAAGCTGGAGAACAAAAGCAGCCTCAAGTAACCAGTCACCAGCCCAATTTGATGCCTTGAAGAGGAGTGGAGACAGCCTGATAGTAAAATTTTGTTTATTTACAGTGTTATGTATTACAGGAAAATCAGTTTAAAAAGTCAATGCTTCTCTTTCTTCAAAGTTGCGGCATTTTGAAGATGTTAAGACGTATCTGAAGAATTTTAAACATACCTGATTCCAGCATTCCTGGCTGATCTGGATCTACAAGGTCTGTGACCATCTCTGTTTTTACCTTTTTTTTTTTTTTTTCTTTTTCTTTTTTTTTTTTCCCCAGCCCTTTGAATTTCAAGTAAGGCATTTATTTATTTCCTTTTCTTTTGAATGAGGTTTCAGCAAAACAGAAGACAATATCTGCAGGTTTGATTGCTGTAGTAAACTTTAACACTTAGCACAGCTGACGCTTTCCACCTTGACAGTCAAATGCATGCTTTGCCATCAAAAGATTATGGACTCCACTCGGCCTAAAATCCATGCTGGGGCACTCAACCCTTTCTGTGCCTGCCTTAGATGAATGGTCCAGCTCGTAGCCTTGTACACTTTCTTGACAGCTCTTTCAAATCTCTCTGCCTCTACCCTGGCTTCCAGTATCAGGCTGATTTCTGCAGAGCTCTGAAGTGCTCCCTTTACTTAGGGCTGTGTAAAACACCCTCAGTCAAACCCACTAATTTCTTACATCTTGGGATTTTTACAGCATCAATCAGAAACACCTGTAAAGGTTCTGGAAGGGCCAGTGAGAAATAGTATATGCATACAGTGTCCAGGCTTTGTGAATGCAGGGTTCTTGGGGTTTTTTGTTTGGGTGTTTTTTTTGGGGTTGCTGCTTTCCCCCTTATTGAGTGCTAAATAAAACAAAACACTGACTTTCAGTAAGTGAGGTTTTGTGACCAACTTCATGAAGAGGGGAGCAAATGTGAATATGCACCAGCTAGATCTAGGTTGTTGTGGTGGGGTAAAAGTGTTTGAATATTGCAGCTATTTTGGTCACCCAGCTCACGATGATGTCGTTCAGCAGTCAGGCTGCTCAGAGGTACTGCTTCTGCTGCAGCATTTTGGGAATTTCAGTTTCCTGCTGGAGCAGAAAAGTTTTGTCCACATTGCAATGGAGCTGGAACTGGCTGGAGACAGGTGTCAGACAATGGGACTTTCAAGCACATGTTCAAGCAGAACTCTGACACAAGATACCCTTCTTCATGCTATTTTCTCCTCTTGCTTTTTCTGGACAATTCCATCTGTTCTTCTTCCCCTACTGTACCACTTCCTCAGCCCCCTTCCTTCCTATCCATGAGCCCTCATGGCTGCAGTCTCTTGGGCTGCTCCTGGTGAGGCTGGCTGCCTTGTGTCCATACAGCTCCCTGGGACAAACCTTCTTCCTGCCTTTGCACCTGCAGTCTCCACATGCCCCTGATGGCAGATCATCTAAATGGGGATATCTGGAGGGGATCACTGATCCTCTAGAGATGGAGAAGAATTGGACAGCAGGATTTGGGACCTCCTCTACACGTGGGCTCTCTGTGCTGGCTGGATGTGTGTTTGTCCTCCTCCTGCCGTGGGACTTTGCAAGGTGACAGGAGTGAGAGGACGTTTCCTTTATGGAACTGCTTCAGTCCAAGGGACTTGCTGGGCTGAAATGACTCCAAAAGCTGTTTTTGTTGAGAGAATTTTATACATGAGAATGGGAGACACCAGAACTACTTCACTGTGAGGAAAGAAGTCTGTCTATCTTTAGTGAAGAAACTAAGTGGGCTAAATGAGAAAAGGGCAAGGGCAGATCTATAAAGTTAACCCTGGGTATTTTTCATTTCTAACCATTTGAGTGGGGGTAAATGCAGTGAACTGAAGCAGAAAAGATGGTGATGGGCTTTTGGGAGAGAGACACCTTTACAGCTGCAGACAGCTTCCCCTACGGAGGATTGTGCCTTGGTTTCTCCAGCCAGAGACCAGTCTGAGTAAGGTCCACCTGGCACAGAAATTCCTGTACAACCTGCTTTGCTCATTGCTGAACTCACTTTTCAAATTTTCTGCATCTTCCAGCCTATTAATATGTGGCATGATAGTTTGCTTTGAATTAGCAGTGTTTGTATAGGATTAACTTTATACACATTTACACTCAAGGGATTTATCTTTCTTAAGTTGCTAAGATCCTATTTCTTTTAAAATCCATTTACCTAGAAGTCCTAATGACTTAGCATATCCAAAGTGACTTGTTTTGCTCTGTGTTCAGAATACCAGACCGGGCAGTGCCAGGGGCTACCAGTCCAGCCCCCTGAAACAGAAAGCTCCTGCCACCCTTCCTGGCATTTGAATCAGGTTGCACTTGTGTAAAGCAAGTGAGTGTGGTGCAAACTATGGGATGGTGTATCTGGGCTCTGCTCTCTGTCATGTCCTTCCCCAGGGCTCCCACAGGATCAAAGGGCACCTTGCTGGTGTCCATGGGGAGGGATTGTGTTTTGGGGAATTGGAAGAAGAAAAGAGGGGTAGGTGATGGAAAAGGTATGATTCTCACCTTTTCCCCCACCCCCCCTTTATTTTCCTGACCTTGGCTGCAGTTTAGCTGGATGCACTGGGTGCAGTGTGAAGCCTTGCCTCAAGACCTCTCACATGCCCAGAAAGTGCTCACCCTGTTAGTCTGAACAGAGTCCTAACCTTTTGAAGGCATTGATGGATTTATCCATCAAGTGTTTCATAAGGCGTTTTTGTGTCAGCATTAGAGATCAGAAAGGTTTTCTTTTTCATATGAGAAAGATCTTGGCTTTCTTTGTTCTGATGGTGATCTTTGACAAGACAAGTAATTCTACTCATTTTGTTAAAACCTAGATAGCAGTACATTAATAAGTGTCTGGTACAAAGAACTGATAAATGTAATCAAATAGGTTTTAAGCTAAAGCTTGTAATTCAGTCTTTTTTCTTCTTTTTCTCTTTAGAAAAAAAGATCATAGGAAACACTATACTTATTGTGCCTTCTTATTATTCTGCAATCCATTGGCAGCAGCAAAGTAGTCCTTATGGAAGCCATTCTTGATTTCTGTTGTGACAGGGGTTTCCTTTACAGCTGTTCTTGAAGGTGCTTTCCGGTATGTCTGTAAAAGCAAAATCCAAAGTAAACACTCGGGTTCCTTTAGTGCCCCCAAAGCAGTACTTATGGTTAACTGTAAATGGAGATCTCTGGTGTTTGTTAATGCAAATGTGTATATTTTCTTCAGATGGTATTAAGGGTGCTGCAGATTTTTTGCTGCTGTGGGTGATGTTACTTTATTAGTCTTACTGTAATACTTCTCAATGTCAAAAGAGATTTCAAGCCCTGTACACTAAAAGCTTTATATATACAGGCAGGCTAGAGCACTCCCTGCTAAAAGATGTTGAAGTAAACAAGGCAGAGACAGAGCTGTTCATTTTTTTTTTTTCCCCTAAGGAGTAGAAAGACTCGAAAATTTGCCCACCAAAGCAAATTTGACCTCCTGTGTACTGAATGCAGTACCTGACTTGTTATACAAGGCAGAAGAGCTGAGCTGCAATGAGGAGGTCATCACTGCTGAATAACTGATATGATTGTACCTGTTATTCTTAAGTGATGTATATGTTTTAATACTAACATATTTTAAGCACTGATGGTCATTTTACATCTGAGTCCACACAGACTGCTATCCAAAAAGTTCTATTTTCCCCACCCTTGTCAGAGAGCTCTCAGAGAAGACTGCTTACCTTAATGTAGAAGTTGATGAAGAGAATGACCAGTGTGGCCATGTAGGAGGACTGGAACATGAGGCAGCCAAATGGGAATCCACATGGCTTCACAGCTGCACTGAGTGTGTGCACAATAGTGAGCAGAAACTGGATCTGTGGAGTGAAGGTAATGCAGGAGTATTTGCTGAGAAAGGGTCAGTGCTAGCTGAATCAGATACAGCAATGTCCTCTAGTCCTGCTCTTTGAAAGTTTGAGTACTCTTGAAAACTATCCCTTTCTAACCCCTGAATGTATTGTGAGTTAAGTTAAAATAGTGCTCTTGTGAAATTAAATAAAGCCCTAAGGGGTCAGAGGCTTCTAAAAGTAGGCCTAGTTGACAAGAGGGAAACTTTTTTTTTCCTCAGATTTAGTAGGTGTTGTTCTGTCTTCCAGACCTTGTTGTGACAGGTACAATTGGTGTCTCTGTTACTGGGTAGAAACAGGAGGAAACTCTCAAGACTCCTGGCAATAGCTTTAGAAGTCTGAAGGGCAGGGAGGATAATTTATAAAACTTATCTATTATTGTTATAAACAAAATACACTTGACTTGAAGATTAAGTTCAATAGTTGACAATTAATAACACAGAAGGATAGCAAGAAATAAAATTAAAAACCTCTTTCCCTAAGCCCCTGTTTCTTCTCAGGTTCTGCTTCACTTCTGACTCCTGTACTTCCTTCCACATGGTGCAGGGGGATGGGGTTTGTAGTCAGCTTGTATTGCTTTGGCTTTGGCTTTTTGCTTTGGCTTTGCTGCTCCTTTCTCCTCACAGTCTTTCCCTGCTTCAGTGTGGGGCCCTTCCCCTGGGAGAGAGTCCTAATGTGCGTGTTTCCCACGGGCTCCAGTTCTTCACAAACTGCCCCAGTGTGGGTCCCTTCCCCAGGGTCCAGCCCTTCAGGAACAGGCTGTTCAATCTGTGACTCCCCATGGGGTCACAGATTCTGCCAGCAAACCTGCTCCAGGGTGGGCTCCTCTCTCCACGGGTCCACAGGAGCCTGTTTCTCCATTGGCTGTATCTTCCTTCAGGGCAGATGTGTCCATTGCTGCAGCAAGAGGTCCTCCATGGGCTGCAGGTGGATCTCTGCTCCCCTGTGGACCTCCCATGGGCTACAGGGGAACAGCCTGCTTCACCAGAGTCTTTACCACAGGCTGCAGGGGACTTTTTGGCACTAATTCCCTCCTTTTGCTTTGACCTGGGTGTTTGTAGGGGCTGTTTCTCTTACATTTCTTCTTAGCTGCTGTGCAATATTTTTTATCCTTTAATAAATATGATACCACAGAGGTGCCCCCAGCTTTGCTGATGGGCTCAGCTTTGGCCAGTAGGGAGGGTCTGCCTTGGAGCTGGCTCTGTCAGACATTTTTTGTGACTTTTATATCAGTTTCTTCCACAATTAAGGAGCAGTCATTTTCTATGCAATGGTTCAAAAATAATAGAATTTTGTGGACTGAAGAGTTTCTACTGTTTGTTCTTCTACAGAAAACACTTCTGAACATTATTTTCTTTATTAAGTTATATCAGGCTGCACTAGTGACTTCTGCCCTATGATAGTTTCATTATACTTCAATTCTAACTGGCAAATAACAATGTTTACCTATAGTTCATTTAGTCCTCTCTCGTGTTTTGAAGGATTTCTGGTAGTTAGAAGTGAAAGTAAAACAGATACATACCAGTTGTGCCTGAGTGAGGTATTTCTTCCACCAGAGATACTTGCGCATGGAAGGGATGACTGACAGTCCGTAGTAAGAATACATGAGCACGTGGATAAAGCTATTCAAAGTGGGTCCAAAGAAACCTATAAAAATCCATTAGGGGGAAAAAAAACCCAACAACTTAAATATCAACTGCTAAAAAGTGAGAGAGGATATCATTGCTTGTGATGTCTCTTGCATATGGTAAGTGTTCCTTTCATGCTTACTCCTTGCTAAAGACTTTCCTGATTTGGAGAGGTGCTTTCCTAGGGACAACTGAAAAACCAAATGATACTTCCTAGAGGGTGTTTTCTCATGATGAATGTTCTATCTCGTATTTTTTTTCTCTTCCACTTTTTTCTGTTCTGTAGTTGACAGGCTATTTTTTTCCCTCTCCTAAAATTCTTCTTGCTATGAGTCTTTCTATTATTCCTGCAAGCTTTAAACACTGCTGTGGATGACTTTGCTGCTAGTATGCAGCTTAGGGCCCTGGGAGACACCTGTACTCCTGCTGCCTGATGCAGCAGCAAGGGCTTTACTCTGAATTAAACCAGCCTCTTGTGCCTGTGTTTGATTATCGCTCTTGTTTTCTTCTTTGGGTCTTCTGCTAGATGCACATTTACAGAATTTCCTCCCAGATAATACCTTGCTACTCTTACTAGTGAATACTAGTATTCATTTAGTGAATACTAATTCTAGAGGAAATTAATTATCCTCTGTACTTCACAGGCTATGGAGGAGTAGCAGCACTACTCTGTGCTGTGCGCTCGTGTTTGATGGCAGTGCTACAGTTACAAGATGGACTCACCAGTTGTTCTGATTTTGCCACTGATTAATGACTTAGCTACTGATTTAATTACAGTAGTGCAGTACTAGTGCAAATTGTGGGGACCAGGTTCACATACATCAGAAAGCACAAACCCCCACTGACTTGCTTATACCTCTAGAAATAGCTCCCAATTGCTATGAAATCTCTGATCCTTGCTTCTGCCTGTAACAGTGATTTACTTTGATTTTGTGCTGTCCACAGTAAGTGCCAACAAATGTGAATTCTGCTTTTGGTTCTGAAAAAGACCTGCAAACAAGTTTCTTTACAAAATGTTGCAATGGACTGAGGTGACTCCCTTTAAGAGGTTTCAAGAAAACTGGGGGTTTTTTTCCTCAACCTTGAAAGCAGTGCCACAGGAGGCCTCTGGCTGTGTGAAGCCCTGGAAAAGTGCACATGTTGTGAGACAGCTGAAGTAGTTCTCTGCTGTTTGTACTTCTTATACAAATGCAAGTGACCAGCCTGTGGCATCATTGATCTCTTCCTCAACAGGGAAGATGATGACAGTTTCACAATAACTTCCTAAGGGTGTATTCTGACATGAAACAGAACAGACTCAAACTGGTATTTTAATTAGTGACTATGTAAGTAAAGTATCTTGCTAAAGCACAGATTGATGCATATGGAAGTCGAGCTTGTAAAAGGGCTATTGATTTAATTTGTTGTGATTGATAATGGCTTTAGCAGGGTCATGAATTCTCCCTGCATCTGCTTTTGGAGTAGGTCTTGTATGTGATGGCTCTGTGTGCTACTCAGTGCTGTTATGCTTAAAAGAGGTTTGAAGAGAAGTAAATACATGAGCTTGTGGCAGCTAACTGGAAAATGTAGGGCCTAACACTCTGGTATTTTTGGTCTGAACTTTTAACCATGCTTTTAATTTTCCTGTGTTCTGCAGGTGGTCAGCAGTTCTGAAAGGCTGTGAACCCTGAAGGTGACCTCATATTGCACAGTGACACAATTCCTTTGTGTGGTGATGTGATTCCTCCCCAGCTGCTGCCGACTTAGACCTCAGCTGATGAAGCTAACAAAGACTTACTTTGCCCACAAGGTATCCAGTTCAGAACACACCACCAAATGTTAAACATAGTGGCATGGTGATACACATGAAGGAAGGTGATCTGGCTGCTTTTCTTTCTCAATACAAAGAAGATAGTGTCCATGAATTCAATTACTTTGGAAAAATAATACCACCACAGCACCTTGGCTACCTGTACAAGCAAGAACAAAGGAGCAGGAGATCAGTATCTGTCCCTACAAGTGCTTAAATATTACTGTACTACTTCACTCCCTAGGCATGCAACATCCCATAAGGCATTAATATGCTACTGAAGGAGAAGCATTGAGCTCTGGCTTCAATTTTATTTTGCTTCTTAATGAAGCAGTTTTTTTAAAAAACACGCATCATCTTTTATGCAATTGTATAAATATATAATTGTCAAAATATAATTTAAGAAATATAAACTTTGAGGAAGGGTTTTCTAATTGTTCTGGGTTTTTTTTCAAAGATATAGTTTTGTGGGTGGGTTTTTGTTTTATTTGGGGGGGGGTTGTTGTTTTTTTTTTTGTCTTTTTTAAGGGTGCTACCATTTTCTTGACACTGAACAGATTTTGCTGCCAGATTCTTTTTTTTTTTTGAAAAATCTAAATTTGATACCCAATGCAATTAAATATATCCTCCTCTAGAGTAGAGATGTTTTATCAGAGCTCAGGATGTGCCCTAGGACAGTTAAAGACAGTTAAAAGATAAAGGAGAAAAACATTTCTTTTGAGGGGAAAAAAGTATTTAACTGACCTTTTCCTAGCACAGACAAATTTTGAGAGTTGGGGAAAATTACATAAATTAACCAGTCTTTCTGTCCTTGAGGTCTAATGTCATCTAGAAAGTAAACCTGATGTGGGGAATAACAAAGGGTTTAATACATGGAATTGCTGTGATGCAGAAGTAAGGGCTGAAACTACAGATGAGTCAAGCCAGCAAAATGTCTCTGCAGTTTTCTAGAGTTTATAGTTGGGCTTAAATCCATTTCCTGCTCCTGCCCAACAAGAGTTACATTTTAGATGACTGATTTTTGTTCAAAGTTTTTAAATTATGTAATTCTCAGTTTTAATAGGCAACACTGTTTTGACTAGAAGTCTTGATATGTGGCTTTTCAAAATGCTTCCTGTCCTGCTTTCCTCTGCAAGGATGCACCTATATTGAATCAAAAATGTAACACTTCTTGTTTTCTACCTGTTGTTAGGCAACCTGACTAAAACCCTCATGTTAGAGATGTTACTGAGAGCAGCCTTCTAACTGCCATGAACGCAGAGGTGTTGCATCAAGGATGTGGAGGGGAATGACTGCTCTGGATGCTGATGTGGATGCTTTCGTCTCTCACCCGGATATCGGCCTCCCCTGCACTGTGGAGGTTCTGACACTGCAAGTTGTAGCCGCCTTCCCATGTGGCAAGGATGAGCTGGAACAGAAAACAGAGGAATTACATTCATGAACAGATGGAATGGTTTTTCCCCCTGCAGTTGTTCTGTTCTCAGTGGTAGGTACTGACTCCTTCCATGAACTGGTGCTCTTAAACTAGACAACTTGCTAATATTGTCTCTTTTGAAAGACAGTTAAGCTGGAGATAAGAAATTATGCATTTCTTCTCTTTCTCTGGCTTTAGAGCCTTCAAGGCATCCATTAAAACCTCTCATTACTTAATACATCTCCAAATCCTTGCTCCAAAGCAAACACCAGAATATTATATCTCTATCCTCAAGCAGTATGGACAGAGCTTAACACAGCTACTTGTGCAAAGCTGTCCTTGAGAAAAATTCCCTGATGCCAGGCAACTAGAAGGCAAATGCCAAGTAGCGCAATGGGAGAAATATCTCCTAATGCCATACATGTCTCCTTAGTGTACACTGTTAAATGCTGGAGGAAGTGAAGGAGAGCAGGCACAGAGCTGAATGGAGGCGTGAATAGGCCCACAAGCAACTTCTTAGACTCTGCACGTCACACGGGGAAGCAGACAGAGCAATGAAATATCAGAGTGCCACATTGGGATGGAGCAGGTTTCTAGAAAACCATATGGTGGTTTTTCATATGGAATATTTTTATAGTAACAGCCACCTAAAGCACTCAGCAGCCCTTTTAGAAGAGGGAGCATCATCTCTTGCTGATAAATGCCATGTAGAATCCGTTCATTTTGAAAAGGCCTTGCTTGTTCTCGAATGAGTGTAAAGTGGGTTTGGGGGCAAACTGAGAAACTCATGTTCTGGGGTCCCTCTGCAGATGCTGCAGTGAGCAATGGTGGGAGAAATGCATTGAAGTGTTATGCTGTAAGCAGAATTGCAAGATGCTGAGAGAAGTGGGTTGCTTTCAATTCTGGAGCCACATTCACAGGGGTGGTGTGTGTCAGCAGAGAAGGGATGACTTTTCCCTCTAGTTCATGCTGAAAAGAAGTGTCCTGTGTTGAATGTGTGGCAGTCCATACAAAAGTGAAGCAGAGACATTCTCAGTGCTCAAACTGAATTAATTCCTGGAGTAAGTACATTAAAAATTATTATTGATAATATTTGGAGGATTAGAAAGTAGCCTAGAATGCTTATTATAAATTCACATTAAAATGCATTGACACCTGGAGAACCAGGGTCTTCTACAATTTTTTTCTGAATTAAAATTCAGATTGTCTCTGTAATATGAACTTGGCTGTTTTAGGTGGCCAAAATAACCCACAGAAATTGCAGAGAGAGATGACAACACAGTAAATGAGTGTTTTATAGATAACTGATATGTAACAATTGAAACAAACACATTCCTTTACAAGCAACTTGTATGTTGCAGGATTCTGCATCTGGGATAGAGCAACCCTGGTGATGTGTACAGACCAGGGAATGAGAGCAGCCCCATGGAGAGAGATGTGGGTGTCCTGGTCAGTGGCAAGTTGAACATGAGCCAGCAGTGCCCTGGCAGCCAGGAGGGGCAGCCGTGTCCTGGGGGGCATCAGGCCCAGCATCGCCAGCCAGGCAAGGGAGGGGATTGTCCCACTCTGCTCTGCACTGGGGCGGCCTCACCTCAAGTGCTGGGGGCAGTTTTGGGTGCCACAATATGAGAAAAGATATTGAGCTATTAGAGACCATCCAGGCCATGATGATGGTGAAAGTTCTGGAGGGGAAGCCATGTGAGGAGCTGCTGAGGGCACTTGGTCTGTTCAGCCTGGAGGAGACTGAGGGGAGACCTCATTGCAGTTACAACTTCTTTGTGAGGGGAAGAGGAGGGGCAGACACTGAGCTCTTCTCTCTGGTGACCAGTGACAGGACCCAAGGGAACAGCACGAAGCTGAGTCAGGGGAGGTTTAGGTTGGATATCAGTAAAAAGTTTTTCACCCAGAGGGTGTTTGGACACTGGAACAGGCTTCCCAGGGAAGTGGTCACAGGACCAGGCCCAACAGAGTTCAAGAAGTGTTTGGACAACACTCTCAGGCACATGGTGTGACTGTTAGGGTGTCATGTGCAGGGCCAGGAGTTGGAGTCAATCATCCTGATGGGTTTCTTCCAACTTGACATGTTTTATGAAACTTTTTTGCTGGTGCTGAACAGTTAAATCAGGTCAGTAGTATCTCAAGGTTTTGGGTTTGGTTTTTTTTCAAGTATTTAATTGATAGCTTCTATGTTGGAAAATGAGATGAAAAAACCCTTAGAGGCTCATAAAGAAAATATTCCTTTTCAACATCACAGTTTTTTAATTTGGTAATCAGGAAATCTGGAACTCCTTAAAAATGGTCAGCATGCAAATGGAGAGCAAACTTTGGGGTGAGAATACCACTCTGACTGCAGGGTTTTATTTAATTTCTTTTGTTCATTCTTCCATGATTTTAAAAATGCCAGATTTTTCAGATCATTCTGTTTGTATGTTCCCCAGTCATTTTACTTGGCAGAAGAGTTTCCTCTGGTTTGTGTCTGCATTTCAAGAGCCAGCAGCTTAGACTGAAGATCTTGACTTTTTTTAACCTCAGTCTTTCACGTCAGCTTTTCTGTAGCTCAGCATTTCTATTCTCTGTTGTAGGTGCCTTATACACTACTGTGTCCCCTTTAGGGAAAAGAAAAGAATTCACTTTGAGTTTTGACTCCTCTGATTTGCAAGATAATTTCCAAGACTTCTGTCTAACTTCCTAATAAAATTAGTGTGGAAATTCGGAAAGCAGAGAGTAATTTTTACGGGATCCTGGTGATCCTAGGCCATGACTTTCCTGTTGGCTATCAATGATGTGGAAGGTAGGCAGCTCACCCAATGGTGCCAAATGAGACACCTGCATATCTGGAACAGAAACCAGCACCTTGACACAAGACATTTTGGTACCAGGTCTCTTTTTCTCTGAAACAAACCCCATACATTACTTTTACTGTTTCAGTCACGTTTCCTTTCCTACACTGAGCACTCACAATGCTGCAGAGCTGATGGCGTTACTAATTACTCAGAGATGGTGCAAGGGCAGGATCTATCAAAGCGATGAGAAATCCTCTCTCTCCTTCAAAACACAAATTCTCTCCCTCTAGAAAACAATTCTTTGAATTCTTTGTATTCTTGGCAGCCTATCCTGAAAATAATATTAAAACAAGTATTGTTTGAAGCTACTTGGAAAAACAGATCATGTAAAGAGTAAAGTACTGCCTTGTGAAAAATTTTTGCTAAGTAGCAACATCCTGTTAATTAGTAGTTTTCCTCTTTTGCTGTTGCTCATATGTCGTTGTTAACAGATTCCTGTTTTTACACAAATAAATGACTTCTATTCATCTACTCAAGTCTCAACAGCACAAGGATTCACGCGAGTTGTTTTGCCACCTCAGTCCAACTCCTGCCTTAATTCTGTAAATGGGGGATCGGAGTGTTCAGAATTGAAAGTTGGTTCCTCTGTCAGAAGTTTCAGTGGTGGGGGGTGGGCAGCAGGTACCAAAAGATTACATAATCCTCTCACCTCACTGAGTAGCAGACTAAGCATTAAGAGCCTGACCCAGGGGCCTGTGCCCTACTCATTTCAAGCTTTCAACTTCAAAAATCTCACAGCTGTAGCTTGTTTTTTATCTGTTCTCCATATCTAGGCTAGAAAGGAAAGTGAGGTGATTTTCTGAATAGATATTGCCATTTCTACTGACTGCAGGTTCTCTGTGCATGGTTGGACTTTCTCAGAGAGCAAATGCCTGGAATAAGCAATAAAGCATTCTCCCTTGTCCCAGAGCAGGAGGAAGGCAGAGGGTGAGGCATCAGCATCTGGCTACATCTGGCTGGTGACCAGCGGTGTTCCTCAGGATCAGTTCCAGGGCCAGCACTGTTCAGTGTATCTGTCAGTGATCTGGGGGCACAAATTGAATGCCCCATTAGCAGGTTTGCTGATGATATGAAACAGGGAGGTGCTGTTGACTCACTTGAGGGACAAGAGTCCTTGCAGAGGGATAGAGTGCTGCATTGGGCAGCATCAATGAGAGGAAATTTAACAAGTCCAAATGGCTGGATCTGGCTCCTGGGATGGAGTATCATGGGCACGAGTATGAGCTGGAGGAGCAATGGCTGGAGATCAGCGCTGTGGAAGGGGATCTGGGAGTGCTGGTCAGCAGCAGCTCCGTGTGAGCCATGGTGTGCCCTGGCAGCCCCAAGGGCAAAGCTCGTCCTGGGGTGCATTGAGCACAGCACAACCAGCCAGTCAGGAGAGGGGATTATCCTACTGCATCAGCCTCACCTTGAGCACTGGGTGCAGGTCTGGACCCACCATTTAAGAAGATCCTTGAACAAAGAGCAACAAAGGTGGTGACAGGGCTGGAAGCAAGTCCTATGAGGAGCAGCTGAGGACTTTGGTTTTGTCTGACTTGGAGAGAAGGAGGCTGAGGGGGTGACCTCGTTATCCACAGCTTCCTGAGGAGAGGAAGGGGCGAAGGAGGTGCTGAGCTCTACTCCCTGGGAGATAGGAATAGTGGGACATGTAGGAATGATTCCAAGCTGCACCAGGGTAGATTTTGACTGGACAATATGAAGCAATTCTTTACCACAAGGGTGGTCAAACCCTGGAAAAGGCTTCCTAGAGGGGTGATTAATGCCCCCAGCCTGTCAGTGTTTAAGGGGCATTTGGTCAGTGCCCTTAACAGCATGCTTGGACTTTTGGTCAGCCCTGAAATGGTCAGGCAGTCCCACTAGGTGTTTGCTGTGGGTCCCTTCCAACTGAAATGGTCTATCCAGTACATGGTCTGTCTATACAGAACCAGCTAAGAAGGAAAGCTAAAAACTAATACGGAAGTTAGTATTACAGTAATTACAATTCCTCTTAAAATTCCAGAGCACCAGTGTCCTTGTAAAACAAAACAGAGCAAGATGTTCTTATGGGTATGATGTTTTACTGGGTTTTCTAAGGCACTCCAGCCCTCAGACCAATTAAAATGACTTGATATGACCACTATTCTCAAGCAATTGTGGTCTCACTAAACCAAGTAAAGGAGACTAATCTATCTATGTAGCACAAAGAAGGGCTTAACTTGCAGTGCTGTGAATCGCTTATTTCCCTTGGCCAGCGGAGATCTTTGTTAGTCCTTGTGAATGGTAGTTCCTCCCTGGATCTATAGGCTTGGATAAAATAGTCCTAAAAGCAGTTACCTGATGGCCTCATCCCAAGGAAAAAGAGCCACTCAGGGCAGTGTCTCAGGAAGGAGAGAGAAATGACATTTTCTTTTTTATCTTAAATGAATTTTAGAATGGACTGCCTGAGAAGATTATCAGTGTCTAAAAACTGAGACCAGATATTAATAATCACACATGTTTTTCCTTTTTTTGGTTTTTAAAGGGAGAAACCATTTCCTTGCCTGTAATATGACTCACTTCCACAAGCATGCAACATCTGAACTGTCTTGCTATACCCAAGAGGCTGGGGTGAAGCACACTACAAGGTTACTGAGGCCATCACACTTTTACATGCTAATTCAATGAAAAGAGGAAGGTACCATTAATCATCTTCAACTTGTCATTAAATCAGAAGATTTGCTCATGTGTAAAACCTCATCATATGAAGTTTTATTCTTGATTTCCCATAAGGTTCTACTGAATTATATTTGGATGTGCATGTGAGATCCAGAGCACTGCCCTTTTCGATGATCAGGTTAAATGTTCTACTGAAATGCAGAGCTCAGAAAGGTCAGAATGAAAGATAAGGAGAACACAGAGGATGAAAACTGAGATGTGAGGACAACAAGTCCAGCTGAAATAACTGCAGGCAAGGAGAGCAAAGTCAGCTCCTCAGCTCTCCAAAAAAATTATTCAATTAAGATAGAGGAACACCTGGTAATTTAACTCTATTCACACAAAGTTCTTAATCAAAAGAGGTGTTTGCTCTTGTCCTTACATTTCACTGCTTTACAATGCACTCTCAGTGACCTTTTGCTCTCTAGGTTTTTCTTTTTCCCACTTCTCCTTTCTTCAAATGATAGAGAAATGCTCCTGACCTCTTCTGGTTTCTCACTTTGTTTGTTTTCTCTTGCTGCCCTAAGGTACAAATAGTCTTTCAGTACTAAACAATTGCTTCAAAGAAAGGCTTCACCTCAAGCACCAATACTGATGGATCTAGAATCCTTCTGTACTTCTATACTTAATTTACGTTTGCTAACTTCTGAGCAATTAATGAAGGAGTAAACAATAATTTATCACAATCTTACAAAAGAAACCCAAACCCAATCAAAACAAAACAAACACCAAAAGCAAGATTATGTTGAAGTTGGATTTCTACAGTAAAATTCCAGGACAGTTCGAATTGGTTAGGATCTTTTTCACCTTTCCTCATCATCTGCACTGTTAAAGCTTTACTTAGAACTTGTGCTACACAAACTATCTTTTTAACGCTTGCATAGATAGGAAGCAAGTATTTCTGATGTGAGCCCTTATAATGATGGAATAAAACAGAGTTTAAGTGCTCCTGGTTTTGATTTGCTCCTTTTGTTTTTTCCCATTATGCCTAATTCAGGCATTACTTTCTAGTAGTATCTGAGGTACAATCTCAATTGCAGTGTGCAGGGCTAAAAGTGGTGGCTCATGGCCCTGATCCTTCTGGCACTCCTGGGAATGCTCACACTATCTTGGCATCTACGGATATGGAAGTTATGGTTATAATTCAGAAATTGGACTTAATGTGGGATGAATTTTCGTCTCCTAGAAACAGCTGAAGTGCAGTTGATTTACTGCTTTTTATTTTATTTAATCCTGCAAGGTAGAAGACTTTTTTTTCTGGCTCTTCTAGAAAGGTTAATGCAGTGGGCTGGCAATACTTGTGAGTTCTGCTCTTCTCCCTTTGCTCTGAAATGAGGGGTCCTCACATGCTAGTCCTGCTTCCCCACATGGATGTGGTTGCTTGCTTACAAATCCCATGGATTTGTAATAAGTCTGAGAAGCTACCTGGGGATACAGGCAGCTTGAGACATCACGCCACCCCTCTGCTAATGACACATATCTCTAGATCTCCTTTTTAATCTGACCCAAATGGTGCTAGTGTCCTGGTTTTCTCAGTGCCTGATCAACAGAAGGACTTGAGTGAGACCTTGATGACCAGCAGAGATTTGATTTAAATAGGGCAGAGGTGATACTGCTGGGGAAAGCAGCCTAAGACTGTGGCAGAGATTATGTCTATTCCAATTAGTGAGAGAGAGTATCCTCACCTGAGTAATTTCAGAATTCAGACATCAGCACTGGTCTCCTGTGTTTCCAGCTTTAATTTATCACTAGACTTGTGACAACTTGGCCTCTAGTGCCTCAGGCTGCATCCCTGAAGTGTGGTTTGTAGGGACATGAAATAATTTTAAAATATGCACAGATGTGATGGTTTTTCCCAGTAAGATGGTTTACTGCTCATAGTTGCTATTTTTAGCATCTTAAGAAAAGATTTGTGTAGAGAATATGCATATATTTCTAAGGGAAATAATTAGAAGTTTTGATTTTGGTTAAAATAAAAAGGTGGTGGCTGTATTTCCTTATTCAGGACTTCACAATGTTCTAAACATTGTTGGATCAGTAGAGTTGATCTGGGTCTATGAGAACCTACTGGTACAGGAAAGTACACAATAACAAACTTCTGACGTGCGTTTCTTTGGTAGCAGCAAAGGTGGAAGGAATTGTCTTCTGCCTCCTTGGCAGCTCACCTGCAGCTTGCCCAATTTAAGCACAGGACCTGTGTCTAAGCTTCAGGTACTTGAAAGAAATGTGCTCCAAACCCCAGTGCCAACTTCTCCATCATATTCAACTGGGGAAGGAAAGCACCTTTGACAACTTCAAGAAAATCTATGTGCCTAACTCAGAAGTATAAACTAAAGTCTTACGAGCTGCCCTTCTGTGAGGCCTTCAGTGGCACCTAACTCTTTGTTGACTCAAAAATTTTGAGACATCTCAGTAGGATGAGGGCATCTGGGCAGAGCTGTTTATCTTTAGACCTTGTCTTTTGGGGATGGTAGGGGTATCTGACCTTATGCTAATGGTACATCTTAGATTTGTCCTGCAGCTGTTCCTCCAAGTACTTTGCGGATTGCTTGACCTAAAAGCTCAGAGATAAAATCGGCTCCCAGATAGTTCATGCCCACGGTGCAGGGCATGGAGCTCTGGCTCAAAAGAGGAATCTGCCCTTGGAGATTTAAAACCAGCCCTTTTGTTATGACTCTTTGCTATAACCTTTGTCTTCTTGCCTTGAGGGGGAAATCAACTGTCATGAAGTGCCAACTATAACTAGTCAGGAGGTGAGGGTGAGGAGATGAAGAAGTGAAATCACAGGTACCTCCATCAGCAGGTTTACAATGTTTCTCATTTAATCCATCATGTGGGACAGGCTGTATTTGCAGATACACCCTTTCTTGTGAGCGAGATTTTTTTTTTCTTTTGAATGCCTAAGAAGAAACTCCTACATTCTGGAGCTATTGCAAGAAATGCTCTGTGGCACCTTATAAACAAAACAAAGAATGATGGTTGGTTATGGGGGTTTTTTGGTGGGTTGTGTGTGTATAGGGGAGGAATGTGTTTTATTTCTATTGTAGAGCTTATTATTTTGTGATTTATCCCCGATACAGAGACCAGAGGGGTTTAGACACAGTGAGAGGATGGAGGAATAAAACAACTGTTATAGATGTGTCTAACCAGGAATTGATCCTGAATCACAGTCAGTAGAAGGATCAGCTGTGTTTACATAAGGAACCACCATACAGAATGTGTTAAATATAGGTAACTCTTGCTTTAAAGAGCTTACTCTCCACAAAAGACAGGGAGCATAGGGGGTATAGAAGCTTTGGAAATTAGATAATTTGAAGTATTGAATCACCATGACTTTATTTGGCGCTGAAGATGATTTCTGCTCTCCCATTTGCCTGTTTTTCTTCAGCAGGGATATGCTACCTCAGGCAGGACTGCAAGTCTTAACTTCACAGGAGAAGCTATGATAGGAGCCAGGCAAGCAGACTAAGAGAAAATACAGAGCCAGTATTATGGAAGTGTGTTTTGTACAGTGTAAAACCAGCCTGGCTGACAGTCCAGAGCTAAGAGTGAAATATGCAGTAGAACAGCTGGCAGATCAGTGCAGATCAGCCATCATGTTCCCTGGGTTCCCAAATTTGCAGAATGTGGGGTTGTGAGCTGGCACTGCCAGCCATGCCCAGCTGCAATCTGGGAGGTGTAAATCAGCAGCCTCCAGCCTCAGAATCAGGGTCTCAAGGGACTAATCTGAGGACTAATGCAACTCAGTGACTGTCTGCAGCAAAGTTAGCCTCAGGAAGGATGGAGCAGGAAGGCAGCTGAACAGGAGGTGGCTAAATACAGTTCCTACCAGGATGTGAAGGTGGTTAAAACCAATTTGCTTCATTCATGCAAATGAGACCTGCTAAAATTTTCTTTGTTCTTCCATTTATTTACTTGTGGCAGGCCAAATCAGACTGCTAGGGAAAGGGGGCATCAGTATTGTTTTCTATTCAGTTAATCCTTTTTGCTGAGTCCTGCTACTGCAGCCAGTTATCTGTATACCTTCAAGCAAAATGGGGATTTAAACATCAAAGTGCTAATTTAAATTCTGGAGGACAATCATTGTGGAGTCATCAAACCTTCCAGCAATTGTTCTGGTTTCTCCTTTGCTCTAAACCTTATCCTGCACTCCCAGACACCCACAGCAGCCTCTGAAGCCAGCTAGAGCATTGACCAGGACAAAGCTCTGAATAACACAATCAGTCCTTTGCACAAAGGCACAAACCTAAACTGCTCCTCAGCCATTTGACCAGGCCAGTCACTTGGTATTCAGCTCAAATTAATTTAAAACTTGAAATCTTCGGGGGTCCTGTTCGGCTTCTGAAAAGTTTCTTGTCCAACCAACAAAAACTTTTGTGGGTTTTGTCTTCTAGTGTTTATTTTTAAGGGCTTCAAGTCGTGAGTGTTAACACCATAATATTAAAAGTACCTCAATTATCAAAAGACTGAAAATGGGCAGCCCACAAATAATATCCAAATAGTGACTTTTGGCTTCTGTTTCCCTCTGCAGAGGCAAAACCACACATGTCTGCTGAATCCTGTTTGAATCCTCTGCTGTTGCAAAATCATCAGATGCATTCAAACCTCTCTTCTGGTTCTAAATGGATCCTGAATTATATGAGCATGTTCCTTCCTGATAAGTACTTGGGAAATAATCTGTGTGACCATATTCAGCCTCCAAGCCCCACAGCCCTTGCTTTTGGATGAAGTGGTAAGTTTTTAACATCGGTCTTTTACTGTCTGACTATATGAGGAAAGCTTCTTAGTCACAAGAGCAGAAAAATAACACTGAATTGCCAATACCATAAATAAATCAGTACTTACTCTCATCTAAAAATCTGTTCATATTTAAGCATGGGTATGGAAAAATCATTCCACGGACAGTCATATGAATAAAACCCAATGTATGGCATTTTCATGGGTGCTGAAGAACAAGATACAGGCATATTTGAGCTGAGTGACTGTTGCAGACTCAAAGTAATGCCTGTGGATATGGTCCTGGCAGCAAAGACCTGTCACCAGGTGTGGACTGTAGCTCAGGAAGGACAGCCAAAACATGCCAAGATCTAAGATGAGAAGGGACTCTTTTTTTTATACATTAAATTTATTTTTCTGTTGATTTTAACTTTTCTAGCAAAACTGCCTGTCACTAAGGTATTTCTGCTAAAAACTGTATCTTGGTCACCTTTCTCAGCTGTGCTGCATGGAAGAGCACTTACCTCTATGAGCATGTAGAAGGAGAGCAGTGTGATGCCCAGGTTATACACGATGAGGTGAGCCCTGAGAGAGAAAGGAGGCCTGTTCTTCATGAACTTGTTGCCCAGCCATATGCAGAGTAGATATGCTCCAGTAAGGAAAAATGTGGGAAGGTAAGAGTCCAAAAGGAACCATCCTCTAACCCTGGGATCTAAAAAAGAAACACACAGAGCAGGAAATTAAGATATGGTAAAGTATTGCTAAAATAAGGCAGAACACATCATGAAAAAAATTGCTAAAAGTGTGAGATGGAATCAGCCATTCTTTCCTCACAAGAGCTATCCATTGCTTTCAACTCACCAAAACTGCATGATAAGCCTCAGAGAATGTGGGCTGAAAACTGCATAGAATTCTCTAATAATGTAAGGTCACCTAAATCACCCCCTTTTAACAGTAAAGAGAAAATGAAGGGGAAAAGCCCATTCTTATATGCTTTTAAAAATTTAATTTAATGTTTTAATTTAATATTTATTTAAATCCTGTCTTAATCTGCTCAACGGACAGTTTGCAGATAGTATTAAACACAAAGTATGCAGGTAATGTTGCCACAGCTCATGTGTTATTTTAATTCTGCACTTGCCATACAGGTAGGAAGGTATACAACACTGGCTAGAAGATGTTCATACGAGGGGAGGACTTTTCCAAAACATTAAATATGAAAAGCAAGCAGCAAATGTTTACTTTGATGGTTATCGAAGATTTTTGGCTGGGCAAGGCCTTGCTTTCTCACAGTTTCTGTCGCACTTGCCTAGTCCTGAAATGAAATATTGAGGTCAAATCCTGCTTGCCCTGTTCACACAAGTAATCCCATTGGCAGTAATCAGATAGTTCAGTGTATATGAGCAAAGTCTAATCCCAGATGCCAAGCGGGAGGCACCGCTTTGTTGTCGTATGAGCAACTGGATGTCATGAGCGAAAGGGGTGTGCTTTCTTTTCTTTTTTCTTTTTCCAAGATGCAGCAAAACCTAGAGTTAATTTTTCATAGCAACGTTCTTCAGCCGCTTACCTATGGAAAGAACAAGGGGGCATCACAGCTAGATTTTAGAATTACTTATGAAGTAAGTGAATAAAGAAGTCAGTGAGGAGTTGTTGTGCAGGTCACACAGAAAACAGTTCTTTCTGTTCTTGGAAAGATGTTTTGGCTCTTGGAAAATGTTTTAAATTACTTAGTTTATTTTTTTACAAAGGCCAAGATTACACTAAAAATCATAAAAGAAAAGCTATTCATAGTGTATGAAAAAAACATTCTGCTATTTTTCTGCCTGTGTTGAATTTGGAAAAGACTGGGCGATGGATGATGCACAAAGCAAATGTGGCCAAGTGTTTAGTAATTAATTGCAATTTTGCTGTACTGTATTCTTTCCAACAGTTCCTTCCTTAGAAATACATGCATACAGGTATACGTAAAGTGAAATTTTAAGTATGTTAGAGTAATTTGTGTATGAGCCAGGCTTTGATCATCAGCTTTCTTTCTAATTACATTTTTCTTCAGCTTATCCATCACAGTGGCTGTAACAGTCATCTGTTGAATTTGGACCCCACAAGGGATGTTAGCTTTTTGTCTTGTGGGAAAGACTTTCAACCAGACCCCCACTAACATAGAAGTCCAATGCTCTCCTGCTTTTGACTCTCCCTTTTGGGCTCCCAAAAACCTCTAAGGGCAGAGAGGTGTAGGATTAAAGCAATTACAACAGCACAATCCTTCCTTTTAGGGCAGCCTTGCTTTGTTGTGCATTACCAAGCTAGAACGCCTGTTGTCTGTCTTCAGATCTCAATGCTTATTAGGATCTCCTCAGTGTGAGAAGGAAACACTTCAAACAATCTCTTAAAGCTCACAAGCCATGTGTGAAGCACTGGAATGAATGTTTTAGAGGTGATTCTGCTCCCTTATGAGCTCTCAACACAACACAGAAGTCATAGGACAGGTAAAGGTTTCATGTGTAAGTGTTGATGTCTTAGGAGTGTGTGTTTTAGGAGAATAAGGATTTAATTTATTTAATTGTTATCCTAAACAAAGATGTAGAAAGCAGTCATGTCAGCAAGACTGCTATCTAAGGAAAGGTCTCCCACCCGAGGATTGCAACACTCGGTGCATAAAGGTTACATGCACAAAGGCAAACTGGCATCAGTAGATAACAAAACTGCATGTTTGCTCAAAGAGGAAAAGTATCCAGAAGAGTTCAGAATACAAATTAAACTACACAGAATAAATTCCACCCCAGTATGCCCTCAGAAAGTTTCCATTCTGCTGTGAGTGGCCACAAGCATGTGGGGTGATCCACACAAAAGCAGAACTCATGTGCTTGTTCAGGTCAGCATGTCAAGTATTTTTAAGTTCTATACTATTTCGGTTTCAAGAGAAATAGTTAAAACGTGTACCCCTCCTGAATATTTTCCACCACGACCTCAATGCCTTGAAGAGTAAGACAGTTTCTGGCAGAAAGTGGGTTTATAAAGGGCAGCCAAGGAACGTGACTGCTTTGTTTTCACTTCCACTTATCCCTGAATGACAAGCAGAGGGAGGTTTTTATGTGTCAAGAAGGGGGAGGAAAGGGAACGTATTTCAAAAGAAGTTATCAGAAGAATGAGAGATGAAAAGTATTTCTGTTGACCGACAGTTAAATCTCCGTGTTCAAGCTCTATAAAGGTACACTGTCAGTAGGAGAAAGGATTATTTTTACAGTATTGAAGTAGCATAGCATCTGAAATTGAGACCAAAGCAGTGAATAAAGTCACAGTGGGAAAGCACTGGACTACAGCAGGGGAAGGAGCAGGCGCCCACAAGCTCTGATCGCTCAGTGAATGAGCTCATTCACGGTCTCTGGCCATGATGTGCCAAACCCTTGGGGTGAAATCCTGGCTCGTTTGAAATGAGTGGCAAGCCTCCCAGGCTCTTTAAAGGTATCAGGCTTTTATCAATGAGGTTTAGAAACATTTTGATTCAAGTTTCTGTATAGCTTTGGCCAGTCAGTGTCTGAGTAGATTCAGGCCTTTTTAGGTGCAGAGGGTAGATGGGTTTGCACCAGTGCCTTGCTACTCATCATAGTCTACTAAGGAAAAGTGCTTATTACTTTATCAAAGTTTAAATAAAATATGTCTCTTCTTGACCACCTCTGTTTCTTTCACAGATAAAACAAATAGCCAGTTAACTAGATTTAGCTCCTGCAATTCAATATTACTTATTTTTGCATAACACCAAACAATACTCTGCAGATGAAGGGTGGAAAAATGATCTCTCACAGGAGAAAATTGCTATTTCACGTGTTCTCAATTTGCCTTGAGCCTAAGAACCATATGGACCAACACCAAATTGAAAGACCAGCCCTTATTAAGAGATGCAACCAATGGGTAGGTATATGGCTACTGTTCCCTGATCCAAAGGACTTGTTCTGCTAGTTCAAAAGCAGACATGGAGGTAAATGGTAAATTTATCTACAAAGCCCAGCTGATACCAGTGAATGAAGGTACAAAATACGCTGATATACAAAAATCAAATCCAGGTCTCTGATAGTCTGTCCCTCATTCTAGTTGGGCAGTACTTTAGCTTGTGTCAACCTCGTACTCCCAATGTGGCAGAGATTGCCTCTGGGAAACAAAGCATGGGTTTCTGTCTCTTCTAGTGCCCTCATACACATCTGGTAATGATGACAAAGACCTGCATAGTGATACAAGTATTTCAGGAGTTACTATCTAAACTATAAACAATAAATAGGGGATTGGTTTTTAAAATAATAGAGTGCTGTTACCTATCCTTTTAATCCATCTTGCTGCTGAATGAAATGTGTACTGTGGATGGAAATCAGTAGAGAGAAAGAAGAAGAATAATTTGTGCGTTCAGATGTTTGGGGAAAGCCCTCAAATTCATTAGATATTCATCTGTGGGGTCATTCAATTTAAAACCGATTGTGGTTTATTGTGAATTATTTATGTGAATTATTTATGTGGATAAACACACTGGAGGGAGCTGTGCTATTCAGGAAATGCATGGTACTGTGTCATTATACCACCAGTTAAATTAAAGATCAGAGTGAAGAGGCATGGACAAACTTCAGCATTGATGTCTGGAGAAGGATGGTGATGTACTTGGCAAGCAATACAAATAATACTTGTTTAATGGAAGTGCTTTCTAAAAGCCCAAAGGGATCTCTGTGCTATTCAAAATTGGATCAACTATAGTTTATTCCTTCAGACAATTTGTCTGGACCAACAAGGAAAGAGGAATGAAAGAGAACATCATGTCCATTTGGGAAAAAAAACCAACAAAAACAAAACACCAAAACCCCAAAAAGTAGTGCTTTTATTCTTCTGATCACATTTCTTTGTTACCACTAAAATGTACTATTTTAGAAGCCATTAATAAAAC
Source organism: Aphelocoma coerulescens (assembly GCF_041296385.1). NCBI lineage: Eukaryota > Metazoa > Chordata > Aves > Passeriformes > Corvidae > Aphelocoma > Aphelocoma coerulescens. Next base: position 76,707,232 of record NC_091015.1, on the reverse strand, counting down.
CTATTTTACTTTAACCACTTCTGCTGCAATATTCAAGCTGTTCAGTGTTTCTTCGCTGGAAATCATTCTTTCAAACTTCACATCTACTGTATAGATGATGGAAAAAAAATTTGTAGCCATCCAGCCAGCTAAGAAAAGTAAGAATTTCTTTGGTTTAAGAACACTACATTTTCTCTTTTCCTTCCAATTAAGCAAGAAATTCTGTGACATAGAGAACATTTACTGCAACAAACTGAGAATCCATAAGCATATGTCCACCCACATGAGCAGCAGTTCTGGATTTAACCATGGTAAAAGTTTGCAAGGCAATTCCTGAAGTTAAACCCAGCCCTATGAACAGCAAGATGGCCTTGCAGGGACCTACTCTGAAGACTGTGTCCTGTCTAAGCTCCTGTCTCACCCCTTTCTTGTATTTGCTTGGCTCTCTTAGCCCTAACTTCGATGTGTCATCCTTGCCTGCAGTCCTATTTTAGGTTTGGTTTTTTTTTAATTACTTGTTTCAATCCTAACAAAGCATGAGGCACCTCCAAGCTACAATTATTTAAGATACTCTTGTCCAAACTGTTCCAGAAAGCAATAATAGGAAGTCAAAAGATGTATCTGTTCTCCCACCCAGTCTATTGGTTTATTGGAATTTTGGATGTGATCCTGCAGGTTGCTTTTGCTCCAAGCATCCTTCTGAATTAGGCAATAAGTAGCTGGACCAAACAAACTATATTATGAATGACAGTCAGTCCCAAACCAGATCTTCCACTTTCATAAAGATCCAAACTTTCAGGCTTTTTATTCCATGTTAGGATGTAAAATTGATATTCTCAGAAACAAAGTAATCACAAATAATTACACTGATAGATTTCCTGCAATAATGATGTGTTCCTGATAATACTGTGATTCTGCCTAGTTTACATTTTTCAATAAGAATTTACTCAGAAAATTTATTAGAAGTTTTTTGGGTGGTAACCTGTAGAAGTATTATTTCTTTAAAGGGCTGTAAGTGGAGCAGCTTACCTCGAGGTCCAAACATATAGTCCACAAACTCATTTACATCCCGGTCAAAAGCTTTCAGGGTCTCCTAAAAAGTATGGAAAAGGACATGTGACAAAGATATTATCTCAGGGTCACAGGGAGAGTATGATTTAAAAAAACTTCAATAAACTTGTAAAAAGTGTGTCACGCTCAAGTATTTCCAAAGTATGCAACATCATGTACACTGAAAACCCCCAAACCTCTTTAAAAATTAATTTAAGGCAGACTGTGGTCTAGATAACAATACAGGCCTCATTGCTGGAAACTGCCTAAACCAGAACTCTTTAGGAAGGGAAATTAAGGTTGCACAATTGAAAATCAGCAAGTGCCACAGTAAATCCACCTGTGATGGGTGTAGTTTTCACTCTAATAATGATGCTTCTTTGATATGTTTCCTCAACTGAATATCTCAATGCTTTACACTTAAAGAAGGAAATCTTTAAGTGATTTAAGTGAAGGTGAGCCAGCTGAGATTTCTCTAAATCAGGCCCCAAGTTCCTATAAAACAAGCCTACAGAAGAACCTAGAGGTCCAGTAATGAAGTTCAGGCCATGTAGGGTGGCAGGAAGAGGAGGGTTACATTATAGAGACATTGTGTTTTGAGGTCTAAGTCAATGAGGCTGCTAAGCTGGCAGGTTTAGCAAATCTGTGTCTGGTTTTGACTGAGTTGGGAGCTAAGCCATGACCTACACAGTCCTTCCCCCAGCTGGATGTGGTGATCTCTCCAAAACATTTCTTCCTAGACTCCAGTTCTGGGCAGTGGCTTCCTGCATGCCAATGCCTGAACAATTCCTTGCCACAACCTAAGGTCAGCCAGGTTCTTCCTCTCTTCTTCCCAACAGTGCCCTACTGTGCTTGAATTAATTTCAGCACTGAGAAAATGCTGCCAGTCTGAGGAGAGAGACACAGAGTGATGCTGAGCATCTCTGAAGAGCGAGAGCTGCTGTGGGCGGCATTTGAATGCCAGATATCTCCACACCAGCCTGGGCTGCAGACACCATTAACAGATTTGCCTTATGAAGAACCATATTTGCACCCTGGAAGGTCCAGCCCTGGCCTCTCCATTCCTCTGCTGGGACTGAGTTGTGATCTGGGCAGGGACAAGCTCCTGGCACTCCCAACCCCCTTCCTTCTGTTTCTTCAGCTCTTGATTTTGGTCCTCAGATTGTTCAAAGTGGAAAGAACAGATTTTGTGTGAACATGTGGTAATGAGAGGTTCTTTCAGCACCTTAGGCTGTAAACCTCTGTCTCTGCAAGATGCTGCTGCATTCATGTTTTCTTGGAGAAAAGCTCAACAAAACCCCCAAAACTAAAAGTGAATGTTTTTCTAAACCAAAAGAAAACAAAAAAAACCCCCCAAGACTTGCTCAAAAGAAACTGATGATTCATGATACAAAATATTTCTCAATACAAAAAGGCTTCTCATACTTCACCTTCACAGCACTGAGGAAATTAAACTAGCTTTTAGGAAAGTGTCCTGGCTACAGCCCATGAAGAAAGGTATTTTCTGAATTTCAGACAATTACCTTAGCAGCCTAATGATGGCTTCTGTCACAGCAGGTGACTCAATTTCCAGCTGTGGGACTTGTGCAAATATCTGCTTCCATTTTTACCTCCTTGAGCTATGCAGTAGTTCTGTTATTATTTCATGACAACGATACTCCCCTTTGGGAAATGCCACACTGCTGTTTGCGATGTGCCCACCTGCTGCACTAATTTGAAACAGACCTACTGCTGTGCTTAATGGTTTTGTGGTTAGACTTAACAGACTGTTTTGGAAAAACTAGTGTAATGGATTTGAGTGACTTGTAGGAACGAGCATGCAAAGTTATTTGCTTTCATGCTTACATTACATAAACAAATCTTACATGTCCAGAACAAAGTAAAACACCATGTATATTCCTTTTACATTAAAATACTGTAGACAAACCTATTCTTGGCTGCATTGAAATGGAAATTAGGTACTGAATTCTTCTAGCAGTTAGATGGAGAAACAGGAATTGTAGAATATTAAGAAGAAAGAGCAGAATAAAATAAAAGAATAATAGAATTGTTTAGGTTGGAAAAGACCTTTTAGGCCATCGAGTCCATCTGTAAACCCAGCACTGCCAGCTCCACCACTGGACCATGTCCCTGAGTGCCACATCTATGCATCTTTTAAATACCTCCAGGGACAGTGATAAAATCACTTCTCTGGTCAGACTGTTCCAGAGCTTAACAACCCCTTCAGTGAAGAAATTTTTCCGAATACCTAATCTAAACCTCCCCTGACACAATTTGAGGCTACTTCCTCCTGTCCTGTCACTTGTTACCTGGGAGAAGAGACTGACCCCCACCTGGTTTCACCCTCCTTTCAGGTAGCTGTAGAGAGTGATGAGGTGTCCCCTGAGCCTGCTTTTCTCCAGACTAAACACCCCCAGCTCCCACAGCTGCTCCTTACAGGACTTGTGCTCCAGACCCTTCCTCAGCTCCGCTGCCCTTCTCTGGACACGCTCCAGCACCTCAATGTTGTTCTTGTGGTGAGGGGCCCAGAACTGAACACAAGATTCAAGGTGTAGTCTCACCAGTGCTGAGTACAGGGGGACAATCACAGCCCTGGTCCTGCTGGCCACACTATTGCTGATACAGGCCAGGATGCCCTTGGACTCCTTGGCCACCTGGGCACACTGCTAGCTTGCTTTCCACCGACTGTCTACTGGTCTAGGCCCTTTTCCACAGGGCAGCTTTCCTGCCACTCTGCCGCAAGCCTGTAACATTTCATGGGCCTTGCTGGACCTCACACCATTGGCCTCAACCCATCAATTCAGCCTGTCCAGATCCTTCTGCAGAGCCTTCCCACCCTCAAGCAGATCAACACTCCCACCCAACACGGGTTACTGTCTTCACTGATCCAACTTGCAACCTCTTACACCCAGTTAGGATGAGGAGGCAGCTTGCTGAGTAGACAAGCCAGTCTGAAGTTAAATCTACCTCCTTATAAGTGTGCTTAAATGACACAGAGGGAGCTTGTACCAGCTGACAACGCTGTTCCCATCTATCTTAATTAGCACTACAGAAATTCAGTGCCTGGGTTGCTTTCATCAGTAATTTGAGAGTAGAACATTTTCAAGGAGGTGCAGCAGAGAAACAAATATTGTTCTTGAGCATGTCCCAGCCTTTGCCTCTCTTTCAACATTTTACAGCTTATTTTAGTTACAGGAAGAAAAATATAGATTTACAAGGTACAGATTTTTAAGACTGTTATAGAAAATATATTTGTTTATATACCTAAAACTAGTAGTAATTGTTTGGGAAAAAAATTTCTTACTTAAAAAAAGGTAGGTAATTTTGTGTGACTAGTCTTGTCACCTTCCTGTCAACACTGCTACAAGAGACTATATTGTATTTCTGGGTTTTAGAATATGTCCTTAATAGTACCTCTGGGCAGATTAGATGCAAATGTCTTGCTCAACATGATCTGTCACATTTCTAAAGAAAAACAAATAAAACCAGTTTGAACAAATCCATGTGCTCAGACAACTCACTTCTCTCTGGCAAATCACTGTAATAGCCTTTATCAAGGAAGGTATTTGGGTTACAAGGCTAAAGATTAACATGTCTTTCATGTTGTTTCTTCTTTTGTACAGGACATTGCTCTGGGTATTAGCAATGTATATTCCTTGGCAGGATTTTGGACAGATCTGTGTAAGATCTATTTACCTAAACCTATAAAAGTAGGTTATCTGAGCAAATCAAATCACCCAAATGGAAAGATGGGCAGGGAGAACAAAGTCAATGATGATAAAGCAACAGAGATCTCTCTAATGAGATATTTCAGTAATTTTGCACAGAAATGTAAGTAAGTGAATAGGTAGCACAGTGCACATAAGTGAATTAGTTGTCATGCCATTGCACCTAAAACACAATTTCAAAGTCACCAGGTATGTAAAAAATATGTCACTTCTTGTTCTAAGTTTATACATCTTTGTCAATGTTGGTCTTCATTGAGAGACCAATGTGTACTGGTTTTCTAGTAGTTTTAGCAAAAGTAGTATAAGCTATGTAAAAATTAGGCAAATGCTATCTAAACAGTGCAGATATCAAAATAACTTTGATTTGTACAAAATACCTTTGATTTCTCAGAATACCAATGATCTGTCATTAGGAATTATTTATTGCCCAGTGAAAACACTGCCTCAAGTGATTTAGGTTTTCTCTTAATATAGCTTTATAACCAAACTATCTGGATCCAATAGAAATGTGAAAAATCTTTCTGAAATAAACTTCTTACAGATGAGTAAACTGCATTCAATCTTACTTATGCTATCTGGAAACCCTTTGTATTACGGTTGGTTTGGATTTTTTTTTTCATTTGAAAGCTTTGAATGTCACTCAGTGCCTCAAAAATCTGAGATAATTTGTTGCTTGTTCTTACACAGCTACATAGAAATTAGGATACTCTGTACAAAACAAGATCTCATTTCAGACTTCAAAGAAAAAGTGGAAATGGATGCCAGCCTCTGCTCTCTGATACAGCTCCTAGAAGTAACTGTGATATTTTAAAACTACCCTGATAGAAAATGCATGTATTAGCTATATGAGTATTTTTATTATTTAAATGGCAATTTTTCCTTAATTCCCTGAAGAGTTCTGCTCTGTACATAGTCAGTGACTGAGAAGTACTGGAATTAATCCAAATTTATCAGCATGTTTAAAGAAACTGATCTTAGATGCTACCGTGCATATATTTAAATATACAAATATTAAAGAAGATTTTGTAAATGGTAGTGTTGGCTCTAGAATGGCTGAAATAGTGGATGAAACGAAGCAAAGTTGAGTCCAGGTCAGAGCTGCTTATAGATTAAATTGTTTAGCTTTTTATTACTTGAAGCATTTAAAATTACTCTGATCAAAGATGTACAATGGGGAACAATTCTCCATCATAGATTGCTTCAGACAACCTTCTAGGGTTTTGTCATCTTTACCTCCTATGATTTGTGTGTTGCGTCTGTACGGGAAACACATGTAAAAAAAAATCCCAAAAGCAAGCACTTATTTAAGGATTTATATGTGAACTGCAGAGAAAGTTGAAGCTGAAGGCAGAAAGGTGAGCCAGATTGTGTCTTATAAGAAGGGAGATATTCAATTAAATTGGGAGGCAGGACATCCAGGAGCTGGCAATAAACTGTTGCTTTGTGTAATTTTTGCTTAATATATGGGTCTCGCTGCTAGACAATTTCACAGAGTAGGAACAAGCTGGAGTGAGCTCATGAGAAAAACACAGCTAGCTGGGGGTTGAGACTGCTGCTATGTCCCATGGATGCAATGGGAGGGAGGGAGGGAAGGAAAAAAATATCTAGAAGAGACATTATCTTAGATCTTCTTTATTAGCATTTTAGATTAATCATTTGAAGAGACAGAAACTGGAGTCCTTACTAGACATGGTAATTTCTGTGTCCCACATTCCAGGACATTCTCTCCACTCTGGTGGCTGACCAAGATTAGGGACAGCGCCACAAAAGCCTTATCCAGCAGAGTGGTGCTGCCAGAACTCCCAGAAGAAGCACAGCCCTCTGTGGTAACCTGAGCTGGCTAAAAGGCTCTTTTGCCAACATAAGATGGATCCACGGGAGATGTCTTTGCTGCAGTAGCAATCTCACTGCCTGAGTCCTTCCATCTGTCCTTCGAAGGCATGTAATTTGGTGTGACAGAAGTGACTGAAGCTAAGGGAAGTGGGAGAAGCTCTGCCGGTGGTCTGGGTCCAGAGAGGTGCCCGTATAATATGTGGACAACGTTTGGTAATGCTCCTACTTTGCAAAAGATAGGCAAGAATAGCTAGGAAAAGAACTATGTGTGAACTACTCCATCTAAATATTTAGTCATTCTTTTAGAATTCCAAGAAAAGAGAGAGCTGTATCTTTGTTTTGAAAGTGCAAGCTTTGTAATACATTATAATGTAATGCAAAAATCTCTGACAAATATGGTATGGTGGAAAAAATAAACAAAAGAAGGCTGTTGCAGCTTTAGCACAGAAAATAAAAAATGAATGGTCTTTGTATGTTTCTTTTCTCTTCCTATTTCTTCTAAAGGCTTTCATATTAGACAGTAAGCACTCCCTGAAAAAAAGATGCTCTTACTGTGGCCAGTAAATTATTTAAAAAACTTCAAGAGCACTTTTGAAGGTAGCATAGAACAGCACTGTCTACGTTTGAGAAACACACAGTATTTCTAAAAGGTTTCAGTGAGAGCCATGTCTGATCTGAAAAACTTTATTTGATTTTCAATGTTTTTTAACCAGACCATATCTTACTTCTATTAATTTTTCATGCTATGCAATACATGATTCATTCTAAATGCATGCTAAAGGTTGCACACATATGTGCAATGTCTGGATATTTTCCCAGTTGATATTAACAAATTCAGCACCTTTTGTGACAGTTTTGTTTTGCAGTTGAGGATTATTTTTTGCATGTATTTGGAAATGACCAACTGCAGGTTGGCAGCCTATGTGAGGCTGATAGCCTGTTATCTGACAAAGCAACTTGGTGGGGGAACTGATTCATCAAATAGGTTGGTTTTCTCTGGAGGGAATTGAGAACAGCTGTTTGAACAGGGATTACAGCTAGAAGTGCTGAACACCTTCTCTTGTGCTGATTTAGTCACTGAAGAGAGAATTGAGTTGATGGTGGTGTTGCTGAGGATGTAAAGATAAGAGGAAGGTAGCTGCAAAGGGAAGGCAGGCTTGCAGGTTTTCCTCAGTAGCTGCTCAGGTTACACTACCTGGAAGAAAATGTAATTTCAGTGAATTCCTCAACATGAAGACTGGCTGGCAATTTCTGGCATAAAAAATTAATGGATGTAAAGTTTGGTAAAAATGGAAAGACACAGCTAAATGTAGTCAGAGCTTTTATCTGGCATTTAAGCTGCCTAGGTGGCCTGACTTCAGATTCTCTTAATTTATTGCTGGTCAGAGAAATTTTACTGCAGGGCTTAGCAGTGCCTGAAGGGAAGCAAGAGGCTGCCAGTAGTATTTGTATCAAACCTGAAGCAGAATATTTGACTGCCTAAATTACCAGGAGCATGCTAAAAAATGCTCCTTACACCGGCAAACTGAATTTAATTTAATCTTCAATTTCAGTTCTGTGTTCTCTCTACTCGAACAGATCTTTCAAGGAAGAGCTGACTCCTCCAAGAGGTCTGAGGTGTAGTGCTGTGATGTGTGATGCTGAGGTGTCTTGATGAGCTCTGTGGTACCAAGGGACCTGTGGTAGCCAGGCTCCCTGCACTGTGCAGACAGATGGACTTGGACAGGGAACAGGAGCTCCCTTTCTGGAGGGTGGTAACTGAGCAGCTGTGGCTGCTTCCCTCTGACTGCCAGCGGCTATTCCTGGAGCTGGGCACCTACACAAGTACTTCCCCTTGCAAACACAGCCAAGATAAGGAAGCAGTACCTGGATACAAGCAGCAGCAGCCAGCCTGCCAGGGGTGCCTGCGATACCAGTGTTCACACCTGCTCTCTGTTTAGTATTTCAGTGGACTTTCAGCTTGCATTCTAAATCTGCCCTGAGCCTCAGACTAGCAGCTAACTCTGGAATTTATTTTTCTTCAACTACAGCTCTTGTCTCCCTGTGGAAAACTTAAGTATGTGTCTCAGCAGGGACTAGAATCCAGATGTTGAGATGAATTAGTTCCAATTTTTCCTTTCTCTTTGATGCTGGTGATGGCTGACTACCCTCAAAAATTCAGGGGGATGTGCTAGCCCAAGCAGTTAAGAAAGTCATAAAAAGATGTCAGATTTGAGTTCAAGTTAGGTAGAATAGCAGTTTGACCTTAAAGATCATTTAGTTCCAACCCTCTTACCACGGGCAGGGACCTTCCACTAGACCAGGTTCCTCAAAGAAGAAATCTTTCCTCTTGATAGTATGCCTCTTCTCTTTGAGGAGTTAGGAGCTGATCTTTTGACAAATTTGCAGCTAAACCAAGTTTCAGTGCAGATTTAACGTGTCTCTGGCGAATAACGTCCCCTTTATGCAGTTCCATTTGTGCCAATGGTACTCTTTGTGGGTGTTTCCACACCCAAACCAGACCAGAATGTTAAAGCAATAGGAACTGTGGATCCAGCAAACACCCCCTGACACTGCCCACAGTGGAGAAAGAGCAGAGTCAAACCAACAGCTCCCACAGGTAGATAGAAGCTACCACAGAAAAGAGCAAGGCCAGAAGGGACTTGGCACAGACCTCCCCTGACTTAATTCACATTTTCTGCTAAAGCAGCTGGTGGCAGAAAGCCAACACCATCCTTCAGTATCTGCTCCTGTGTTATCTTTCCTTCTGGTGAAAGGGAAGCAGATGACTTTGTGGCTTGAAGGTTGAGAAACTTCCACACATTCCTCTGTGGAGTGTGAGTTTGGGTGGCCTCCACGAGTCAGAGCACACGGATCTCTTAACAAACCCTCCTTAGGCATCTTATGGCTCTCTGAGTATTATTCACAGAGAGCTTTAAGAGAAACTGTGGCCTACTAAAGGCAGAGCCTTTGCCTTGCTGCCCACGTGGCACTTGTGGCTGCAAATTGTGAGTGTAAGTGTTCCTCACCCCGAGGAAGCAGATCCCTTTGGTGAGCTTGCTCACTGCCCCCCAAAACAGCATGTACACCCTGCTTCGGGTCTCTGAGCTCCAGGCCTGGCTTTAGCTGGTCACCTCGGAACAGCAGAGTGACCCAAGGAGACCTGCTATGCTTGGTCTTTCCTAAAACATGCCTGCACCCCATCCTGCTCATGGCTGTAGCTACAGTGCAGGCACATGGCCCACACCAGCTGTAATCCCTCTCATCTAGAGTTGCAATATCCACCCTCACTGCTGACTTTCTTCTTGTATTTTACAGGTGTGAATCTGCAGGCAACCCTTGCTGCTGAAATGCTTCTCTGAAGCAACAGCTTAAGGAATGATAACATTATCTCACACATAAGGGAGTTTTGGAAAATGCAATGGATGATAACCCAATGCAATGAAAGGAAAAAAAATTAAATTTACTTTTGGATCTTCCAACATTCACCTTTCTAAAGCATTGTGGTACAAAATGAAGATCAAACTGTAAAAGCTTTGCGTTTGTGTTTTCATTCTCTCTTCCTAGATAACAAAAATCAGCCTGCTTTCTATTTTTTCCTTCTCACTCCAAAAGACTGGGTTTCAACTTGTGATACTGTGAGGTTTTACAAAGAGAGGTTTCTTATGGCTCTCTGAAAATGTCAGATTTTAGCTGCAGTGAAGTAGAAGGGAAAGTTCTGGCTAGTACTGCCAAATTTATAATAATGCATGACAAAAGCCCAAACCCCAGCATGTATTGCTTTAGTGCAGTTATGCTTGTGGAGTGAGTTGTGCAACACTTTACTTGGTGTAAAACTCCTGAAAATGGACTGCCTGGCTCTGGGGGTTGCTGCCAAAAGTGGGCACTTTGCAAGCACCTCAGTTCTGTGTGAGAGGCCTTTACAAGCAGGAGATGCTGGAGGAACACTTTTCTCTCAGGCCTGATCAGTTGTGGGTTGATGGTTGGTGACTCCCATTAGAAATGAGAGTTTGAGCTGTTTTCAGCTGAGGAACCAACATACTCCAGACTTTTCACTTCTGAAAAAAGGTAATATTTATGCAAATATTTAGCTTCCTTCTGCTTTGGGATTTAAAATTTTGTTTAACAAGAAGTCTATTTTCACTTGGCTTTGTAGTCCTGCTCACCGCTGCACCTGCTCATCCCACATACAGGAATAAGAATGGAGGAATGGCTGCTTTATGGTTTCTGTCAAGATTCAAATCAGGTTGAAACACCATCAATACCACAGGTGAGAAACCACTAAGAGGCAGAAGAATTTTAGTGAAAACTTTTTAAGTGTGTGAGCTATTTCAGATATCAGTCTTTTTTCTGGACTGTGCAACCTGCTAGGAGTCATAGAAAATACTAACTGCTCACATGAAATGAGGCAAGAATTATTTTACCAATCACACTACTGTCAGATCAGTTATTGTGAGACAAATTGCTTTTGCAAAATTAATTAGCTGTTCAAGCTTTTTTTTTTTTTTTTTTTAAGTACAAGGAAAAGGGATTTGGAAGGTTTCTGCACTACAGTTCCATGGGTTAGAAGAAAAGTGATTTAAGAACCCATTAATATTTAGTCAGTTTTACAAAACCCTTTCGTAATTGAAGTGCTTGAAAGCATTGTGCCTTTTACACATATTTCATTGCTCAGTCTTATCAAAGGCTGAGGGTCACGGCATCTCCAAGACAAAAAATTCCCTTTCTTGAATCACTGCTTGCATGATTTCCCTTCTACAATTTCCAAACTTTTTTTTTGCTATGTTCTTTGCAATCATACTAATAAGTAGTCACTAAAACAATGCAGGCCAATTGCAGCACTTAAAATAGATTGTATATGGCCTTAAAAGAAGAGTAAAAAGGAAGAGTTGCTGTCATGGCCCAATTTGCAATGTGTCAGTCATGTACACTCCCAAGAACCGTATCTTTATAATCCATCCTCTTGCTTGTTATCAGAATTTCAAAATGAAACTGTCACCAAAGCAGATCAGTGCAATCCTTTTAAAAGTAATCCTGCTCAATTCTACCTGCTACACAGGGGAACATCAGCTTAACTTGTAATTAAAGAAGATTTCTCTAGGGAGATCTCAGATGTGGCCTGTCAGTTCCCAAGAAAATGGTAGCAATTATTGACCTCATTTTTCCTTTGCTCTAACAATCAGATTTAAAATGACAGAATGACCTGAGCTGGAGCATAATTCCTGTCAGTGACGATGTGACAAGAATGTATGACTGTGAAGGAATAAACAAAAAGGATATCAGTTAAAAATTAAAGAATAGATAAAAATTCTGCCTCCTTCTAACAGCCTAAGTGAATGCATCACTTTTTCAAGCAAAGCAACCATCTTCAGGAACTGGTTCTGGCTCAAATAACAGAAAATTTCCTTTGGAGCAGGCAGGTCTTAAAGTTACAGGCAAAGAACCCCACAGAGTTCTTTTAGGGAGAGGTTAATTCTGTTACAGTTTGCTTTCTTAATGGTCTGTTCAGCTCTTGTTGACTTTACAAGGCGTTGGGAAGACAGATCAGTGTCAGAATTAATTTTACATCAGCGATACGAAAGCCTGCACAGCTTAACTTACCTACTTCCAAACAACTAGGCTTGGTAAAGGACGCCTAACAAAGTGTGTATGAAGAACCAGTATATAATTTCTCCTTATATAAGAACAAGACAGCCAGCTACACTTTGAGAAGCACAGGAAAATAATTCTACCGAAACAAAGGAGGCAATCACTCCTTTAAGGCTATGGATTTACCAGATTATTTGGTTTTGGAACAGAATATTCCCCAAAAATATACCAGGTATAGAGTGCTTGCACATGATTTGCCACATGTGCAACTAAGATCTCCCATCCTACATTTAGACCCATACAATAAACAAGAAGGGCACAGGGAGCAAATGAAATGGTAGGGGAGAATTACGACAAGTTTACACGGCAGCTCAGTTTTCTCAGTACGCCATATCTTGATAAGTTTGTTTTCGTCCCTATTTGCAGACAGATTTTGTTGCTGCTGAGAACCTGATTTCATAAGTTAGTATAATGCATGCAGGGCTTTATTTTGTACTTGGCATACACAATTGATCGTTTTTCTGGAGAAAGAAACAGGGACAAGCTGACAACATATCCTTTCTGGTACTGTGAAAATCTCTTCATTTTCTACTGTAACAAACTTCACAATCTAAGATGAGTAGGAGATCCTAAGCCTCTGCACACGATCTCATGGCTTGTTGGACAAAGAACCTTAAAAAAACCCCAAACTAAAACAAAACACCCAAAAAAACCCAAAAGCAAGAGCTCTGGTTTTCCCACAATCCTGGCAGTGCAGGAAGACAAAGGGCACTCTATGCCAAAGAAGTAGGTTTCTTGGTTGCCGTCCCAGATGTCTGCAACTGTGTCCCCACGGCAGGGATTAATGTGCAAGGGACTGCCTGCCCCTTCTGCTACAGGCAGGGGGGGATCAAAAAGGATTTTATAAAATGTGTTCCCTGACCAGGGCTTTCCCCCACTGAACAGTTTTGCCTGAGTTTCTTAAACATTTCATGCGAGTTGCTGGGGGGTGCTTGGCTGCTGGCAGGGGACACAAGGAAGGATTATTTGAAAATCTGTGTGGGTAGCATTTCTAGCTCCTCTGGCCAGACTTAAAAGTAGGGCTGTGTGTTTTTCTCTTTAAAAGGCATGAAACTAAATTAAAATAAAGTATTAAAATGTAAATGTATAAAAATTAAATAAAACATGAAGATGCTTTTTATATCTTGCACTCTTCAACAGGCAATTGTCAGCAGCCCTTCAGAAAACTGTAGGTCAAAAACTCAACTTGTAAAATATTAACTAAATAATTGCTTAATTCAGACTTTTTTTCCTGCAGTGTTAATGCCCCTTACAGACACTTTTGCTAAGGACAAGAGCAATAGAAGATTGAATACAGCCTGTGAAGCACAGAACAAAGAAGGAAAACTGTGAGACATGTTGGAAAAACTGACTTCCTACATACATGTAATTAACACTTGCTTCAAAACAATAACAAAGTCACCTATTCAGGATGTATAAAGTAGAATGCACTTCTAATTTATAAAATGCTACAGGTACTGTATGTAAGAGAATTAATGAAATGCAGCAGACTTTGTTTGCATCATTTAACTGCGTACAGTACATGTAAGTCAATATATTAATGAATTTGTGAAGTTCACGACTATTAATTTCATACTCCTGAAGTACTTTAAGTTGCAATAGCTATAGAATGTGTGCAGAAGCATGTTTTAAATACAAAAGGTTCCATGAGCAAATAGAAAACTGTAACATAGGCTACCTTATTTTTCAGAAACAAATAACGGTGCTGAAAATACTTTCATCCTCATGAGCAAAACAGTGTTCAGTTGATGCAATTATTTAACTGCCCTGAACACCTCATAAACATATAGAAAAACTAAATCAGAGATAAACATATGTGGCATTTTAAGTACCATGAAAGCCACTGTGCTGGCTGGAGAGTTGGACTCCCATGCAACTGGCTTCCCATCTGTGCTTCCCCTGGGCTGGGAATGCCACTGCAGAGCTGTTGGCAGTGCTGGTTGTACAGCTGTTACCTATTTCAGATAAAGGGACTGGTTAATTGAAACTATCCAAACAGGAGCTCTTAAAATACACTGTAGCAAGTTCACGTGGGGAGCTGTGGAGGACAGTGACCTGCAGCAAAGGAATGGTGGTGTGTGCCTTGGAACTGGCACAGCTGGCACAGGACCAGGCAGGTGTTTGTATCCTTGGCTAGATTTTGTAGTGACTTCTTTAGTACAGATCCCCCAAATCAAATCCCCTCTGCCCTGAATTTTTACTGTGCTAAATCACCAAGTTCTTATTTCCATGAATTTACACAATCTAGAAGTTAAAGTCATACTTTCAAGCTTTTCACTGTAACAGTAAATCTAGAATTACGTTTAAAAGGAACACCTGTAAATTAAGATTTTTACTGACATCTGTAAATTCAGAAAGCCCAGACAGGAACAAAGTGGGGTTAAAACCCACAAAAGCACATCTATAATAATGCTTATGTGTCTGCTGTTTTTTCCAAACTCTCTACTGAGTGTCTTATTTATACCTTAAATCTACTAAGATGAATTCTGCCCAGCTGTATTTCCTTTGTGGAAAATTGCACCCATAAACACTTAGTCGAACTGGGCTAAGTACTTGCCCAAAGGCAAAATCTACTCTGATACATACCCTGTCTAACCTGCTCAAGTTGTTGAGTTATACAAGGACATTAAACCAGGACAAATTCCTATCCCCTTGCCCCTGGAAGGAGATTGATGAGGGGGCATGTTCATAGCACAATTATGACCCAACACATTATGAGTAAACGCCATGCTGGCTGCTGGAGATACCAACAGAGTTCCACACAGATGTAACAGTCCCCTTGGCCAGACTCACTGGGCCCCTAGTATCTTAATTTCTCTTTAAAAACAGGGAATGAAGGACTCTGGCAAGGTAACTCAATGCTGAAGTCTGAGGTATGTGTATGCACGTTTTCTATCTGTTGCTCTCCATGCAAGGATTGGTAAGATAGGTCATGTTGCATCCTGCTTTAGCCACATCCTTAAAAGTAACAGCACTCAGCTCAGAGATTTGTTCTTGTTCTTCCAGTTTGGGTGAAGAAGATCTCTTTGCCCAGTAGAGAAATAGTTTTTCTTGGTTTGCAGTCATTTGCTGTGCCACTTCTTGTAGTTTCTGCCCAAATGGATAAACCCTTTCCTGAGCTATTTATAGGGATGTAAGTGGAAAAAGGGGAAGGAAAAGAATGGAGGAGGGGAAGGTGTTTGTAGCATGCTGCTGAGGATTAGAGAGTTCACATCCCAGCTTCTAAGGTTTCAGCCTTAATCTTCCAACACATGCAAAGCCTTTCAATTTCACTTCGAGGTCACTACCCATGTACAAAACAGTCTAACTTCTGTGTGACAAATGTGGGTACAAAACTCAGTAAAGGAAGCTTTTCAACTAGTATAAATTGTTCCAGGAAAGAAGCATGAAATTTTAACTAAAAAATATCTATTTCTAAAATCTGTACATTAAGTTTTAAATCAAGTGGATTTCAAGCTTGTGAGTTTTAACAGACATTTTCTTCTAATTTATCATTTGATGCTAGATACCATTTACCAGTAACTGTTGATTGAAAGAAGAAAAGTAAAACCTGAAAAACTCAAAGGGGTAAGCATATCACAATATCTAATAATGTGTAAAGAAAATGTGACTAGAAGACATCCAGTACTCCAGTGGGTATTGCTGGTCTTGCAATACATCTTGTGCCTTTGTGATTATGGCCAGTATTAGAAGATCAGCTTTCTTGGTGGAGGCTTTTCACACAGCTAGCTTTCCTCAGCATTCAGGAAGATCATCTGATAGGATCAGCCTAAGCTGACCTGTAAAGTCAAGCACCACCGAAGCTGGGAATTTCCATGTGACATAACAGCTCCATGAGATCGCTGCACCACGGCGGCTGTCGCACCCATCCCCACTGACTGAACTGGTTCTCAGAGGAGACAGTCATTATAAAGATACAGATCATTTGGAAAAAATTTGCTTCCCTTGATAGTGAAGCATCAGTGAGGTTCAGTGCTGCTCTATAGTGGACAGATAGCAGGTGGGAGGAAAGCAGACTTGCTGGCAAGGTCAGCTTGAAGTATCTGAGACCTGATACACATCACAGGCACTGATCAAGTACCGCTTTCCAGAAGATGAGTATCCTCACAAGCTCAGGTTTCCAAGAAGGATAAGCATCACTTCTTACTTTGCATTAAATGTGTGTTGTTAGGAATAACTATTTGAAGACAATGTCTTACAAGTAAATGTAATAAGCACATTTTTTCACAGGAGAAGTTAGAAGCAGCACCAATGGCACTTGCAGCTGATTTAAGTTTCAATACAGAAAACCTTAAAAACAGATAAAATGAGAACCTTCTGTACTCAACCCCCCCACCTGAAAAAAACATCAACTAAGAGAGAAAAACCAGCTAGCAGACACAGAATAATTGTTTGCCAGTGAAATGCATTGTCTGAAGGAGAGCCAAAGGTAATAATGGTAAATTTAGTTATTTAGTATCATAGAATACTAAGATGTTTCAGGCAAAAAAGAAGCACTAAGAAGCTTTCCCCAGGAAAACCAACTATAGTAAGAAATATATGCCTCTGTTTAAGTCTGTGTGATCTATAAATGTGGTGGGGGGGTAAATGTGTGATAGCTGTGAGAGGTAAGCAAGTAAAATAAAAGAATTGCAAGCATCACTGATTTTAAAGAAAATCCATCTATTTCAAATTATTTCTTTTATGAAGGTTATAAGAAAGAAACCAGGAGGTGATGTCTGAAGATGTCCTCTGGTACCTTCCCCAGCTAGGTATAAACACTGTGTCATTTGAGGGCTCTAATTGAAATTGAAAGCTTCCTTCATTCTGACTGTGCATATGTCTCTTTCCTAATTTAAACTCAGTTACCTGCAGTATTAACCTGAGGAGCTGATCAACTGTATATTGATCAAAGTATATCCTGAACTGGTTTATGGAGTCAAATGCATCATCATTTCAGGTAACAAATTCTCAAACCCCATCTGATGCTGGGCTGATGAATGACGTGTCACAGGTGTTTAATGATCTCACTTTGCTTTCTACTTTGTTATTTAGTTCAGAGTTCTTCATTTACATTGAATCATTATTGGAATAATATTGTATCCTCTTTGCTTAAACAACCCCCTTATTGCATCCAATGAAAACGCCCGAGAATTACACTTACACCAGTGTCTTATCAATGCTGTTCATGTTTGGAGGTGGAACAGTGGGGGGACACTTTTGTAAAGGAAGCAAGAACACATGAAATCCCAAATTTGTCGAAGACCAGGGGACTAGTGTGGGTTTCTCGTTTTCAGCTGATCAGGATGTTCCTTATCCTATTGAGTGCTCAGGAGTTGTTAGGTTTATTAAGTGCTTGCAGAATGCGTGTCAAACTTCAGCAAGACCTGAGGTTTAACAAGACAGAATATTGAAATACTCACACACCTTTAAACTCAGGAAAACACATCTGGGGGAAAAAATGGGATAGTGCTGTCTTGTTTACCTTCTACACCTGTCCTAATGACATTGCTCTCTGTCTTCGCTTTCAACTTTGTACCTTTCCATCAAAACACTTTCTGATCTGAATTCTGACATCTCCCAAAGGTGTCTGGCAAACAGAAGAACATTACTTCCTGATTGATGAAAAAGAAATTATTTTGTGAAAAAAAAAAAAATCAATTTAGTCCTGAGGGGACATTTTAGTTACACCAGATTTGAAATAAAATTATGCTGTTAATTTAGTAAATGTAAAAGGGGAAAAAAGTGGTTCTTTTTCCTCCAGGATAGGTTATAAGGGACATTTTTTAGGTTTTCTTGAAGTTATTGCAACCAAAATAACTCTCATCTAGCCTTCTATCTTCAAAGGGTTTTTGCAGATACTATTAAAATGCAGGGTAGAAAGTCTACAGCAGTAAGGAAATAACTGAATTAAACCTAAAAGGTTTTAATTTCAGTTTTCACTGAAATGGAGAGCTATTTGTATTTTGCAGAACAATAAAGCTAAATGCTACCTTTTCTGTTGCCTTGTACAAATTGCCAGTTTTAAATACAAGTTTCAAATGTGTTTCTGCACCAAGAAATCACAAGCTGTATCTCAGCTTTCAAAGGAGAGCATGAAGATGCTTTTGACACACATCAGAAAAATAAAAAAATCTTAGAGAGAATATATAACTAAATTTCTGCCAGAAAACAGAGCCGTGGAAATGGAAAAGAATGCTGTAAAACTAGAGGTGTGATGACTTTATTTTTCTGGGGAAAAAGACCTTCTCATGTTTCTTAATCATCAAGCTGCAAGATAAAGCCAGTAACTCCAGTATTCGAACAGGAAAAATTTCCAAGGCTGTTTCTAAGGGTGAATCCAGATTCTTCTAACACATTTGTCAGTGGAAGTACCTAATTTTTGGGAGAAGATTTGGATTTCTTAGGTAACTCACATAAATAAGCTGTCTACTCTTTGGAGAGCGGTGATCACTGCTGGCTGGAAGACATCTCTCATTTCTGCTTTCAGTAGCAGTAGGAAGTGGGAAGAAGAAAGGAACCAATAAAGGCTTCGCTAACCTGAACTGATTTCGGATATATTTGTGTTCTAGGTCTTTGGCTTTTCATTTTTCTTCCATTAACTTGAAAATATGGAGTTTTTGTCTGGCTTCATGCATAGCCTTCTGTTAGTATTAATAGATAAGTCTTGGAAAGAAGCCAAGTCACGGTAAGAGGGTACTCCTACGTAAGAAGGGCTGATTTTAAGATTTAAATCCACAGTACAGTCTCTGGTGTAACAGCAAAGTTAACACTGCAATACTACTCCAGGAAGGCACATAATACTAACAGCTGAGAGGACAGATGCAGCTGTTCCTAAAAAATATCCCATTGCATGGGATGTTTTTCATATCACACAAGCATCTGAATTTGGGGAGGAGGATAATATTGAGTAGCCAGTCATAATGCAAATAGTTTAAAATACTTAGTACATAAAGATATTTTAAAAATAAATTGACAAACACTTAAATATAAAACCAGACTTCATGTTTTTTCCCCCTGGAATTGCATGGACTATTGACAAACTCTGAAAAAAAATAAACCATGTGCACAGTAAAACATGGTTCTGACACAAATACCAACTCCTACCAGATCAGAACTTGCTCAACCTCACAACTAGTCTTTTAAACTGCAGCAGAAGCAACTTGGCTGGCTGCAGCCAGCAATTGGAGAGAAAGCGGGTGTGGATAGTAATATTCAGAACTGCCTTACCAAGAGATGTGCCAATTCCCTGACAAGGAAATCACTCTCAAAACGTTTGCCAAGCATTTATTCCTTGCCAATTTGAAGGCACTTTGCCTTTTGGAACAGTTTTATCCATGCTTACAGCAAAATGCAAGAAACAAAGTCTAGTTTTACTTCTAGTTGGATGTGAAGATGCAAGTGTAATATAGGGAAATAGTGAAACAGAATCTGATGCCTGTTTTCTAAAGTGTCAGTTGAGAACACAAAACAACAATTAAAGAGGGAAATACCTTCTTCTGGTAACTGGTCCTTAACTTTTTTTCTTCCTTCCATTTCTCCCTTAAATCCTTGAGGGCAAAACCCTGTATTTCAAATGCTAATTCATGTTTTGAATTTCAGTCATGTTTAAAGAAGACTGGGCAAGGAGAGGAAAGGAAATGACAGTTGATTTTCAAGCTTAATAAAGAAGAAAACAGAGAGTATGGAAGTTCTTTTATGTCTCCTCCTCCAAAGCAATTCTAAATTTACCTCTTTTAAAACCCTAAATGAACCCTAATGAACTCCAAGGACACCTCTTCTTAAAAGTGTGTGGAACCCAAATAACAGAGTGCTGTCTGCTGGCACAGGATAAGAGGGTGCACAAGCTAATTAGCTCCCTTTCACCGTCAGCCCCAACAGTGGGTATCCTAGAGTTTAATCCACACATAACTGGAATTTTAGACTTTTTATCATGTGTGTAAGTCATCCTCCCTGTTAGGTTGCTGTACCACGTTGTCTTCACTGGATGCAAAGCATCAAGAATGGTGACTACTGACTAGCATCCTGTAGGAGGTTCTTTAGGAGCTACGGGAAGAACAGTTTGGTTGTGGCTCCTTATGCTTGGGTTTAGGATATTTATTGAAAACTTGGTCACCCTACTTCTAATTTCCATTTCTTGCTGTGTTTGGTTTTCAAATGATGACACAGAATATGAACTACTTATTGCTTCATTTCCATATCCATCCTCCTTAGGGGGAAAAAAAATCAAAATCTCTCCAAATTATGATGAAAATGATCTTAATCTTTTTTCTCTAATTATACATCTTTGTATACAAATTTCTACCAGAGAAGGTTTGATTTCCTTCAGTATGGAAGAGCTGACCTTTATCACTTTATCACAGTCAGTTTTGACTGAGGAAAAGGAAATGCAGTGCAGTTTAAAAGTCATTAGCTAGATGAACTCAATATTTAAAATTATCACTCTGTTGTCAGACTGACGTCAAGTCAGCGTGCTTTCAGTATTAATGACAACATAATGTTAATTGTCATTTCTTGAAGATGTAAAGGATTCTACTTACCCTCCTAGATCTGAATTTAACTAGTCCTCAAAAAGCAAAAGTGGCTTTTGCTTTTAGGTAGATAAGAAGCCCCACAGAAGTCATAAATATTCACTTCATTTCATATTGTACTCTACTTGTCAGCTGTGCACCAGTCCCATGGGTAAAGATGCAGTCACTCAGATATTGTGGCTCGTGTTATTTAGCATGTGATAAGGCAAGCCATGGAGGGTGTATGCAGATAATGGATTTACAAGCTCCACTGTTGCCAGGCGCTCACAAATTGATTGATAAATTTGATGTTCTCAAAGTCTGAAGTGTGGCATGTATAACGTGACAGAGCTGCACGTCCCAAGGTGTTTCTTCTCTGTTACAGCTGGGCAATCCTCTTTGTACCTTTCTACCACTGCATCACAAGGCAGGCTCATCCTAGCAGCTCTCTGGCTGCAACAACCAGTGGTACACTTAATTCCATCCTCATAATTTCACCCCCTTTTCTGTTACCTTCTTTAATTACAAATCAGGCTGCCCTTGTGACATATTACTTTATCATTGAATGCAAACTTCAGACTCTGAATGAGGCTTATCAATGCCTCAGCTTCTAAAGTTTTACAGGCACTGATTAACAAAACTCTCATATAGCATGGCATGAAAGCATCAGGAAGAACTATGATGTTATTCTATTTATTTACACTTGAATTTTGCTTAGATCAGAGAATAACCAGCCCTTTATATTTACCTTACTTTGGAGTTTACTAATACCTAAAGAAAATGCTATTGCCGTTTTTTTTTCCCAAATTTGATTGAGTCAGAGGCTGAAACTTAAAGTGTTTTCATATGATTAACCCTTTTACTCAACAAAATCAAGTGATGCTACAAAGTTAAAGGAATGCAAAATCGAGTGCCCGATGAACAACAGGAGTGTTTTTTTCACGAGTCAGACTGCTTGTAATGAAGATGCACTGATCAGTCTTGAAGAACCAAAGGATCTTCCTAGAGATGAAAGGCATCAACACCAAGGGCAGCATGCAGGTTTTGGTGAGCAGGTATCTGTAACTATGCAAATGAATTGGTGGACTCTTACTTCAGTTCCTGGAAGGCTTTTTTTCCTAATCAATTCTACCATGTGCAAAAGGATTCAGTGTCTCTTCTTGAGTTTCTATGCAAGTAGGGTCTATTTTTTCTGTTCTATACACAGTTTCTCAGCATGTTTTCTCATAGCTTATTAATTCTGTGCCAGCTGGCAAACTCCTGCCTTCCTGCTCTTGTCCTGAATGGCAGGGCTGCTGAAGCCTGTTCCTTCTTCACTCTGATGGAGCTGGAGAGATCTTGTGGGTGCTGCAGCACTGGATGTTGTGTCATCAGGTATTTGTGCTGAGTTGATCTCTGTCTGCTGAAAAATGTTCTCTTCCAGTTTGCATGTCACTGTTCAGGGGCTAGAACATTGTCTTTGCAATACTCTTTCTCATGCAGTATTCAGAGAAACTAACACCAATGGACAATGAGACAGGGGTTTATTTTGGCTACTGTCAACAAAGAAGAGGCATTTGTTGCTCTGTCTAGGGCCCTTTGTGTCTATTCTGCAGTCAGTGTAAGCACATATCAAGGTCCATATCCTGATATGGTGGCCATGAGGCTTATGAATGCTTAGAAGAGTTAGGTGTCTTTCTGGGTTGACTTCAGATTACAGGGGTATCAAAGCCCCTGAGGGAAATGAAAAACATATTCTAGCTTCTGCCTATCCCTCTACCTCTGGATTCTTGTAGAGATATATATCATAGAAACTACTAAATACAGTCCTCATGTTTATGCTTACCTTAGTGCTACCCAGTCTTTTGTAAGCATAAGTTGCCATGACTGTGCA
This sequence comes from Aphelocoma coerulescens, assembly GCF_041296385.1. NCBI lineage: Eukaryota > Metazoa > Chordata > Aves > Passeriformes > Corvidae > Aphelocoma > Aphelocoma coerulescens. Next base: position 76,684,652 of record NC_091015.1, on the reverse strand, counting down.
ATGTTATACACCCTCTTACTTCATAAAAGTGGGATTTGACCCCATGGAAAATACACTGACAAATCAAAATGTGTAATCGGTTTAAAGTTCAAGGGTGCAGCCAAATCCTGAGCCAGTGTAATTTGACCTAGATTCACTGAAGCAAGGAGAGCTGCAGTGAACTACATAAACAGAAGAACCAACCCACTGTGGTTGCCCTCATACAGTGAGGATGCTGATGAAATACTTAATGCTTTATGATGGCAGTGGTTTGCTGCTTCAGCAAAATGTGGTTTTAAAACAACAACAAAAAAGGTTTTCTTACACTACTTTCTACATATAATAGTGATTGTTGTTGTTGAACACCCAGGATGCTGAAAAAACTCTCAATTGAGTTTAAAGAACACTAGCAACATACACCTGCTTATTTCTATGCCACTAGAGAAGGGAATGCTTGGTCAATGTTCCCACCACTTGGGCCAAAAATCTGTTTGTCCTACATTTGCTCCTGATAACTTTGGTAGTATACTCCAATGTCCCTATGACCCCTTGCCCTCAAGCTCCAGGTCCATCTAGAAATCGGTGTGCTGTAACTTTTAACCCTGCATTAGCATCATTGCAACAGCTTTCATCAATAGCTCAGGTTTTCGTTTCAGTAACTATTATTCCAAGGACGCTCTTTTAAACTTTTAGAGCCAAAGCAACCTTCAACCTTTATACCACTTCTACGATTTTCTCAGATTGGCAATTCTTTCTTCAAAATGCCTTTATGTACGAGTAAAAACGCTTGGGCAATGTCAGCAGCTTTTGAACACTGAGGTTATTGGACTTACAGAAGAGCAAAACTTTCTAATGCAAACCCATGTGTAGCTCTGAATGGCAACTTCTGGTTATTGCTTCCAGCCATTTCAAGAAAAATGTCAAAGTTAACTGAACAGCTCTAAGATCCAGAAAGAACAGTTAAGGGTGGGTCTCAGCTATAATTTCCATTGGTATGAGGTTGCCAATGCCTATATCACGAACTAATGCTTCGTTGACTTGCACTAGTATAACTGACTTCATCTCATCCCTGGAAAGAATCAAAATGAAATATTTTAACTAGTTCAGGATATTTTAACTTTCTTTCCAGTATTCCTGAGCACCTGAGTATTATCTGTACCAATTACTGATAAATAATGCACATCACCTTCTGCAACACCAGGTATCTTTGTAACCCTCTCCCTCAGTCACAAGGAAGACATTAGCAGTGGCTGGTATTAACTTAGGCTTTGTGCAGCTATGGTAATTTAGTCATAGCTTTTGTGTTTATATTCCAAATTGATAGGAAATAGGAATTCAATTATGTAGTAGGGGGGTCAATCTAGGGGGGCTTAGGCAGTATAAATGACTGCAGCACTTCAGGTCTTTTCAATAGGGTCTTCTCATATCTGTCATCCCAAGGCTGAGTTGGTGGCAAATAGAATACACAGGAGAGAAGCAGATTCAGACTGACAGCAGGTGGATGCACGACTTTTAGAAAGAGGACTCAAGTTAATTCCAATTCAGGGAATGACTATTTGAATATTATTCATGTCTGGATTTATGGGGGGAGGGAGAATCCAAACTGATTTTTATTCAAGGAAGGCAGAATTTACTATATATGATGCAAAGACATTTTGGGAAAAGTATTTTTGTTGTTAAGTCATATAAAAGAAAAACTAGGCTCTGTTCTGAATCATGTCTCAGGCTTCTGATATAACAAACTTCACCAAATTATTCATCCCAATGTGCCTCAAAATTTAAGGCTGCAAAATACTTCTTTGATACTGTCGTACTTTGTAAGGTCAGCATTACACTTAATGCACTGCTGTTTATAAACAGCATGAGCCCCCTTGGGAAAGTTACTATGACTGCAGAGACACAATGTGCTATGGGGAATCGGTCTTGCTCACTAAATAGGTGACTTCATTGTTCTACTGTAACTCTTTTAAATGCTGAACTGGAATCCAAAACTCCATTGTTCATTCATTACATGGGGGGGGGGGGGGGGGGGGCGAGGTGGGGGGGAAGGCGCGTTCCACTACAGATTGCATGGCTAACGCAAGAGCTTCTATTAAGATAACAAATTAACGGGAATAATCGGTTTATGTAACACGCTCAAACGCGTCTCGGAGTAGAGCAGAATGCACCTGCTCGGAGCGGGGCAGGGCGCAGGGGGCTCGGGGAGATGAATGCCCAGGGGCTGCGCATCTCTTGTCCCTTGTCTTCATCCCTGCCTCCACCCACCACCCCGTTCCTCCACGTGCCTGTCCCCGCACGCCGCCCGGCTCCCCGCGCTGCGCAGGTGCCCCCGGCGCTCCCTCTCCTCCCTCCCTCCTTCCCCGCTCCCTAAGGTCTCTGTCCCTCCCTCCTTCCCTATAATGTCCAAGCTCCGCCGCTCGATCCGACCCGCGCGGGCTGCTCAGGTGCCTCGCATGGGGGCTGGGGGGCATCTGAGGCCATGCTCCCCCTTTCCCCCCGAAAAATCACGCCCCGAATGTGGCCCGTAGCAGCGGGGGTAGCGGCGTGGGAGGAGGGAGGGCGGGCAGCGGGGGCTCTCAGCCGGCCCCGGAGGAGCGGAGGGCAGGGAGGCAAGAGGGGCAGCGGCGGCTCCGAGGCAGGGGGCCCGTAAGGGGGTGTGTGGGGGAAGGGGTGCAGGGGGGACACTCACCATGGCGGCGGAGCGGCGGCGAGGCGCTGTCCAGGGTATCGCCGGGCTCGGCGCGGCTCTGCAGGCGCGGCCCCCGCGCCCGCCCTTTAAGGCACCGCCTCCTCCCGGCCCCGGCGCGCCCGCCCCCGCCGGCTGAGGGCGGGCACGGGCGGGAGGGACGGCTGGGGCTCCGCCGGGGGAGGGCAGAGCAAAGCGAGCGATGGGGAGGTGGTGGGGAGCGGTAGCTGAGGAGGGGGAGAGGCTGAGTGGTGCTGTTCCATCACCGACTCAGCTGCCACGGCAGATGGTAGCCGTTTGCCTTTGTTGGAATCTACCCTGTTGGGAAGATTCAATTCACTGTCGGGCCACTTCGGGAGCAGAGAGTCACGGAATCTGTTGCATTCAACGTGGTCTATGGCCCAGCACTTGTATTTGCAAGCTGAACTTCCCTAACCTGAAGCCTTGAATCCTCCACACACTGTGCCAAAGTGAGATCCATCACCTAATGGTTTTACTGGTTGGACTCGATGATCTCAGAGGTCTTTCCCAGTCTAAATGATTCTATGATTCTAACTGTGGCATCTCCTAGGAGATCTGTCTGTTAGGGAGGGATTGATAAGCAAATGTTTAGGTTGGCTAGGAAGGAAACAAAAATCACACAGAACAGGAGCTACTGATCCCATCACAACTCAGCACAACAGAATACACAATACACAACAGAAAAAGAGTCAGGGAAAGAAGTGGCTTTGTGCTCAGTGTAACAAGCACAAAATCTCATACCTTCAAAACTCATTTTTGTTCTGAGTGCTAACAAAGTCTTGCAGCTACTATAAAACATTTATTTAAACTACCAAAGCTTGTTGAAAATTTTCTGCATCTTTACCCCTGCTTTCAATAAAGAGGTCTTTGGCACATGAAATCGAAATAACATTTCTTAAAATCTATTCATACTTTTCACTTTTTAATTTTATTTTCTAAAGGAAAAATTGTCACGAAGTTACATATCCATACCTGAACTTCCATTGCTGCCCTCTCAATTCTGTGTGTTCATAGTTTTGTTGACCAGAGCTCAGGGATGTGTTTCCTGATTTCAATGGGACAAACAGCAGAAATAAGTTAAGGGGACCATGTGTGGTGCAGGAGTGGTGTCATCTTCACAAACTAAAGTGTACTTGGTGTACAGACATGCTATACTTTTCCAAGATGTAGCACTGATGTTCTGGACCTCGAGACTTCCTTCCGGATAGGCTCTTTGTCCGTGTGCTACTTCAGCCTTTGCTTTCTCTTAGATCTACACACAGATATCCACCAAAGGCAGTGAGGATGGCTATCCTCTCAGGGCTGCCTGTCTACCCAGAAATGATACTGCCAGAAGATTCACATGAAAGAATGTCCTTATGTAATTTCTAACTCACTTTTACAGACACAAACTTGTTTGCTCAAGCTTCCAAATTCCAGTGCATTAGTCTACACTAACTGCTGCAATTCCTGAGGCTGACCTGCCAGCCTTTCCCCTGTTTCATCTTTTCCACAGGTTAGTCATTTAATTTTGTGTCATTACAAACCATCTTGAAATACTGAGGAGAAATACTTTTTGATATCTATTTTTTCCCCAGAAAAATTGTTCCCTAAGCAGAAAATTGTCCTCTTTGTCCAAGAGACTCAGTACTCTTTAGGTGCTGTAGAGCAAGGAACAGTTTGGAAGCTGACTGGCAGAGGAACACGGTAGTGACCCAGTGCATTGCAATGCTTTGGCTTCACAATTTTTATTCCAATTTCTTTATAGTCCAAAACAATCTGGGTTAGTGTGTCAAGCCAAATCTAGACCTAAGAATATGGTAATACAAGGTATTTTTGTCTTTATTCTTGTTTTTCTTTGTCTAAAACAAAAAGGAAACATATATTCAAGTTTGGTAAAGATGCCACATTTCTAATTTCTTTAGTTCCTTGTTCCTGACACACTATATTCATACTAATTAATAGTTTCCTTCTTTAACTAGTTTTCTTCTAGAGTAGCAACTTTTTTTTATAAAAACAATAGTGTCTCCAGTGAATCTGGTGGCATTTAAGAGAAGCTGTAATAGCATTATGGATATTTTTAACACCTATCTAATGACCTGAATTTGGAGACTTAAGGGCTGTGGCAGGATTTGGATTCATCTGTTTTGTAGGGAGAGTGATGCCATGCATTTAGTTGGATCCCAGGCACCAAGCACAGCAGACCTCTGCCAGTCAGCTTTCAGTGATTGTTGAATAGCATATTGTCCTGAGATAAAAGGCAGAAAAAAAGTCAACATATGGACAAATAGACTTGCTTAGTTCCAGCTGAAATTGCCTGAAAACAAGAGCAGGAGAAGGCAATTTAAACAGCACTTGATTCTGGGGAAACACTGTTACACAACCACCACTGTTAAAAGTGCAATACCACAGGGAGCTAGCTTGAGCACTGCCGGTCTAGGGGTCGTTCTAGGTTGCACCTTATCACAAAGTTCCTAATTTACAGAATCACAGACTGGCTGAGGTGGGAAGGGACCTCTGGAGACCATCTGGTCCAATCCACCTGCTCAGGCAGGGCCTCCTACAGCCAGCTGCCCAAGGCTATATCCAGTCAGATTTTGGACATCTCTGCATCTTATGAAAAGCACCTTTGAGTTGCACTGACTTCAGAGCTGACAGGTCCCACTGGGCTTGCAGGTCAGTAGGAAACAGGGTGGACACAGTACCACTGATCAACTACCAGCAACACTCAGCTCCCACTAGATTTCAATCAGCACGGTAAAGTTTTAGTTCAGGAAAGAAAAGTCTTTATGTCTCCCATTACCATGTCACCTATTAGCAGTCACTGCTCTTGACCATGATCTCTTCCAAAGTTTGGAATTTAAACTCAGGACATGCCTGTTTCACAAAATTGTTCTGTCAGCAGCATCTATCTAACTCACTGGCAAAATGTCTCTTCTGTCTCTGAGCATCTAGCTCAGATGAAAGAGGATATCTTCCATCTGTTATCCATTCTTTTTCTAGTTTATTTGGCACAGGACAATGGTTATGTACCTGCAGATTACGATTTTGCTAGTGACACCATAGGGAGTTACAAGGTCAGTGTGACAGAATTTTATAGAATCATAGGGGTTGGAAGGGACCTTAAAGATAATCTAGTTCCAAGCTCTCTGTCATAAGCAGGGGCACCTCTCTCTAGATCAGCTTGCTCAAGGCCCCATCCAACCTGGCCTTGGCCATTGCCAGGGGTGGGGCATTCACAGCTTCCCTGGGCAACCTGTTTCACTGCCTCATCACCCTCACAGTAAAGAATTTCCCCTCCTTCCATTAACTTTTGTTAATTTTTGTTATTTTTGTTAACTCAGAACTGTCAGTAATAAACCTGCATGGAATCAAATCTGAGTAATCAGGATAAAGTGAAAATTTGGACATTTGTTCCCTTGTTTTTCTCTGGTATGGTTAGTTGTTTCTAAATGTCATTTTCAGCTTTGAAACTACAGCTAGTGTAATATGTCCAGAAAGCTAAAGCTTGTATTAAATTGCCAGCTGCGAGCAAGTAAAAGAAAAAGTAAGTCAAAATAAATTTATGCTGGAGGAAGCATTGAATTGAGCAATCGCGGAGCTCTGAAGTTTTTGGAGTAAATATTTTGTTTTAGCACCCTCTCTCGGACACAAACCAGCACTGCTGGTGTTTACTCTTAAAAGGCTTGGCGACAGCTGGAAAGCATTTTCCAACAGGAAAAGTCCTTGGCTGCAGTCACAGATACAGTTTAGTTATATAGCTTGGCAGTCTATAAATTAACATAAGTAGAATTTTCTCATCCCTCCTATGCTTATCATCTTTATACAAATAGTCCGTGTTGTTCATTTAAGTGGGAAAAGATTGATGGCTCCAAAGTAAAGACTGAAGGTGACTTGTTACAAAAGACTGTAGTTCCTTGCTGTTCCTCGCTGTCTGCACGTCTCCTGTGAGGAGCCTGCTGGCACTAACTGCTGTGAATTGTGGAGGAACCTGAATGTTCTCTCTTACAGCCACTAGTATTTGGTGTTAGGGTAGCAGGTGGAGGTCCCAGTTTGGGACCATGGTCTTGCTGTGTTGAGACCTACACCAGAGAGCTCACAGTGAATATGAATATCGTGAATAACAATGTAAGTCAGAGGGAAAGGGGTGGGAAGGAGGTCTTTCTCTGTATTCCTGCCCCAGGAAAGAGAAGTGCATCAATGCCAAAAGAAAGTCAGCAGTGGGAAGGTCAACAAGCATATTCTAAATAGCAGAAGGGGCTACAATTTGCACTTTCTGCATGAACTATCACTACCTGCCCAGCTTCTGGGGTACAACTGATAGGCAGTCAAGCTCCTATACATTATTTTGGCTTCAGTAGTTAATATGGTTGCCAGTTACCCTCAGAGATGCCATATGTGCCAAGAGAAGGATTAAAAAATTAGGACACTGTAGAACAGAAACTGCCTGGATTACTTTAACTTGCTCTTCCTGCCTATATTCATTTTACTAAGCCTTATTTGCAATAATAGCCTTCGGCAATACTCACTTCATCAATGTGGGATGCGGATGATAATAAAAACCAGGAGGCCATGAATGATGCAAGGATCTGGAAAAGGAGAAAAAAAAAATCTTAAGTGGCCAAAATTCCTTTTCAGGACCAGAATACATGCCTTATACAGTATAATTTCTATGATATTTACGTGTCATTTTTTTACACCTAATCAATTATTTCATTCTTTTTTCTGCTGCCTCCCTCTAGGGAACTGAGTGTTGGTTTGTCGAAGTGCTGAGCACTTACAGCAGTACCTGACATCAGCAAAAGCTGTGCTACAAATAAAGGGAGGCATGGGATTTTCCCCACATGCCAGCTCAAAAGCAGGCTAGAAGGGACAATCAAAAACCAGTTGATACTTCAGATGTGTCTGTCTGCCTCAGCCCTCTCCCTGGTGAAGGAGGGATAATAAGATCCCTCCCCTTGTCTTGCTATGCAAACACAAACAGTGGTTATCTGGCTGCTGTAAAACAACTGGTTGGTCTAGATTAATCAGATCTACACCCTGAAAATAAGGCTTGTGCCCTCAGCATCTGCACCCCTCTTCCCTGAGCTAAAGAGTCTTTAGCTCTCTTATTCACAGCATTGTGGGGCCTTGCTGCTTTGAGGAAACATGTCAAATGCTGCTGCTGTGAGCCAGCCCACGGTCTGGTGCACTGCTGGCCAGAGGACCCCTGAGTGCCCCCTCACTGGTCTGGTGCTGCAGTCCTTTTGCTGCCTGATGGCCTGAGCATCCTCTTTTCCCCAACCCTAAAATGTATCTCAGCGTGTCCATGGTTGTACACGCTGAGAGAAGATGTGGGAATATTGATCAGTGTTGAACATCATAGGAAAAAGTGTTAAATGTACAATATTGATAGTATGCAGTGAGCATGTAACGAGAGGACGGATAAAAGGTCATAGAGTCATGAGTGGGTTTTTCCATTCTCCTCGGGGAATGGACAAGCTATATCCAATTCTGTGACTCCACTTTACACATATACACTTAAGGAACTGGATATACCAAGAATAGATTTGTATAAGCAACCTTATATCTGAAACTCAGTGAATAGAAAACTTCTTGTGTCCAGCAGTAATTCCATTTTTTTGTGTGTGATTTTATGGGATTTTGAAAAATAACAATTTTTGCCCACATTGCAGCTCCCTTATCCCAAATGCATCATCATTGACATGGCATAGATTTTTGGCACATTAGCACATGAAATGATATGTAGTGGGACAGATGTGTATTTATTTGTGTCAATTAACTTTCATCTGAAGAAAAGTCTTAGGTAAAATACATGTAATATGTTTGGTTTTTTTCATTCAGATGGGGATCTGCATATAAGTCTCAACTGACACAGTCTCAACAGTCCCAAGTGGCTCAAAAGAAAGGGTTTATTTCATGTATTGGGAAAAATAGAATAACAAAGATTGTGTTGACCAAATGGTTGGAGGAGGAAGAGTTTATTCTTGTATCTCATGGCTTGGTTATAGTGTAACAGCCCCAGTTATCCTCACCTACACATCTATCTCCTATTTAAGTGCTTCAGCCACTATGCCAGAAAGTCCTTTTTATGTCTGTCCTGAGGACAATTTCAGTAGTTTATCCATACTGGCATTCAGCAGTCTCAGGCAAGAGATTAGAGGGAAAGTCTGGAGCAAGGGAGACATCCTCAGTGGAGGAGGACCAGGTTAAGGAACACTTACACAAAATGGAAGTACTGTAAGTTCACTGGGCCTGAGAGGTTGTGTCCTCGACTGCTGAGAGAGCTGGCTGATGTCACTGCCAGGCCACTCCCAATTAGCTTTGAAATCCAGTGTTGACTGGGAGAGGTTCCTGGAAACCGGATGAGACCAAGCATCTCCTCTATCTTCAAGAGGAGCAAGAAGGAAGTCTGGAGAACTACAGGCCTGTGAGCTTCATCTCAGCCCCTGGAAAGGTCGTAGAGAAAATCCTCCTGGAATTCATGTGGTCTCCAAGAACATGAACGTCAAGGTAACTGTGACTAGTCGACATAGATTTATGGGCAGGAAATCATGTCTAACTCACCTGATGGCCTTCTACAACAAAGTGACTGGCCTGATGAATGAACTAGAGAAAGGGACACTTAAGTAAAATCAAGGTTTTCCAAACTGAACACACATTGATTAGAAGGCCTTTACCTGCACAGAACAGATGAGAACTCTAATTTCTACTTGTTTTCATTTTTTTCTTCCTAGTCTATTGGAATCCCAGACTATGCTGAGTTGGAACAGACCCATCAGAATCACTGAGTCCAACTCCTGGCCCTACACAGGACACCCCAAGAATCACAGTGTATGCCTGAAATGCCATATTGCCTTGAAGAGTACTATGTATGTTTGATCATATATGTATGATCCATGTATATATACATATATATATATGTATATATCCATGTATATCCAAGGCCTATATATATGGATCACATATATTTATCACTCCAGAATTACTTGATTCCAAGATTAAATCTTTCTTCAGTTCTGAATGCTGTGTGGTTCTGCAATGCCTGGGGATGTGATGTGAATTAATCAAATACTAGTACTAGTATTATTAGTATTATTATTATTATTATTATTACAGTTTGGAACCATAGGATGATGTATTTGGAATATTTTAATAGCCCTAAAATGTGACAGCTATTTTACAGAAAAGAGAAGGTAGCAGCCCCATATCCAGAGAACTTACTGTAACTGCAGATGATAAGCAGTATCAGAGATATCAGAGAAACAGAACAGTGCAGCTAGGAGGAAGCTTATTTTTCAAAAGTTATGGTAGCAACTGTTACTACTTTGCTTTGTTTGCAATACAAAAGAAACCTTGCTTAAGTATATGCAACAAGTGCTGAGGCGAGAATTTTAGTAACATTTAAAGATTGGCAGATGTGTAAAAGTTAAAACTTAAAAAATAATAGAAAACATGTTTCAAATTAAATGATACTTGCAAAAGACATGCTAAGTGGTTTAATACTCCAGGCAGAGTATTAAACAGGGCTTGAAATGTTGGGAAAAGAAGGCTAGGATTGGAAAGAGAGCACTCTAGTTTGTTTTGGTGAAGTGACAGCAAATTTAAGGATGTGGAAGGGGGAATGCACATGCAGGTGATTTTGGTTTACAGGTATCTTGAAAGGAGGAGGCATGTGGCATGCTCGGAGTTCAGGAAAACAAGAGAATTTTTAGCTTCACTTAAACGAGGAGATTTTTAAATACTGCATAAAAGAAGCAAAGAACTGGACTAGCTTTCTCTGATGTGTCACTGCAAAGGTAGCATGCCCATGGGAAATTAAGCTTCTGTAGTACTGAATTTACACACACTCCAGTAGTTTTCGAAACATTAACCAGCCTCTTTTACACTACGAAGGAAAATTATACCTTTATTGCAGTGCTAACAGCAAAGTCCGTATCACAATCAAGACTATGTCGCAGTTCAGGGAGATATTATTTCCTCAGATTTCTTTTAAGTGGGAAGGGCCAACTTTGATGCGCCACCATCACGTCAACAGAGGGCAAGAGCCAAGGTCAGGTGGAATTCGAACCACGTCGGGGTGGCACAGGTGTAGAATCCACTTCCTTGGCTAAGGCCTGGATATTCCTGCTGTCCCTGTATCCATCCCATTGTGGGGATGCAAGGCCAGGAAGGGGAAGAGGGAGAAAGAGGATTAAGACATCAGGTTACCCCATCCCTAAATCTAAGTCATAAAGCGATGGAATCATAGAACGGTTGGGGTTGTGAAGGATCGTCCAGTTCCAACCCTGCTGCTCTGGGCAGGGACACCTTACACCAGACCAGGCCGCTCAGAGCCCCCTCCAGCCTGGCCTTGAACCACCTCTCCGTGAGTCCTACGGGCCTTCCGCCCTGCCCAAGGCTCCAGCCGCCGCCGCCCCCGCCACCCCCGGGCTTTACCACACTAGCCGCGCCCCGGCCCTCACACAGCCCTCACCGCCCCCCGCCATTACCACCGTGCCGCAGGGCACATCGGGACTTGTAGTCCTTGCTGGCGGGGATCGCCCTCCCGCTCCGGCTGGCTGGGGAAGAAGACGAACTACAACTCCCAGGACTTCCCGCGCACCACGCCGCGCCAGCGCGGTGCTGCGGGAGCCCCGCTCCGCCCGGCCGCCGGTCGATCGGCGGCGGGAGGAGGAGCAGGAGCGGGGTGCCTGTGGCCGCCGGCCCGGCCCGGGTCCTCTCGGCTCCCCCCGGCCGCGCGATGTGGCAGAGCATCGGGCTGACACTGCTGGTGATCGTGGCCACGCTGGCCTGCGTGCTGCTCTTCATGCTGTGCGGTGAGTGCCGGGGCGCGAGGGGACGGCTGCTGGCCCCGCTGCGGCGGGCGGTGCTGGTGCTCCCCGCACGCCCTCGCACCGCCGGGCTCGCAATCTGTGGTGGTTCCTCTTGGCTCGGATTGATGAGGGAAGTGAAAGGGCACCGTGCCCCGGCGTGTGGGGGAGCGTGTGTGGTGTGCAGCGCCCTCTTCTCTTTGTTCCCGAGTCGTTTCCAGCCTTGATATGCTCTCAGAGCCTTACTTCGGTGTTTAATTCGGTGTTTCCTCTGAAACGGAGGGCTTTGTTTTAGTGATGAGACTCCTGAGCAATCATCTTGTGCTTCTTACATGCACGGGTCTGAAATGCCAGTGAGTGCAAGAAGTGCAGTTGGGACTGGCACCCCTCAGCTTCTGACATCTGTTTGCTAGAATTGATTGAAGACAGCTCTTAGGTTTTTTTCTTATACAGATCGAGAGGAGGAGGCTCAGGGGAGGCCTCATCGCCCTCTACAACCACCTGAGCTGAGGTTGTAGTGAGGTGCATCTACTGTGCTTGCAGTGAGAGGCCCAGGGGAAATGGCCTTAAGCTGAGAGGGGGCAGATTCAGATTAGATATAAGAAAATGTTTTTTCACTGTTAGGGTGGTCGGGCATTGGAATATGTTGCGCAGGGAAGTGGTGGAGTCACCATCCCTGGAGGTGTTCAAGAGGTGTCTGGATGTGGTGCTGGGTAATGGTTTAGTGATTTAGGGGTTACAGTGGCAGTGCTGGGTGAATGGTTGGACTACATGATCTTAAAGCTCTCTTCCAACCTTGATGATTCATCCAAGGCTTGCCTTTTTTTTTTTTTTTTTTAATATGCAGAGAGAAGGGTTTTTTCAATGGGAGGCATGACTTGCAGGTCTGTTGGAGTTCTTGGAAGGAATCAGCCATGCAGTGTGTGAATGTTGTGGCTAGAGCTTGGAGCTCCCCAAACAAACAAAATAACACCAGCAAATTCAAACTATGCCATAATATGTGATGAGAGGCTTGTGAGACTTACAGCCCCACCTGGCTCCTTGGTGCCAGGTGGGTTTACAAGTGGTTTCTGAAAAACCGAGGGAACAAAGTGAAGACTGATGTTTGATAGTTTAGAAACTGCTAGTTGTTGTCAAAATGACAAAGCATTGGGAAAAGATTTTGTATTATCAAGGGACTGGATAGTGAAATGGGAAGTGAAGTCCAGTATTAACATGTGTGAAGTAATGGACATAGTGTGAACTGTATACACATGTAATTTAAATGGAGAAATATACTGAAATCAAACTGAGCTGTTATTATCCCAAAGAAAGGATTAACTGAAGTAATTGCAAGCATTTCTCCAAAATATCTGTGTAATGCTTTATAGCAAGCAAATCAAACATTAGAAGCCTAAAATAGAAGAGAAAATGTCATTATGCTTCTATAGGAATCATCCATATGTGTGTCTCACACAGTGTATCTTCTTGTTAAAGTGTATTACCTCATTAAAAGAAATTAAATCCTGGTTTCTTTTTAAAAAGATAGGGTTTGCTTAGCAATTCTGTGTTGAGAGCTGAGAAATTATTTCAGCATGAAGAAACTCTAAGCAGGTTAGATCTGTCAAGCCTGGAAAATAGGTGACTGGAGACTGGGTGATGGCTATACCACCGAGTAGCATGTCAAAGGTGAAGTGGGAAGCATTGTGAAATGTCATCATTGCAGAGGAGTTGGAGTACATGAAGTTAAATGGTCAAGCAACAGGCTGAAAACAAAAAGTTTTCTTTTACACAATGGGGAAATCATTTACAAGCTCATTAACAAGGAATATTTTGGATGCTGAAACTTCTGTCCTTTAAAGTTCATGGAAGAAAGGTCAACATCTTGGTCATTATCTTGGGTGAGGAAATCTGTGAAATACTGATAACTGGAACTGCAAGGCTAATACTTTCCTTGGTCGTGTGCTCTTTTCCTGCATGTCCTGTACTGTCTGTTGTTACAGACTAAACAGTGACCTAAGTGGATATTTATTCAAGTTTCTCTACCCTCATTAGGTGTTGACTGGCCACTTTTCAACTTCTAGAAGATGCAGTGCAGTACTTGCTAGGCTTTTTATATTTTTAAAGCATGCATACAAGATCTTTGCTTATTGTCTTGCTGAAAGAGTTTTGCAACATGCAGTTCAAACTCAAAAACAAGGATCATTTTCTTCAAGTCTTTCTGCTTTTGTCTGTATATGACAAATGGAATTGAAATGCTAAGCATGAACTTTGGCTGCTAACATCACCCTTTGCCTAGTGCTTTCTTGCTTAAAGAGAGCAGAAGTAATTAATAACTTTATTTTTAAGTGGCTTGTAAATACTTAGCAATTTGGAGTTACATGTTGGACATTCATCTTGAATTCCATGAATACTTTGCTTTGAATCCTTCATTGTGTTTTACTTTAATCAGTGTCAGAGCTTATAAAATGATTGCTAAAAGTCACCTAGATTTTAGAGGTACTGAACACAGGAAGCTGACACATTCATTGGGTTTTTTGGGGAGGAGTTTGAACTGTTACCCTGTTAGAAGTGACTCAATAAGATTTGATAGTGATTTATAGTATTTGTAATTCTTTCTCCATCACACAGCATTTATTAATTAATTAATATTGGTTATGCCACTTATACTTCTCTAGCCATGGAAAATATTCAAGGAAAACAGTGTCAAGACCACTACTGGAAAAAAAGCTGAGTACAAGCTACTTTGAATTTAATTGTTTATCTGTGCTGGTGATAGGCAGTTTCCCAATCCCTAGGAAGCCTGTAGGTGAGAAGGTGGAGAAGAAGCTGCCCAAGTGCTGTGTGTGACAGGATATGAGTAAATGCTAGCCAGTGACATACAAATTAATGGACAAATCTGACATAGGAAGGGCTGGATATAATCTGGAGTAAGCTTGCTCTGATGATGAGAATATTTTCCAGCCATCTGACAAGAGGTATTGAAACAGCCTAATGAGAGGAACTTACAGGGCCGAGAGCGTAAAGAGCTGGGACTTGGATTTTGAGTGGCTCATAAAAGGGTTCATGATGTGATTGCCTGCTGAGAGTAATAGACTTAAATATCCAGCAGACATTCTAGGATCATGTGGATTTCTGCTGCCCATCCACATATGGTGTGATAAGTGCTATCAAAACTTAAATAATGAGAAAAACATTCACTTTACTATTTTTTTCAAAGTGAAAAGACAAAATTCAGAGCACAAATTATCAGAAGTTACTTTGACTTGTTCTTCAGCAATGTGAATTAGGCATTTATGACTATAAATGTACTTTGAATAAATGACCTCATTTCTTTTAAACATGTCTGGATGCTGGCAACTGCTACTTTCAGTGTTAATCTGAATTAGTTGGGAAGCACGGGAGGCTTGCAGCTAGCATTTGTAAACTGATCACATCTGACATAGAAACCATTGAGGTACTGTAAACACAGCAAATTTTCAGTTGCTCTTTTAAAAGTGGGACTAAGATAACTTCCTTCCACTTCTTTTATTGCCACCTTTGTCTGATTTTCTTTTTCTGGTGATCTTATTGCTGCTTTTGTGTATCCCATGTACCTCTGAGATGGGAGGAACTTGTGCATAGTCAAAGATATAGGATAAAATAAAATACCAGCCAAGGTGAACTCTAGTACTGCTTACCTCTGTGTATTTGTTTTATTTTCCCAGAATAGTAATGCATGGAACCAAGTAAAATTGCCAAAGTGCTTTCACTGAAACAGATGGAAATGTTCATCTCATTTGGCAAAAGAGGCTAATGAAATGCGGTTTGAGAGGTACAACCTTAAAATAAAAATCATGTAACTCTAAGTGCTGAAATGAATGTGTGGTTCACTTCACAAGTCTGAATTCAGTTGCAGATGGGAAAACATTTCAGCCTGAAATTCTGCCTGAATAACTTTTCTTTAATGCTTTGTTTAAACAGCTTTGTAGCTATCTTCAATGAACGATTCTTGTGAAGTACCTCAACAGATGAGTAAAGTCATGCTTGATTAGGCAACTTATAAAGAGAAAATATCCTTTAATTTGAAGTGAGTTTTGAAACTGTTATAAATGGGAGATGAGAAAAGGGCAAGTTTCCTTTTGCTCAGTCAGCAATTGGTAGTGATGCATTAAATCGGAGCCGGTTTAAGGAGCTGTGCAGAGCCAAGCACCATGTCACCTGATGTCCTCTGTTATCCCAGCATCAGAGCAGTGCTTCCTTCAGTCTGGTCCTCTCCATAGCAAAGCTGTCCACACTAGGGCAGTATACTCGTGCTGCACTGTTTGAGAGATGTGGTTGAAGTGTGTTGTGTTGTTGTTGTGTGTGTTGTTGCAGAAGTTATCTGACACAGAGCTTGGACTAGAACCCTGTTCTCCCAAATCTCAGATTAGCATCTGAAGCTCCGTGCTCATTTTTTTGCAGCTGTAGCTACTTAGGATTTTCTGTGATGGACACTTAAGCATTTGAATATAGGCAACGTTCACCATGGTGATACCCCAGTTCTAAATCAGTTCCCATGTTCTGGTGTGATAGCATCCTATTTTCAAATCAGTAGGGACACAAAAGTAAAATGATCTTGCAAGACTGCACAGGAATTCCACAGCAGGTTCAGAACTGGAAGTCAGATCTTCTCTGTGTTGTGCAGTTACTGCATCACTGTCCTTCCTTTCTTGGTTTCATTTGTATTTCACATAAGAAAAATCAAGCTGCTTTTCCCCAGCACTCCATATTAACCCTGGGGTTTTTCTTATGTTTGCTTTTCCTGATTCAAACGGAAGAGGAAAATGTGCTCCAATAAAGAAAACTGTTAGCTGTTGCATACAAGCCAGTGCAAGGTGAATGAAATAGATGGGCCTGAGACTTGTTATCCCTCACTTTTGGAGTGGGAGTAACATTGTAGTTGGATCACTGTTTCTTTCCCCTTTACAAAGAACCAAGAGCTGGTGTGGGAAGTAGCAGAAAATGTAGTTTTAATGAAATGTAGTCAAATCATAAAATCTGTTTAACATCTGAATTGCATGGATGTTACATAGATCTGCTGCGAGTTAGTCAAAAGCTTTGACTCACAGTCCCATCTTCATAAACACATTGCATTGTGATTTATAAGAGGGGGGTTGACATACTGATGGCACAGTACCAAATGTGGCTTAAATGACTTTGCATGGCATCTGGCTGTGTAATTTTTAAGTGAGATGGTGGCTCCCAGCTTTTAGTGAGTACTAAACTCTGCAAGGCTGGGAGCTGCTGTTTTGCCTCTGCAAAACACTGGTACATTGGATTTTGCAACATTGGATTCAAGTATCTGCTACATCAAGAACTGGATCCCCTGCTTTGCACTGCGCTAATGTATGTTTGGTCTGGCTTACTGCTTTGAGAGGCAACTTCTTTCACCAGTTAGTGTAAAATATTATGTATTACAGTCTGCATGTCATCACTGCTTGTTTGCTGAAGGCGTGTTATGGGTGTGCTGTTTGGCTTCCACAGGCTCAATCAAGCTAAGGATGATTTTAAAAGGTAAATCAAATAGCTAAAGAAAATAAAGCAAGTACTGAAAGACTGATTCTAATCAAATGTTTTGTGTGTGGTGAAGCTAAACCAGTAGGACTTCTTTGAGAGGAGCTTACCTGAACAAAGTGGAAGTGTTAGAGATGCAAACCAATGGTGTCAGTTACCTGTCCAGGAAGAGCTCTACAGCAAAAACCTTCAAAACTAAACTGAGCCACATACAGAGAAGAATGCATAGAAACGCCCATTTTCCTTGGATTTTTGTGTGTATTTTAAATTAGTTTACAATTATTTTCTTTTTGTAAACACACTGCTATGTAACATACAGTTCTTCAGTATGGCACAGTGCCAGGTGTTACCATTTTGCAGTGTTCTTAAAATAATGTGAAATTTATAGAAAATGCGTTGTCTTCTGATTCAGAGGTAACTCAGTAGTGTGAATCTGCCTCCAGGCTTTGTGTCTGTGTGTGTGGCTTTATTTAATGATGTATTTAATTGATATTGTTGCTGGAGAGATTTTTTCTTACCTGGAATGACTTGTTCTTTTGTAGTCTGGTTATTTCCAAGGAAATTCTTGTTTATTTAGTAACAGTGAGGTGACAGGGAGGCTCAGCTGAAGAGGCAATCTTAACCCGATTTGGACACGTGTGTTTGTTTTGGGGTTTTGGTTTTTTTTTTTTTTTAACCTTCCATCCAAGCTGGCACGGTAACTAGAGCAAGTGAAAGAAAGAAAGCTTTCTACTTTGATTATTTTATACCTAAAGGTCTCTGGTACAGCCTACGAGACCTTGTGCAGTTCTTGAAATTCTCGTTTTCAAGCCTGGTTGCCCTCCCACTATTATCTTTGGCTAAGCCTGTTGTAATTTTCTTTTCAACCCGCTGCACCGTGGTTTGTTTCACCTGCCTGTTACCACTGCTCTGTTTGTTTGGCTGCTAGAACCAGTCTCGTTGGCTGATTATTTACACTGTCTTGTTTGTAGTGTGGAGCTCCAAAGTCTGTTTGTGGTACTTGGGGTTTTGGGTACTTAGACCATTCTGCTCTGCTCTCTAACAGACCAAACACTAAAAAGAAATTAGTGCTGTTTTTCTTGAGAGTGTGATTGAACTTTGTACGGTCTTTAGTATTTTCCCAACACACACCCTGTAGTTATTCTGGGTGTTAAGTAGCCTGTTTGCAGTGATAGAGTGTCACGATCCGCTAATGCAAGTGGGAGTCGTGATGGTTCGTTTATCCATCTCAGAGTGTAAAAGGACACAAGAGATTTCAGTTTTAATCAAAGGTCTCACACGAGGGCAGCAGTTTTCTCCACAATTTTTTACTAGTATTAGTTCTTTTTGGGGGTATATTTGGTCAATGTGAGGAGTTTCCTTTTCCTCTGTCTCTTTTGGTGAGTCAGCATTTTTCGAATTTCTAAAATATTCCTCTTTTAAAGCAGCCTCTAGCAAATGATTTTTATTCTTCTCTTCATCTAATTGTTTTTGTAAAATCTCCACTAGGTTTTGAAGGGAATCTATGATTGCTTTCTCCTCAGTACATCGCTTTAAGCGATGATCTATAGCTGCTGCAAGGCATGCCCCTAAAACAGAGCAGATTATGGTTTTATTTCGGCCAAATTTAAATCTAGTCTCATGTTGTAAAGAACATACTCTATCAGTCACATAATCCAAATTAAACCAGTTATTTTGAGCCCATTCTTCCCCTCCCGGAGAGGGCCGGGCATTATGTTTTGCTAGCAGAGCATAAAACGCAGCTTTAACTTTTGCACTGGGGTTTTCAGTCATTTTATGACAGGATCAAAACCACCACAAGGAGGTAAAGTTAATCACACACTGCGACACACACACAGCTTCGCTGTGTCTCCCTTCGCTTCCCTGGGTGGGTGAAGAGACCAAATCTGCTTGGGAGGTACTCCTTAAGTTACTTATGGCTGTCTCTTCACTACACCAAGCAGTCCAAATTCACGCACACACCAAAAAACACAGTTCCCCCTTTTACACTAAGAGATCTTTGTGAAAAAATCTGAAGACAGAGCCCTCAACTGAGTATGGGGTGCTTTTCACCTAGGCGTGTGCAGTTTGGGGGAAATTCAAGTCACCCCCCTTGCTTTCTAGACACCGCTCACCCCTTTCGGGGTGTCGGGCTAGGTGCGGCTGGAGCGTAACGTCCTTCCCCTATTACAGACTACACACAACCTTGCAACCCCTTCTGTCTGTCAGATCCTGTCCGTGACGCCAGTTTAATGTCACGATCCGCTAATGCAAGCGGGGGTCGTGATGGTTCGTTTATCGATCTCAGAGTGTAAAAAGGACACAAGAAATTTCAGTTTAAATCAAAACAGTGCACCTTTATTAAGTGCCCACAACACAGTAATGCAATAGAAGAGAGAAAGAGAGAGAGAGAGAGAGAGAGAGAGAGAGAGAGAAAGAAAGACAAAGTAGGGAGGAAGAAAAAGAGGGGGGGGCAATAGCTACCAACGGATGAGACGAAGTCCTCGTGGTCTTCCGCCAATAGATTCGTCTTCTTTCCGTGGGGAGATCTCTCCCACTTGGTGATTTCAGAAAGTCCCTTTATAGTCCTTTTCAGAAGCAAGGGGCAACTGGCCAAGAGGTGGGGAAATCTACAGCCATTGTTATGGGGTCCTTTGCTTTGGGAAACAGGTACAGGACAGACGCACAAGACAGGTGTGCAGGACAGGTCGTTCCTTTCTGCTTCAGCGCAGTCCTTCCCGCCTGGGCAGCAAGAACAGCGCAGTCCATTGCGACCTGCACTAATTTTCCTCAGGAATGCGTACCAGTTCCCAGCGGGCACACCCGTAGGCAACACTTGGCAGACATCCCACCTCAGCCAGGCCAGGACTCCTGTGTTCAGTCTCTGTCCTCGGCGATGATCGTGAGGCAGATGAGGGATCTTCGGACTGTCTCTTACATAGAGGAAGCATGTGGTTCACTTTATTTAGCTTAAGTTAAAATACCTACCTTAATGGAATATTTATTTACATCAAATACACTCAAGTCATGCTTCTGTAAAGTGCCCTAAAACCCTTCTGGGAATGCCCTGAATATTTTTGGCTCATCCTCCTCTCTCCCTTCCTCCCTTCCTCCTCTGGAAGTAATGCCCCTCGATAATTCACTTTGCAGGTGAGGATTTTAAACAGCCAAATAAAATGCAACCCCAAGAAAAAATTTGTGCCTGAGAGTTCCCCCATGTGTTTAAGTGAATTTAATAAAATGTATTTCTCACGTACTTCTAACTCAAGTGTCTCAAACTTTGCCAACAAATTGGGGAGTTGAAGACATTTTTAAACACCTTGTAATATTTTGTGCTTTCTTGCAAGTGTCTTGTATTTACTTGAAATATTTCATGCATCTTTTTCCTTGTGAACTAGAAATGAGCATAGCTCTTGGAAATGTAATTATTTCTAATGATGTTTAGAACTACAAGAAAAATGAGTTGGTTAAAGGTCTCCAGAATGCACAAAGCATTGAAGGTCTCAGAGACTTGAAATACCTTTCAGTAGAAGCAACTTTCAGAGAGCTGCTACCTCAATTTTTACTTTAGTTCTGAAAGAAAAGAGAAGCCAAACCCAGCCATCTACCATCCTTTTTTTTTTTTTCCTAGGTGCAAGGGAATGTAATACGTTTGCAGGGCATCAGATTCAATTTAGTCACAAGTCATTTAAGGGTTTAGGTGTTCATGGGAAAGGAAATACTTGTGTAGGCTCTAGGAGCTAATTTAGATCATAAAAGGTTGTCATATAAAAGCTTTCCTTCAACTTTCCTCAGGAGCAGAGAAGTTACTGAAATTAAAAAACTGCAGGATATGAAAAGTATTCCAGGAAGGAGGAGAAGGGTAGGATCTTGTTTTTGTCATAAGCAATAGATTGCCCATATTGACTCATATTACAAGAGGAAGAAATACAGAGTTGCTGTGGTTATATGTGTTACCTATTTATTAGTTATTTATTAGTCTTTCTCCCCCCTTTCTAATATGTCCTGTTATCCCTTCTCGTAAGTCTGCTTCTGTTGGCAGCTGTGTAATTGGGAGGACAGTTTTCCCTAGCTCTGTAAAATAGGGCTCCTAATATCTGAATAGGTCAGCAGTATAGGCTTGAATAGCTGGCAAGACCTTCTGAACAGAGAATGGGACTATTAATATGTAGCTCTGTGCAGGCCAGATGGATATTGGTGTTGCAAATTATGGTTGTATAGCATTTGTTTTCAAAGAGCTGTTTAAATTTTGCTCCACTTAACTGTATTTCACAGAGAAGTTGTATTCCTGTTTAGTGGGTTCTTTCAAAATGAAAATTCTGGCTTAGGTTTAGATATATTTATATCTGCTTTTTAAAGTTTTTTTGGCTACCTGTTACAGAAACACTTAGGCAAGAGAGAGAAGGAGGAGTAGGTGGCTCTTAAGTATTTTTTAAGAGAGTTTCTAGAAATGTGGTCATTGCAGCTCTCTACTTGCATAATTTTGGAACCTAGAGTATTTTAGCAGTAGATCCAAACATAATTTACCACAGAATGTGAATTTTACTTTAGTGGGATTTGGGCATGGTGAGGGATCTCCTTGAATTTGGGGGATGTGGTCTTCTAGTGAACATAAGGAAGACCTTGTCCATTTCAGAATAGGATTTATTATAAAATATGGTATTAATTTGAAGATCTGAGCAAGTGTGCTTTGCAGTAATTATGTAATGCAACTTTTAAAATGTGATTTCTAGAACGGAGTGTTTGCTGAGTGAGGGTAAAAATTCTAGTGCAATCTTTTCACAGTGCCTGTGTAATGAGTCCTGAGTCCTTATTTGAGATATAACCATAGGACTTCTTTCCTCCTGACAACTAAGACCTTTATCTGTGCGATGGTGATCACCCAGCTACTTGCTGTGGCAGTTCATTTTGGAAAGTTCCTGGAGCTTCAATGTTGCTTCTGGATGAGGATGGACTTCATAAAGTGGAATTGGTATTTGTAGGACTGTAAAAAGGAGTGGATGTGTTGTGGAGGGCTGTTGGGGTTGGCAAATAGAGGATGGGAGCTGAGTTTTCCTTTTTGTGATGTACTTTGCCCGAGAGCTGACTATCGATTTCTATGAAGTAACTAAGCAGTACCTCTTTTCTCTCTCCTGCAGGATGGTATGTGGTCTGGCAATTGTTTTTGTCTAAATTCAAATTCCTGAGAGAATTGATAGGTGATACGGGGTCCCAGCAGGGAGACAACGAGCCTTCAGAAACTGAAGCTGAACAGGAAACTCCACCCTCGCCTCAGAGAGGGAGACAGAAATCGGCTCGGCAGCGAAGGGCACCTACAGAAGACACGACTTAAAGTACTCCACTGAATGTCTGAGTAACTGTGAATGGTTAATACCTCTGCACTGTGTCCTTCAGTGGTGTGATCTTACTGACAAACTGACCTAAGAGGTAACATTGATCTCTGTGGACTTTTACTTCTGAGCTACCAATGGATGATGCTGCTGCAGTAGAGGTTCAGATGGGGCTTCAGCAGCAAGTCATAGAATACTGGAAGAATGGCGAGGTGGAGAGAAATCTCCATCACAAAAATGCTGAGTTCCTGTATCTCCTATCTCAGCATGCAGCTGAAGAACAGGTCCTGGACCATAGGCTTAGCCTTTGCATTAGTCTGAACATAGTACACACTTCAGACTTAAAATAGATTATAAATTATTTTTTCTTTACAGCACTGTAACTTCATATAGTGAAATTGAGTTTTATTTCCTTAGGTGTATATGAATATATATATTTTTTCAACCTTGAGAAAGCATGTGAACTCAAAAATCAGTTGAAAGAATATCCTGCTTTAGAATGTATTCTAAAGTGAGATTTTAGTTAAGTTCTTGTATATATAAAAAGTATAAAGGAAATATGAAAAATCATATTAGATGCACATGATTTGGAGGTTTTTATTATCTCCTCTTTTGTTAAAAAAGGAGATGTAAAGAAAGCAATCAGGTGGCAAGACCTGTTTTCTTGGTTTTTGTATATAAGAAGGGTTACAGGTTAAACAGTCCTGCTAGGCTTCTGAATGTTTTTCCTGAACCTTTTACTCCAAGTCCAACCTGTGTTGGAGACGGGAAGGTGCCTGGGTTATGCACTACTCACTGTTTGGTATTCTGAAGTGTCATCTTTGGTATTTGGATACTAAGCACTTCTCTAGCTCTCCTTGTACACCTTTGCATCAGGTATTTGGTATCTGACATAATTTTTTCCTGGAAGCAGTTAAGGCTCTCTTACCAGTTTGTCAGCCATCACTGGGACACTCTGACGGTGTTCCAGCAGGGAATTTAGTACCTCACGTTTGATGGAGGACTTACGGATTTTTACCAGCAATCAGCAGTTGCTTTGGTGTTCTCTAAGAAAGAGTTATACAACTATTTTGACATTGCACTTCAGAATGAAGAGCTCCACTTCTGTTTATCTAGCAGCTCTGAAGATTGATGCATGAGATTTTGGAAAGAGGAGAAACAAGCATGTACCACCTCTGGTGTGTGTATGAGAAAGAACTACCAACAGGTCTCATCTTGAACAGCTTCAGTTTTCTCTCAAAGTTTGGATATGTGGTAGTGTTTGGATCATTATTCTGTGTATAAAAACTTAATCAGGACTATAAAATTGGTCTTGTATTTTCAGTTTTTAAGAAGTTCAAACCTATGGCTTCCAAATTGTGGTTTGGTTCAATTATATGGCAAAAAGCAGCAGCATTTAGGTTTTTCATCAAGTACTCCTACATCTGGGAAAAGAGCACTCATTTAGTGCCTTTATGTTTTAATTTGTCAGCTGTGAATAGTGTTCAAAATCCAGTGAGGGGCATTCTTGTTAAAATTGTTTGGATGTTTCAGTATTAAAATACATAAGATAAAATCAGCCCTGACTTTCCTTTGGAGTCTAAAAGACTTTATTTGCTAGCATGTATGTATTAAGTGTAAGGTTACATTTTGAAGCATGATCAGGTATGCACATACTGTGTAAACACATAGTGAAATACTGATAGTCTCCTCCTCTGTCCTGTGTGCTGGCAAGGGAATGTCTAACGATGGTTGACTGAGGATTTTTGGTGGTTGTTTTTTTTTTTAATTAGTAAGATTCCCATTTATTCAAACTGAGCAAAAGCAATCAGATTCTGTTCCCTGCTGCTTTCAGTTTGCCTCACACAATGTCACAGTTTTCTTGTGTGGTTCTGTCTTGTCACATGGTGAGACTTCCAGTCTAGCAGTGCTAATCAAGTACTGGTACATTTTTCTTAAGAAATTAGCATCTTTGTCTTAAGCTTTGCTGATATAGACTTACAAATAAAGATACTTACTCTGTACTGACATAGGGTATTGACACTCCATTGCACTTCACTTTACCTAGACTTTAGTGCACAGAAGACAGCAAAAGGCTGATGCCTATGCTGTCCCTGGTCAAGAAACAGTAACATAGTCCCTGCTTCTAGGAGCTGTGAAGAAGTGTGAAGTTATGACAATATGCATAGCTAGTTCAGGGTAGCTCTGAAGGTTGCTGAAGACTCTGGAGCAAGATAATGAAGGAGAAATCCATGTGGGTTTGAATGCAGACACTGATAAAATATGCAATAAGATGGACGTGGAACGTCTGGGTAGCTCATCTGCTCTAGCCAAATGACTTCCTTCTCCCTTCCTTGCTGTCGGTAGGTGTACATTTCACTCCCCAAAGTTATTTTCAGTCTCTTTCTTTTTTAAAACAGTAGCTGATGCTAATTTTTTAATGTTGTGACATAGCTGCCAATAATGCTGTCTGCCTAGTGTATAGCTTTAATGATCTTACTAGTAGCTGGCCAAAGGTATATTATATAATGTGGTTTGGAAGGATTTTGGAATGCTAATGTCTTCTGTCAATGTATAATTTTTCTTGAAGGAAACTGTAGTGAAATCTTTGTACAGGGCACGTCATGCAAACGTGTAAGAGCGAAGCTGTGTGTGTGGGATGCATACTTGTGATAAGACCTGGGTTGTGATTGCTGGCAGTCCAATATACTCATGTCTTCAGGTGTTCTTACCAATGTTCTTCTGAAACTTTAGTGGTGGGTAAGCACTTAACTTTGAATTGACCCATCCAAGTCTGAAACCTTATGAAGGCAACAGGTTACACAGTTGGTCTTGTTTAGTTTAGTGGGATCTGTTTTTAAAACTATTGCCTTATTGTTGCAGCCGTTATCTTGAATGTATTTTGGGTTCTTATTTTAAATATAGTCATATCATTTTTGTTGCAGGGGCTGTGTAACTTTGAATAAGCAGTAATTTCCTGTGTTGTATGTGACAGTGCTGCAATTTGTGATCACCTTGCTGCTTAATATCAGGTTTTACACTGAACTAGACCTGCGTATGTCCTTCTGTTTCGTTTGGAAATGACCAGCATAAAGAATCTGTTCAGTGTAGTCATTTGCTTCTTCAGTGTTATGAAACTGTACCTAAAGCTTCTGTGGTTGTCTGTTTTCATCATTAACTGTTCTTTTAACTGACTGCACAGATGAAAAATAAAGTAACCAGACTTGATATGAATACTTGACCTGAGTGATTTTCTGACTGTTTTTTTGAATGGGATTTTGTCTGTAGAATTAGACTGCTTGTTTGAGCAGTGAAACACTACAAAAGACTTGTAAAAAATCACATTCTAGCTGGTGTAATACCTGCAGATGACTTCATTGTAAAGGGCAGGTTAGTGTATATCTTCTAGAGCAGTTGTTAGTAAAGGTCTTTTTTCTGCCTTATACCTAGAAAGTTGTAATTTCATTTTAGCAACTAAGAAACAAACAACAAACCCCAAAAAATCAAACCACCTCCCCACTCTGCTTTTCTTGATACTTCTAAGATTGGCTGTGGACTAGTTTTTTAAAATAAGTGTCTTAGTGAAGTAGGAAGTTCTTACTTTGGAAATGAAGATGTACAGGAGAAGGAAGTGAGAACGTGCTTCATCTCATACTGCTTCTGTTAAGTAAAATGCATACATTGTATCCTGGGTTATTTTATTTAATAATCGGACATTAAAAGAAGATTTTGAAGAAAAATCTGAAACACTTTGAGAGAACAAACTGTTTTGCTGTTGTCCTGCTCTTCTCACTTGTAAAAACAGGGTACTAATGGAGTGCAGCAAAATGTCCTGGTGTTACGTGATTTGAGCACCTGGGTCTTTTCACCTCAGAAAGTTGGATTTGTATGTGGTGGTGTCTGTTGGGGGCTAATATAAGTGAGAACAATCAGTGATGGGCAACTGGTGTCAGGTGCTTGTGAAACACATGCTTGCTTTTCTGCTTTGGTGCTGATCCCAAGGAACCACTTTGTGGTCTGTTCTGGTGGGATGAATAAAGGTGCCGTTGTGCAAGTTTGCTGCAAGTTCTACCAAAAGCTGTTTTAACTGGTACCATGCCTTCCCTGTGGGTGTGCCTGTGCTATCAGGGGTCTCCTGTGGCCTTGATTCTATGTAATTAAAATACACAATCTTTGTAAAAGATTGTATTACATCTTGCTTGGGTCATATGAACATCTTTTATCTGTGATCACACTGGAAGCTGGCAGTGTGAATATGCTGGGATTTATGTTCAGCGTTTAAGACATGAGTATTGCTGTATTCTTCATGTCCACCAGCAGCTCTTATGTTTTGATCATAAAACATAAGAGCTGTGGATGTTTGTAATCGGTGTTATCTCTGACAGCTGGATGGAAGGGAGACTTTTTGGCACTGGTTCATAGAGCCTGAGCGAAGGCTGTCATCTGATCTAGGGTTGTGTTGACGTGTAGCAGTGTTGGACGCTTCTTCAGGCAAAGGAATGTGAAGGTGGACCTGTGAGTGGACAACACAGCGTTATGGAGTCAACAGAAGAACCAACCAGTGGTGATGTCTGAGGGTGTAGTCACCTTTGGAGGAGGCAGGTCTGTGTAAATGTGGGGGACAAGTCTCTTAGAGGCAGGAGATCTCTTATCAGCAGAAATCAAACCAAGACTAATGTCCTTATTTTCACAAAGGGGGACACTACGATCAAGTACATTTTGGGCTTTATATTCCATATGTTTCTATTCATGGGGCTTTTCAGTTTCCACTGCGGGAAATTAATAGCACAAATGTTCCTTTAACTTTGGTAGCTGAGAGACTCTAATATGTCGGGAAGGATGGGATGGGGCCATAATGTGGCCACTGGGGTCATTGTCCAAGTATTGCACACATACTATTTGTGGTGTACCTGCCTCTGCTGGCTTGTTTTGTGTGTGCTGCCACCACGGTTCATCCCAAATGCTGGCAGTGTACTTGAACTGAGAAGGGTAAGACGAAGATGTGGGATGTGTGGCCTGAGAGGTACTTGCCTGTGATTCCTTCTCCTTGGGTCTGGGTGTGCTGAACAATTCTGGCAGCTGACTTCTGTCCACACTCTATTTAAACATCGAGCCTTCTATGCAGGTAACTGAAGTTTCAAAACGAGAAGTTACATGTGAACTGTGTTTTCCTCAGAACACTGCAAAGGAGAATACCTTGTTCTATGTCATACCAATTTCCTCTCCTCTGCACTAGAGTATTTTAACATCTTTTATGGGGAATTGAAAGCCTTCTACCAGCAAATTTGTTTGTTCACAAGTAACACAGGCTGTGGCTCAAAGCAAGTTTTGCTGCTACTGTGTGTAAAATTGAACCACTGGGGCTGTGTCAACCCTGAACTTTTGTTAAGGTCAGTCTTGAACTTCCTAGCACAGTACTCTGCTCCTTATTTAAGGACTTAATCAGTAGCCTTCTGTCTTTGTGAGATCTTCTTGCTTATTTTGAGTTAATTGCAGTTCCTGTGGCAAATGAGTCTTTTGATGCCAGATGATCAGCTGATAGCCTTTTCCGTGTTTAAAAATGTTAGGCAATTTCCTTGCCATGGTGGAATGCATCAAAATCTGTCTCTTGAACACCACTTGTTTCCAACATGAGTTGTCTCAGTTTTTAGAAGTATCAAGAGTTGCTACCCTCAAGTTCTGGGTAGACCCTGCTTTGAGAACATCCTCAGAAGAAGCAGGAGATGCTGCCTGATGACCTGGATGGTTGTAAGGGGGCTGAGCTTGGGTGTCTGCAAGGTGTAGGCAGAGGATGTGCTTGGCTCTGACATGCCAGGTCTGTAGCATCTCTGCAGTGCTGATAATCCCCATAAGCCCTCTTGGGTTGGTGGCTGGGTGACACTGCATCTGCTGTGAGTTCTAATCCTGGCACAACTTGATTTTTGGTTTTCCAAGACCAGAACCAGTCTGATCAACCTCTGGTGTCAGTGGGTTGGGGGCACGTTGGCAAACACGAACCAGCGTGGTCCTCCAGGCCAGCAGAGGAGCCGTGCCAAGGCTGGAAGCTGTGAATTTCACCGTGGCTCTGATTTGCAGGTCTTTTACTGAATTTCTGTGTTAGCCGCTTTATTTTCCAAAGTCATAGAATCACAGAATGGTTTAGGTTGGAAAGGACCCTAAAGATCATCTAGTTCCAACCCTCCCTGAATGGGCAGGGACACCTTCCATTAGACAAGTTTACTCAAAGCACCATCCAACCCAACATTTTCAAGGATGGGGCATCCAAAGCTTCTCTGGGCAAAATCACGAGGTTCATTTAACAATTGTGACACCGAAGTACTAGCAGTGACATTTACTGCAGCCTTAGTTTTTACATTTTCCAAAAGATTCACATACTGAGGGTAGACTTGATTTTGCTTTTCCTTGTCTCTTCTTCCAGGATTTCCTCTCGTTTCTCCCGAACCCTGGAGTGACGGTATGGATAGTGGAAAACGTTTATCCGTGAACCGGCCGCTGTGCAGGTCCAGTCTGAAGTACTAAATAAAGAAATAGATAGTAAAATCCTGGAGGGTTTTAGTATGCAGTTTGGGTGGGAAGGGCACGTTGGGACTGGCAGTCACCACTAGATGGCAGGGGCCTCCAGGCTTTGGGAACGGGCCCTCCTGGCAGGGCGGATGCTGCTGAGCTCCTTTGCCGGTGCTGTCGCTTTATTTGTTTATTTATTTGTTTGTTTGTTTATTTATTTAATAGTAATTCTGCTGTTATTTAGTGGGTTTGGGAAGGACAAGGGCAGCTCCTTGTAGGACTTGAGCGGGCTTCCTTTTTGGCTGTATGCTGGGTGCCAAAAAAGCTGTGGGAGTGCATGGAGCCTAGTGTCTAGGGGCACTTGTGCATTGCTTTAATTCGTAAAGAAAAGTGACCTCAAAACTATCTGCTTCAAGAAGGGAGGTCTCAAAAATGCCAAGAGAGGTCTGCTTGTCTTATCTCATCGTCATGCTTCTCACAGTTTCACTGCAGAGATGTGAGGTGAAATTCCATCCCATCAAAGCTGGTCTAAATCCTGCTAGTTACTGAGCAGGTAAAACAAAGGTTCGTGATCAGCTTACTTTAAAACCTTCCCCAAAGTCTAATATTAGTATTAGTCCACTAGGAGTCTAATATTAATATAAAATATAATATTAATAGCACAATATTAATATTAGACTTGGGGACAAGAGCCTGTGTAACATTTTCCTCCATTAAAGACCAAAATCCTTGAGAAAAGCTAGGGGATAGAGATATAGTGGGAGCCTTGTTGAGTTACACTGCTGATGACTGTATTCAGGCTAAGGGAGGAGGAAGCACTTTGTTGCACATGACTTTGGAGAAACCTGTCTTCCCCTTATTGAGGGAAAACATTTATTACTCAAGACTTACAGTGAGTCTCCATTAGCAAATCTAGCATTTAAACTTAGAGGGTTGCTGGCATTAAAAACAAACAACTTTTTTTTTTTCCAGTCCGTGTGGCTTGCCAGGGAAATTCAGTCTTATTCCAGCTGTGCAGGTGTGTGCCTGAGGAGTCTTCATCTGCTGTTTGGGTCTGGAAGGCTGCTGCTCTGGTGTTACTGATCTCTAGTGCTTGTGAGACTGTTGAAGTCAAAACTGAGATGAAATGCTGTGATTAAAAACTGGGCTGTCTGTAACACCCTAGCAGGGCTGAGGGTGGCACTGGCTCTTACACCACTCCTCTGCCTGGCAGCAGGCAGCTCCATGGGGAGCACAAATGCCACTGGAAAGGAGGTGCTGGACCACTGCAGCTGTGGCCACCCACTTGTCCTGCAGGAGCTTGGACAGGAGGAAGAAGCCTCTGCCCTGTGGCCAGCAGGAGGAACAGCTGAAGCCAACCTTTGGTATGTGTGGTGTTCAAGTGCTAAAAAAGACAGGGCTTCTATTTTTCTCTTGTCCAGACTCCAACCCAAGGCTGACTAGCCAGGATCCATATACAAAACCAGGAAATACTTTAGTTATGCTGTATTGTCTCCCTTCTCCAAGACCCTTGCTCTCAGTTCATGTTAGGTGAGATGTGCTCATCATCAACACTTTAACCAGGACTGGAGGGTGCTTCAAAAGTAATCCTGATGGACAGCAGGGTGAGCCTCTTCTAGAGAAAGGAAGAAAGTGTGCAAGGATGAGGGGAGTATGGGGCCAGTGGGTTCAGTGCATGCTTCCCTCTCTGGGAAGGACACACAACACACTAAGGACACTGTTTGAAGGTACAGGTACATGACAGGAGCAGCATCTTTTCTAGGATTGCCAAGCACTTCAGTGGTGGCTGCAGCAACAGATTTCTTGGATGTCCCATATGTAGATAAACACTTCACACAGTAGGTAATGAAAACCTGCAATCTGCCACAGGATGTCACAAAGATAAGGTTATGGACCTGCAGATACCAACTGATGGATACTTCCACAGGCAAATCCCAAGTTCATAGGATAATGAGAGGTTTAGTCAGTGCAGTGTTTCCCAACTTCCAATATCCAATGATTGTGAGCAGTAGCGAGAGTTGGCAGACCCACGTGCCCCTTCAGAAATAGAATATGGGGCTGTGTTCTCCATGGCCTGACCCACCTGGAAGTTCTTACTTTCTTAGATATTGTCAGGCTGATAGCTAGAAATGCTCAGAGGACAAACCCAATGGAATACACGCACATCCTCTCATCTAAAAAAGTCTCCAAAGTTGAGAATAAAGAAAAACCTTCCTTTGTTTCATGAACAGCTGTCACATTTACTGCTATGAACAGTCAGTAAGAAGCCAGCATTCAGTGCAGCACACGGGAGGAGATGGCAGCCTTTCCTGCTCAGGATGCTCTGCACACTGAGCAGGACCAGCAGAGCTCAGAGCTGGGCTCTGCCTCTGGGCTTTGAGCTGCAGCCAGCAGGTGTGAGACTGACCCACCCTCCTGTAGCTGATTTCACCTGTGTAGGGAAGCTGTGAAGAGGTAATTCCTTCCTACTTGTGCAAAAGGTGTTATTGGTTCTTCACCTAAAGTGCAAGGGCTAGAGACAAATCAGGCCTGGTGGACTCCCTGCTGTGCATGTGGCGTGAGCTCTAAAAATAGATATCAGCTGGTGATGGAGCCACAGCTGTGGCTTTTGTGTGCCTAAGGCTTGTGCCTTCATCACTGTGCCTGCGGAAAAGCAGCATTGCTGAGGAACAGAGCCTGCTTAAATGGCCTCCTAGCTGTTTGTCATACAGTGTTCTCCTGGGAAGCCATGGATGCATTCATGTAGGAAGCATTGAATTTCTCTTTTCTACTTGATTGGTTTTTTATAGGATGAGAAACTGAGCAGTGATCAGAGGGCATGGAGATTTTATGCTCTGTTGCCTTGCCTGGAAGTAGAGGTTGGCATTTTCTGCTGAAGTTATTACTTGTGAATAACTTACATGGATTAGATCAGTTGCTCCAAAGATTTTGATTTGCTGTAGAAGAGATGCCACAGGCTCCTGTGTCTGCCTATTATGGGAATTTTAGCAGAAAAAGTTAACTGTAGCAGAGCCCCTCTGATAAGGAGCTGATGAGCTGTAATGGCTCCATATGAAATATATGAATTATGGGATTTCCCCCTGTGCTAGAACAGCCTAAGGCAGAATCACTTGCTGCAAAACTGCTCAGTGGCAGGGTTCTGGATTATATGGTAATACTAGTATCCTGTGCTGGCCTCCAAGTGGGTGCTTTTGTTTTATCCAATAATGTGTTGTTGATTGGTGGGATAGAAGTAGCTTAGGAGTATCTTGACACTTCTCCATCTGGTTAACAGCTAATGAGCACAGTGCCTAAATACCTGACTCTTTATTCCTGTGCTGCCAGCTGCCACTGCAGGTCGCTGCATAGGCAGTGCCAGGCGTGTACAAGGCTTTGCTTGTGTCATTAGATACAGCATTGACAACAAGCTCTTTAGAAGGTGTTCTTTCTCTAAAATATCACGAAGAGGAAAACAAAAATGTGAAAACTCTTTCATCTGGATGTACATACTCACCATGTAAGGTACTTACTGTTTGCAGTTGTGTCATCTTCAATCCCATATGAGGAAAAAAACAGACAAAAATGAGGAAAAAAACAGATGAGGCATATGTGCTGGTAGTGGAGAAGCAGTCAGAGCAAATGAAAAAAGACTTTCACAAAACATTTTGAACTAGAAGAAGAAAGGAAATTTACTTTATCAGAAAATAGTTTTGAAACCAACACTTCAAAACTAAGAGTTGTTCTGTCATTTGACTCTCCTTTAGCCTCTCTTGGTGATTCAGCCCTTCCTGTGCCCAAGGCCACTTAACCTGGCATCTGGTGCATGCTCTCCCTGGAAATGAGTGTCTGAAACTGCATGTTACATTTTTCCAGCAAGGCAGAGATATATGCAGGATTACTTATGGAGGGGAGCTAAACCTCACCTATCAACCACCTCTGTGACCTTAAGGAAGTCTGCCTTATTTTCCTCTGTGGGAGATAGAAGAGTAGAAACTCCTGCAATTAAAGGAGGCTTTGATTTACAACCCTGGAAGAGACTAGGTCTGGCTTAATTGATAAAGATTTGTGGACTTTAAGCAACAGGATTACAAACTTGTGTTCCTATCACTATAAGTAAAATTGTACACTGGGTGTTTTGGTGAAGGGTTTTAAAATATAATAGTGTGATTTTATATAGTTTAAGTTAAGAATTTAGATGGTATAAGAGGGACATCTGTGTGTACGTGACATGAGAAGTTATTGGTCAAGACATAGCTGCATTGCAGTGAGAAGTGCCACAGGTGATAGGTCATTAATCTAAAACAAAGTGTCGTTTTAAGTATCTATTGGATTAGAAAGTTATAAATTACGATGTAACCCTAAATCTTGTGACTAGTCGCCATTACTCGGAGGTGTAGTAAAATCTCACGCCTCGACTGATGCGTTTGTTATTTTAAACAATAAATTCGTGTAGTTGCACAGTCCCATCCCTTAAAGTTATTTTCCTCCGACACGTGAAGCGTGAGAAACGGACATTCCTCTTCTTCTGTGTTTCTCTGCTCTGGTACAAGGAAGAGCAACCTAACCCAGGAATCCTTCAGGCTGGGAGCTCCTAAACAGGGAGCTCTATAACCACCTGGACTTTGCACTGCTACAAACGCAGAGCTGGCAAGAAAACTGCTGGGAGAGTGGAGGCACAGAGGTGTGAGCTACCTGTCTGTCCAGCTTTTCCCCCATTTGGCACAGAGCATGTTTTATTTGATGGGGCTTCAGAGCCAGGGCTGATTGCAAAGCCTGGAGGCTGTCTGAGGGCAGGGGGAGGTGGCAGGACTGGGGGTACTCAGGTTGGATGTGGGTTGTGACATTTGCTGCCTCAGGCTCCAGGAGTGCCCTCACTTGCTGAATCCTCGGCACCAGTGCTTTGATGGTACCAATACCAGCTTCAGGCTTGGTGGCCCAGGGGAAGTCCATGAGTTTCTAGAGTGTTTTAGTGTTAAGGCTGTGACTTGAGCTGTGTATGTGGCCCCACCAAGTTTCAGGAGGCAGGTCTCCAGGTAGTGTTCATTAACCTCAAAATTTAGGAGTGTATGATGTGGTCATTTGCACCTGAGCTGCTTGTCTCAGCTGCCCTTGAGGACCTAAGAAGATGGAGCCCAGAGAGGATTTATCTCATCCTAAAGTAGATTTCATCATATAGATCGGACTCTAGTCAAGTTTAAAGGGGACTCTGATGATATTTCCTATGCAAATGTCTTTAGGTGGGCTGGATGAATTGCATCTGAGCTGTCTCACACTGAGAGCAGATACAGGCTGATCCAAACTGAGGCATTTCTTAACATCACTGCCCCATGGAGAGAAAAGGAGGGAGTGAGGAAGAAGCTTTCTCATTTGTGTATCTTGGTGTCTTCAGCAGCTCTGCTTCTTGGATGGAGCCAGTGGTTCTGTGTGCTGCCTGCATTCAAGGGACCTGTGCATTTCCACCTTAACTTCTCAGTGAGCAAAGGCAACTCTACCTGCTGCTGTTTCAGGGTGGAATGAGGTGTCCTGTGCAGTGCAGCCCTGCTCTGGCAATGTCCATTTGGTCATTGTAGCAATTCCCATGAAAGTGATACAGGTTTCCAGCAGGGCTGTTGTGCTTATTCCTTTAGTACATCTGCGAGTGGACAAGTGAAAGCCGCATCTAGAGCAGTGAGTCCTGAAAAGTAACTGCAGGTCAAGCACTGCAGAATGCACATGCTTGTTCATCAAAAATTAATTTCTCTTTGAAATGCCTCATGAAGAAAAGGTAAGTTAACTTCTCCCCTTCTGGAATGCAAGTTAATTACAGGTACCTGTTTCCAGCTCAAGTCACCTCCTGAGATAAAAGGCTTTTGGGTGGGCTGCTCCTAACATCCTGCATAAAAACAAAGCATAGGGTGAAAAAACAGTAAAAGTCTATTTTTTCTTTTTCATGTTCATGGCCACTCACCCTTGTGGCTTTTTGTCTTTGAGCTTGACTGTGAATAAAGGAGGACTTGGATCACTGCACGGCAAAATGCCCTGGGGTCCTCTAACTGCACAAAAAGTTTTAATATTTACTTTGATTCCTTTCTGTAGGAAAATTTAAAGCTGGAGCAGGCTTTTTTTCTGTTCCTGTCCTCTGCTCTCCTCCTCCAGATTTTTCTGCTTGTCCTTCACTGTAACCTTCATTTAACCATGGTTAAGTCTGCCTTCATATAAATAGCAGATGCTTCTGGGACATTGTTATTGTGTTTTCCTGGTTGGCAATGGTTTGGGCAGCCCTGGCTGCAGTGTTGAGCAAGATAAAGCTGGCTAAGTAGGAAGCTGTGAAGGGCCTCTTGAATTTGGTTTCCTGCAGCTTTACATCAAGGAAAGGGCCCTGATCACTTTTTCTGTAATTAAGGAAAATTATAAGGAAGGAGGAAAAAAAGTCCTCCTGATCTCAGAGGACAACTCCTCCCACCCAGCAGCAGGGTTTTTGCATCCCCCTTGGCTGACAGGAGCCGATACTCCGTGGGCGCGAGCCTGCACGGAACCAGGGAATTGTGATTTTTGCCCGGCCTTATGGAATGTGAAACCCTGCGGGAGCTCGCTGCGGGCGGGGGCGGCGGCTGCTGTTCCTGCCGCAAAGCCGAGGCAGCGCGGAGCAGATGAGCTGAGCTTCGTGGATCTCCTGGAGACCCGGGACTTCGTGCTCCTCGCTCCTGGTTTTACCATAGTCAGCCCAGTGTGTTGAATTGCTGCGTGTACAGAAGAAGATATCCTTTCCCTTGGTGTGCAGCAGAGAAAAGGAAACCCCTGTCAGGGCGCTGGCGGGGATGCCGAGGCCTCTGGAGCTGCAGCAGTGCTCCTTGGGCACCTGTTTCCCGGCTTCGCTCTCGGCAGGGACTCGGGGGACTCATGGAGATGGAGAGGCCAATTGCAACAAAGTGAATTCCCGTGAGGAGCAGTGACTCGGTGGACTTTGCTTGTGGGGGCCTAGTGCCAGAAGTTAAACCTGGAGAGCTGCAGAAAGAAGAAAGCAAACTGCTGCTCGATTGTGGGTTGAGCCAAGCCTGATACTGTCTGCTGAAAAGACAAAAGTGAAGCACAAACTGCTGCAAGGAGGTTACTACTGCAAATTTAACCCCACGAGAGATGGAAAAGTGATCTTCTGCTCAGCACTGCCTCTCTGAGCATTTCAGTCTCTCCTGTTCAGCAATCCACCCATCTGAGAGCAAAGACTGTTTCTTTAGAGGCAAGGGTTTATAAGGAGGCACAAAGAGCTTTGCCCATGGGATGGGCAACTACTGATTTTCTGCTGCCCTGAGAGGCTGAAGAGGAGGCCTCTACAGCCGTGTGCATGCCCAGATTGTGCCCTGAAATTTTGACCTGAAACTATCCCTGTTGGCCCTTTGCTCTGCGAAGCCACCCTTAAGTGGTCCTAGCCACTGACCTGGAAGGTGGGGGGGATGAAGAGCACCCTGATCTGAACCTGTGAGCCCTTGGCACAAGAGCTCTCTGCACTCCCTTGAGGCCAAAAAGACTCTCCCCACAGATAAGCAACCTTTCTGGGTCATGGTTACAAAGTGAACCACCCCCAGCATGCCTTGTTACTATATGGTAATAGCCTGTACCCAGTTGGCTAATTGGTTTCTACCCCACCCCCTGCCTTTCCCATAAAAAGCCCCTGTTTCTGCCCATGATGAGGCAGTTTTTGTTTCTGGTCTTCCCTTTATAGGGGCTGCTGGACAATAAGAGCTACCTCTGTGTAATAGTGGAATGCGGCTCCTGTCTCTCTGTCCCTCTGTCCCCACTTTTGCCTTGGGTGATTTCACAAAGAGCTGAATCACAAGAGCTGTTATCACTTGTAGCTGAAAAATCGCTGCACTTGCTGAACCCCCCTGCTGCCCAGGAAGGGCGGCCACCGCCCCTGGAAGTTGTTCTTTGCAGGATGCTCTCTCTAGGAAGATCGCGGCACACCGGTGCTGACCAGCATCGGACCCCCTGTGATATGAACCCAGCAGCTTCCCAGGAGCTCAAATCAATGCCCTGGGGAGGTGTCTTTTCCAAGGTCAGGCAGTTGACGGGCTATTTCCTACCGAGCATAACTCACTGCCACTGAAGGCTAAGTATTTGGGTTTTGAATGGAGAATGATGTACTTGGGTTTCCTAAATGATCCCAACAGCCGGCAATACGTCCAGCACAGTCAGGCATTGCTCATGATGTGAACTCCACTCCAAATTTAGCTCTAATTTAATCAAAGTAAAATTGTCTCTGGGCAGTACATCAGAGGGAAAATTAAGTAGTACAAGTTAATAAGAGTCTCTGCTACCCCTCATGCAACCTCCCAGGAAGTTGAATGTCATTCCTGTTCTCTCTGAAGTCAACAGGTTTTTAATAGGACTGGATTAGATATTTTTCCTGCTGCTGTTCAGTTTATGCAGGTAGTCTCAAGCCTGGGATTCAATGCCCTCTTCTATCCAGAAGAATTTCTGGGAAGGATTTTGCAGCACTGCATACAACTGTAGCTTTACTGTGATATTGAAAAGCCACAGAGCTATATCCAGACTCCTAGACAGAGAAAGTTGCTGTCGTAGGTGGAATTTGGGTGCAGATAACAAAAATAAATTATTTTTAAAAAGATCCCAAATCTACATTATCTATACAGTCCATCTCTGAGATGGGAAAACCTTCTAGCAGAAAAAGGGCTCCATTGATTTAAGATATGCACATGCAGCCTTTGAAACTGCCAGTATAACAGGCTAAGATGAAATGAACAGGCATCTTTTGGAGTAGGAAGGAACACTGTGTCATCTCCTGGGACTGGCATGACCCTGCCTTTGCCCTGGAAATGTTTCTGTCTAAATATCAACTAAAGTTGTGGACATCATGAGAGGAGAAATGGCAAGGGAAGTTTAAGAGCTACCTTTGGAGAAAATCCCGTGAGCTTCTAAAGCCTTTAGGTTGAGATTGAGGCATGTTAAGGTAGAGCAGGCAGCCTGGAAGTGGAGGTTCAATAAGGAAAAGCTGGATTTGGATCAGAAAAGCTACAGATGCTTGGCTTGTAGGCAGAGGGAAGGTGTCACTGGTGTGACAACACTCTGAAGAGCTGATGATAGGTGTGGGGGGGACACTTCTGAAACACAGCACAGATGTTCATATCAGAGAGTGCCAAAAGCTCCAGGACTTAGAAGTTATGGGGGATGTGAAGATGCTGGGGTGTACTCTGGCATCAGGCAATGGTGTGGGAAGTGGGTGTCCTTCACCCATGTTGCCTGTGCTGGAAGAGCAGGGAGTGGATCTGCCAAGGCTGCAGTGGTGCATGGTTATGGAAAAGGCAGGAGCTGCAAAACCCTGGTTTGCAAGAAATGGCAGAGGTAGCAGCAGGGGGTTGTGCAGTATGAATTATGTCCTGTGTCATTATGAATTGGTAACTTCTCTAAAATCTGCTCATTTCAAGGGTGGCTTTTGCCTTTTCTTTCTCTCTTGCTCATCATTCTGGAAGAGGAAGGAAGCATTTTTCTAATTAACATGAAATAATAATTACTTAATGTATGGAGTAAGGAGCCATGTGTGTTCTGCATTTGCCACTAGCATGAGGCAGACTTTTTTTCCACACTGGACAGGAGACAGTCATTTCACATTGGCCATCAACTTGGTTGCCAAACAACAGCAGTTTCTTGACAACTGCATGGGGACATTGTGGCTCAGGGAGGGGGAAAAAAGAGTCTCTGGTTTCTATTCTGAACTATTTTGTTTGTCCAGTCCCTTCTCTGTTGTTAGTTGACCTTTTTAAATTTAGCAGGGGAGCAAAATGGAGCACTCTCTGGAAGGAACCCTGCATCCCGAGCTGTCCCCTTGCTAGGACGTGGTGAGCCAAACCAAGCACTTTGCTTCCAAGGTTTTCATTGCTCTTAG
Source organism: Aphelocoma coerulescens (assembly GCF_041296385.1). Taxonomy (NCBI): domain Eukaryota; kingdom Metazoa; phylum Chordata; class Aves; order Passeriformes; family Corvidae; genus Aphelocoma; species Aphelocoma coerulescens. The sequence continues at coordinate 76,646,009 of NC_091015.1, read as the reverse complement.
GCTTCATGGCAGAAATTTCTTTCATTAGCAGCCAAAAACTGGTGCAAGGACAGTGCCAGCCCTGGGCTTTGTTTCTCCTCCCTGCACCACTGGGTGTTTGACAGGAGGTTGGGCAGTGAGTGCCTTGGCAGCAGTGAAATGTGAAAATAACTTTTGGGAAAGACTTTTTGATCCTTAAAGCCATTGGGTTGCTTCAGATGGAACTCACACCGACATAATGCTCAACCTGGCATGCAGTAGAAGAGGGGTACTGTTATCACTGGGCTGCAGGGAAAGGTGCCTGCACTGAGCCAAATTGCTTTTCCAGTTCCTGTGTGGATCATGGCTTCACCAGTAAGTGCTGGAGAGGGAGAGCAGGCCCGAAAGGGTGGAAGGCACATCTGTGCCCTGCAACTCCACCTTACTGTGGGATCCTGTTGAGAGGAACTGCCCCACTCTCACCTGAAGGACCATTGTCAGTGCTAGGATGAGGTGGTTCAGGATGCAACTTACACAGCAGGAATACACACAAGGAATGGGGCAGGACTGTGGCTCAGTGTACTGTAGGCTCTGATAGTTGTATTTTGGACTTGTTAGCTTGTGTAGCTGAGTTAGATAAATGCTTCACCTGCTGCTTCTGGACAGGCAGGGAAACTGTCTGTCCCTTCCTCTTAAACCCCCAAGTTCTCATTTCACACTATAAGCACTGACCAGTGAAAAGATGGAAAGTGAATTCCTCATCTTAGAATGGCTTTGATTGTATTAGCAAGCAGCAAAATTGTCCTTTAATATGCTTAGAAGACTCTGGAAACAAGAAAAAATTAGACCAAGTTGCCTTTTTATATAAAAAAAGCTAGTAATTTTAATTGTTTCAAAATGATTCTCTACAAGATAACAAACTGTAATACAGGGTTGCAATAAAGGTTCTCCTTTGGAAAGCACGAACTATCAACATAACCACTACACTTAGAAACACATTTTCACTTTCTAAGAATATACAGTGAAAAAAATGGACAAGGAAATACAAAAGAATCCCAAACAACAACAGTACAAAACAGGTTCATGTAGATTGCTTTTTTGGCAACTGGTTATAGGTTACAAAATCATAACTGCCCTTTCAGAATGTACACCAGGCCAAGCCTTGGAGCCCGTCCTGAGCCAGCTGGGGTTGTGCTGGCTTCCATTGACCTTCCAGGAATGTTCTGCACTCTGGAATGTTGTGGTAGCGAACAGCGGTCTTCGCTCTAAGACAATACATTAAGGCTGCAGGATTTCATACACTGCTGAAACGGTTCTGTTACCTAAGACAAAAAATCCCATTTCAATAAGGCACATGTTTGGCTACAAAATGGGGAAGTCAGGAGTTAGGCAGAAGTGCCTGTTTTCCAGGTGCTACTGATCTCACAACCATGTAGTTACCAGAGATCTGGCAAACGCTCTGAACACATTCATGTGGGACCACCTTGAATTAAGGACAGTAGTGTTTCTGCTTTAAAAATGCCAGAATCGCCTGGAATTTTCCTGAGCTACTGCTCTCTTTGAAGCACAGTTTTTAGGCTGGGGACCACAGGCAAATGGTGTTCTGTGACTTATTTTTAGGGGGCTCACAGAAGGCAATGATGACAAATAAGCTGATATGGGTTTTGGAGCGACCAGCATACATGAAATTTCTAGAGGAGCCTAACACTCTGCTAACAGTTTTTAAGGGTCTACATTGAAAATTACTAGGTGGGAGTGTGTGTGCTTATTAATGGAACAGTCCCATTAAAACAGGATGTCATTTTTGGCAACAGTGTAGTGCAGAAAGGACCAGTACCTACGCAACAGAATTCCGGAAAAAAAGCCCAGTAGTTGAATGGAGTCAGAATTGCAACAGATGCAATTAATTCCCAATTACATGTCCTAGAAAATTAAGTGCTATTCTTCATTAAATTGTGTGTATGCTGTAGAGATGTTTAAATATCTGTTATTTCAAGTTAAGCTCTTTTCTTTCCTTACGAAATACAATTTGTACATTAATCCTTCTGAAAGGGATTGGTATTTTGAAACACTGCTCATCCACAGCCTCAAAGATGAGCCCAATGGATCCTGGGATGCCCTCAGGATAACTCTGAGTCCATAAACAATAAGGCTTTCAAGCCTGTTAAATTGCCAATGCAAGGACATACAAAGTAAACATGTGTGAAATTACATTGCTGGGAATCCATCCATGGTTTTGAAATCCCATGTTGCACAGTTATTAGAAACAGTGAAATCTGAATGCCAAAAGATATTAAATATATACAATTCTGCCTTCCTCCTTAGAAGGTCCTGTTTCTTACATGGCCTAAAAATGCTTTTCTCCCAAATGCTGTACGCCTTGATTGATGTGTTGCTCATTGCAGCTGTGCATCTATGTTGGTCAGAACGACCAAATGTTTTACACAACAAAGTAACATCAAGAGGAGTTGAGCTTCACAGAATTAACCTATAGAAAGTAATTTCTAAGAAAGGAATGGAGTTCTATGAGAACCATTACACTTGCTTCATGGATTGCTACAAGTAGGTTTCACAACCAAGCCCATGCACCAGCATCAAGATGGAATGAAACAAAAAGAGTGCAGCATCCAGTTAACAAATATGCTGAGGAAACAGGCTGTATGTACAAAAGATATGCACTGTTCACCTGACATATAATTTTTAAGGTGCTTAATTGATGTTTTAGGGAAGGTAGCAACATATACATATATGCTGTGTATACAAATCTAAATGTGTATAAGAAACATAATACAGAACCAGAAAATATTCCCAGATCCCTGATTTAATTAGACTCTCTAATGCATAAGAATGTATTTAAAATATTTAATAAAAAATATCTTAAAAAAGATAACATTTACATAAAAATAGCTCCAGTTTGTCTGCTCTTCTGCTTTGCTGCTCACAGATTGGATTCTGCTAGGTTTCACATGGATGCCATTTGGACCAGTGAGAGTTTGAACAACTGTGCATGATGAGAGAGCTCTGTTACTCGGTCCACCATCTTCTGCAGGGCTGCAGTGCTGGGGTAACTCAAGGCAGCTGCCTTGGTGGCCAGAACAACGCTCTTCAGCAGTTCACACAGCTGGTTGCTGGAGTTCATCACTTTGTTGCACATGTCCTGAGTCATCATTTGCCTCGCGAGCGTGTCCCCAATGAACACAAGTTTGTGAGCGCTCAAAATGATGAACTTGCTGTGTGCCACGAAGATCCGGGGGGGCTGAGAAGAGTTGACACAACTGAAAAAGGCATCAATGGCGTTCAGGAGGGAGTTGAAGTGAGTCTCGCACTGGTCGGAGTAGAACAAAAGCAGGCGGCTGTCGTGGGAGGTCTGGAGGGCTTGCGGAGGCTTCCATTTGGAGATGTCGTTCTCTACTGGCTTTGTGATCTCTTGCTCCAGGCGTTGAAACTGATTGATCTGAAAGGAAAAACAAAAGCTCTCTTCAGCGAGTATTCTTGTAAGATGTTATGTATTACAATTTCACTTCATGCCTCGGGACACCCCTGGGTATCCTGCGTTGACCTTATGCTAAGTAAAAAGTAACAGTATGTTTTCTAGGATCAAGTGCTTTGATTACCATAAATCCAAACATGCGGAGTTCAGAAGGGAGAAACATCTAAAATACTTTATTTGCATTAAAAAAACCCAACAACCCAAACTCCTGAATTTACAGGCTGTTGCTCATTTGGAGTATTCTGAAATCACAAGTGAGAGAGATGGATCCAAGTGCCAATGACTCCTACACAATCTTTAAAAAGCTGTCATCTCTGTGGGATTTTGAGATGAAAACCCTTTAACTCTCACCTCCTCATTGCTTGTACAATTTTCTGCCATACGATATGGCAACAACATATTGAAGAACTAATATGAGGGAAAAGTGACAGCCCTCGATCTTGTGACCTACTTTTTTAGCACTAAAAATGATGTTCAGCACAATATTTGAGCTGATGGTGTTGATGTTCACTGAGGAGCTGTGCAGGTGGCACATGTATTCAGTACGGTCCAGTGATTAAGGCCCTGGATGGTGGGTCAGGAAAGCCAAGTTCTCAAGCTGGCTTTGTGACTGACCTGCTGTGAGACATCACAGAAGCTCACTTCTCTTCTGTGGTAAGCAGGTCCCTCCTGCTCTATTTCACCAGTGCTCCTCTCGTGTGAGGAACACTGCATTTCAGGGCGATTATACACCCGGGAGAACATACCTGATGGTGCTCTAGCTCCATTTTGCTCTGCTTGATGATATTTTCTTTCTCCAGAAGCTCCTTCTGTTGCCTTTCAAACTCTTCTTTACCCTGTTTTGCATAATGTAAGAGACTGTGTTAAATCAAAACTGCTCCTGAGCTAAATGACAACTCACAGGTCAAGAAAGAGGCTGCTTTGTATTGGCTTTCTCACTGGTAGTGCACCACTAAGAGTAAAGAAAATGCAAGGATAGTGTGGCAGAGCAAAAGGCTATCCCTATCACATATGCAACAGTCCTATTTGAGAGGAAGTAATCACCCTGGTGAAATTACTCTCAAATATGCATTAGCGTGACAATCAATTGCTACTTCCCCACAAGCAGCTTCTACAAAAGCCACAGACAATTCCTACATGGCCTTGTGCAGAACAAGGTGCTGGGTTTACCTACCTGCAGGTGAACATAATCGTAGTCATCCATCCAGCTCTTTTCCGAGGCTTCACTGGTGGCATTGTAAGGGTGCTGGCCTTTACTCAGGAGCAGGGGAAGGGAGCTGCAGTGGGTCTGTGCTTGTTCTCCGTGACGCTGCATCTGAGGACTGTCGTAGACACAGTCAGGAGTGTTCATTATATTCTCTGGTACGGTTTTGAAACGGGAGCTGGCCAGCGCCTGTTTGAAGAGCAGCTCTGCGTTGACACTGATAGTAGTGGTCAGCTGCTTGGCATCGTCCGGGACTGTCCTTGCCACCATAACAAACCGATCCAGGTCATCGCACTTGTTCTGCACTCTGTTGACAGCCAGGACATTCAAAGACCAGCTGTAGCTGTTCAAGTCATGACTGGTTTGGGTAAGGATCTGGTGAGAGTCCTCCAGCCTTTGCACCTCCCTCCTCATTTTGTTGAGGAGGCTGAACTCGGACAGGCACGAAGCATTGGCTGCCGATCCTTTGGCAAACTGGAGGTACTCCAACAGTGACTGCTCTACCTTATCCACAGCAGCGTGAATTTCATTGATGTGCTTCTCCATATATCCATAGGACCGCCAGTCTGGTGTAATGAAGGCTGTGAGGTGATTGACAGCTGTCTCCACCATCTGCTGGAGGTGATAAAGCCTCTCTATAGCAGTGTCTGGATCAAGGATTAGTCTTTTGTCCTGTGCAGTTGATGCTGAATGAGAAGAGTCTTTTGATGTCGTTGAAGATGTGGACATGTTACTCCTTGTGCTTCCTGTGCTGGAGAAAGACAACCTATTCATCCCATCAGTCACATCCTGTAAGCCTTTATTGTCTTGCAGGACTTGTGGGGGAACATCATAGACACCTTCTCTTCCTTCTGCGATGAGACTTTCACTGAGTCCTGTCTGTTGTCCTGGGAATGCAATTCCTCTCGGGGTATCATAAACATCTTTTTCAGGTGCAATTTGCTGTCCAAGAAATTGGTTTTGATGGTTCACAGGGATGTCATAAACACTCTGTGTCTGTGGCATTCCACCTGGCAATAACAGGCTCTCAGGAGAAAATCTATTAAGTTCTTTTCCAGTTGCTTTGGTGATGGGAGGAGGAATATCATATACTCCTTCTTGTCTTACACTGTGGCCCACAGGAGATGAAAAATCCTGCAAGTTTTCCCTCAGGGCTGTATCATCTTGGCATGCAGATGGAGGTGCAGCATAGACCTGAATCACAGAACCGAAAACATGAAACCCTTGACTAGAATAGCAGAGTATTTTACACCTTCCATATGGCCTATAAAATGCTGGGATGGAAGATCTGCTATTGACTTTCAAAGAGTCAGCTACCTATCCTGAGTTTGACTGAGAGTCAGTTTTAATATCTCACTTTTTATCACTCATCTTGATGCAAATTCTCATAAGCAGAAAAATCCAAAAAGGCAGCATGCTGCCACAAAGATAATGTAGGTCTAATTACCAGTTTATAGTTCATAACCTTAATTTTGATGCAGTGCTTCACTTTACCAGTTTTAACAGTTTAAAAACCTAAGGAAATCTTTGAAGTACTAAATCTCCTTTTCCTTCAGGATCATACATGAACCCTTGTTTGAACATGTCTTTGGTCAGACACAAAAATACAGGATCTTGTGGAAACAGAGTAATACTTACCCCTTTGGCAGGTGGTATGTCATACACTCCTAAAGCTTTTGCTTCTCCCGTGGGAACTGGAAGTGCAGGCCCCTTAACCGATGTGGGGGGAATGTCATATATCTGAAGAAAGAATAAACTGATTACAGAAACAAGTCACCTCATGGAAACCTCTGCTATCAGATGAGTTTTCCTAGTTTCTGTGTCTCTTCTCAAAAAGTCTGAACATGACCAGAGCTCTTCAAGTTTTTTTCATATGGGAGAATGTCTTGGATTTGCCCAGAATTTTGGACAGTTAGGAGGAAATGCACTTTGCTAGGTCTCCTTTGGGCAGTTGTGTGGACAGTGGGCTGGAGAGATGAAGTCACAGCTGACTTCCATCCTGAGAGGTAAATCAGGGTCAGTCTATTACAGATACCTCTTGGGGTGAACAGGGGAGCACACGTGACCAGAACCGATCACACCCTTACATCCAGGGTGGTTGAGTTCCAGGTCCTGCAACCATCCACTCCACATGTCTGTGGTCCTGGGGACTGACTGCTAAGGGTTTCCCCCAGAACAAACACACATTTCAAGCTCGTGGTGCAGTCAATAGGTGGTGAAAACAACTCCCTGCATAGCAGCTGTTCATCTAGGCGATAATTTTACCCTTACTGAGTGAATTACTGTCAACTATGCAACAACAAAGTACGGGGAAAAAAAATGTTCCCAGGCAGCAAGTTTCTTCTGTTTAGATATACTCTTTGATCAAAACAGAGAGAACAAATGGGACTTTTGTGTTTGGTGTGCTGCCAAATCTCAGTCAACATCAAATAAAACTTTGAAATACGTCTGTGATCTGTGAATAAGCCATGGCATGTAATTAAAACATATTTTCTCTCTGAAATGAGAGAACCTGCCTTGCTCATAAAAGTCTGGTAGAAATTCATCACCTTTTGTGCCCTGTTTGCACTTTTGTTGGTACCTACCCCTTGGAGAGGGCGAACGGGGGGGATATCGTAGGCATCCTTCTGGTGTTTGGAAGGGAATTCATAAACATAACCTTGTCCTGACCTGACTGGTGTTATTACCTGTGGATAAAAGAAAAAGAGGAAATGTTAGGTCTCTGAGGATCTTAAAATGTTCTCCCTTTAACTGCACAGGGTATGAACAATCCACTCCTATTAACATTCATGCTTCATTGGCAATGTTAGTAACACCACTCTGCATACCCTTCTGAGAGCTGAACACCCTAAAATGAGTGTTAGTAGCTACAAATGCACCATCTTTTCTTTCCAGACCAGCCCTGACATGACTGTTTGCTAGTGCTCTACACTGTCTTCTGTTTCTCAAGCACAGATTTTCCAGCCCATCTGAGAGCTTGGTCCCTTCTTCCCATTGACCTCCCATTAGCACAGACCACATGAGGTGATGGCTACACCAACCACTCGCTGAGATCAGGGCTGTGTGTACACTGATCCTGCTAGGTGTGAGTGTCCCCACTCATTGTCAGAGGCTTAAAATATTATGTTTAGGCTCTGGGAGTCTATGCCTTTGCTTGTAGAGGTATTTCCCACCTCCAGCAGGACTCCTTGTGTTACTGTGTTCCATAGCACAGCATCCTGGAGAACTGAGTGTGAGTTGTGGCTTGGGAAATTCTTTACATAGAAGTGCTATGCTTAAGCCTTCCAAAGCAGGACGTTCAATTTATGCTGTCTCTGCTTGGTTTCTCTAAGAGATGGGAAATGTCAAGCCATTCTTGAAGTATATCATGCAATAACAGCCTCTGAAAAACAAGAAAGCTTAGAATTTACATTTTTTGACATTTTGTAAACCATTAACTACCATAATGACTACAAATAAAATCTGCTGAAAAATAAATGCCTTAAGTCTTGGACAGCATCTGCACAGCAGAATTTCAGTGCAGTGTGGTATAAAAGAGATGTTACCTAACTCCAAAAGAGAGCTGGGTTTAGTGGAAATGCTGACATCCTAACCTCTGTTGGTGCTATTTAGCTCTAAGAAAAAAGTTTAAACACTGCAACCCAAAGGCACAAAATAGCAAATTACATAGACTCGTATAAGATGTGGCTTTGTACTCGGCTGGGGTAAATTTTGTACCAGAGCTACCTAACCATCCCTAGAACTGGATGTAAGACATAACAGCATTTCTTGCTCAAATGGTCAGTAAGGATCCTGTGGCAGATTTTGCTGAAAGGAATCCTTGCATCCTGGCCAGATTTCACAGTGAGTTTTTCTTGACAGAGGTCTTCAGGGAAAGTCGCTCATGCCAACCCCCTACCTCTTCTCTGCTACGTTAACAACACAGGCTTTCCTTCTTTTCACTTTTCCAGATTTGGCTGTGTAGTCTCTGTCCCTGTACCATGAAATAATCACTGGATTACCCTGCCCTGACTGTGTGGGCCTTGGGGGAAGGAGGAAGTCACGCCTGGCAGGCGGGGAAGACCATGGTTTTTGCAACTGCTTTTCTTTGAATTAGCATCTGAAGACAGGAACTGGAAGCAGTACAGTCTCCAGAGCGCTGCGTATGAGAGAACTCCCACTCCGATGGGTGTGAGGCTAATAGGCCTTATGTACACATGAGGTTTTTTTAAAAAGAATCTAAAAAAAATGCATTAATGACAGGCCATTCCTGTTCCACAGAGTCACCTACTGCATTGTAAAAGGTATCTACAGGCAAAACTTTCAAGGAAGTTCTTTCTGAAGTAATTGGAAGCTTCCCATAATGGGTCACTCCAGACAGTATCTCTCCCAGACCACTCTCATGTAATACTGGGATTATACTGTTTGCCAGAGAAAACTCTAACTTGTATCAACATCACTCCTTCATGCTTTTTCTGCCAGCGAGGGCTAGTGGTCAGACTAGAATAGTTTGCCATATATATTTTGCATCCTTTTCCCAGCTGTGTGCTGCCAGTCAAATGCTTTCTACCCAAGTGAAGAACAGAAAGATTTGGTTTTAAGCAACGTTTACTCAGAGGTTCCTTCCAAGGGCTCCAAAATTACAACCATGGAGTTGCCTCAATGAGTCATTTGGTGTTTTAAAGGGATCCTCTGGGAGAACTGACAATGTACAGTAAAAACAAAGGGCTGTTTCCTGGAGCCCATCTCCACCAGCCCTTCTGCTGCTGTGAACACTGTGGCATTAGGCTGCTTGCTAATATGCTAGGAAACTGCTTGACCATCCCAGAGAAAAGAAACAACAGGCTGTTCATGGTGGGCAGCCAGAGGCCCCACGCAGTGCTGGAAGCAGGAGGAATGATGCACTGCTGCAGTTTGGCTCTGCTTCACCTGCTGCTTGTTGCCTAGATGGACAAAGCAGGACTCAGGCTGTGTCAGGCTCCAAAAAGGCAGACAGTGGTCACTCAGTGTGAAATTTTTATAACCCCTTGCTCAGTTTTGTTCTACACCAGAAGCTGAATGAGTAAACTCCTTCAGGACTGAAGACACCACCACTCCCTTCTTGCTCAGAGAATTATCTCCATGAGCAAAGTCACAGGCCTCTAATATAAAACAGGGAGCTGATCCAAGCAGCACAGGTAATAAGGCATAGAATCACAGAAGGTTGGAAAAGACCTTTAAGATCATTTGGTCCAACCATAAACCCAGCACTGCCAAGTCCACCACTAAGCCATGTCCCTAAGCACACACAAGTAAAACCACTTGCTCTGCTTACAGGTAAACATGGTATTTTGTTTTTGTAACAAGAAGCCCTGGTCACAAAGCAGATGATATCCTCGCACCATGGAGCCTGGAACTTACATGGAAGAGAAGCTTGCTCATGCCCAGTACTTGCAGAGACAGTCTCCCTCACTCTGCATACAGGAGTTTCATGCAGCTGCAGTTACTCTTGTAGCTCATCTTTAGAGGCCTTTCCCATTTTTAAAAAAATCCTGACATACCAGATGCTGTATGGAAGATTTACAGCACTACAAGGCTGCTGGTTTCATTTATTGTGCAGTGATACAATCCTAAAAAGCTACACTAAAGCTAGATGGGCCACATGAAGGAAGTCAGTTTCACTCAGCACTGCAGGACTTTTTGTATCATCTAGACACTTTTGCACTTTCCCAGACCCAAAGCAGTGGTCAAGCAGGGTAACTCTTTATTTGGTTGAAACAAAACCCTGCTCTGGGTGTGTCTAGCTTTTGTCAAAGAAAGTGAGAGGTTAAAGCACAAAATGTTTGATTCTGGGTATTCATGAGTGAAGTCTGCCTGCAAGTGCAACTGTGGACAGAAGACATGAGACGTCTGCAGGACTGTGTTTAGCAGTGCACTCTACTTAAGGTAGCATTTATTTTCCAAATAAAAATGCATCAGATGCTTTTACATCTGCTCCTCTTTAGGCTTTTAAAAGAGTTATATGAGAGGCAGAAAATAAGACTTTTAGAAACCCAGCAACAACCAAGGTTTGCTGGTAACATGAAAGAGCTTTTTTCTCCCCGTGACTTGGGTATATTTTTGTGTGTGGAGGATTACTATCCAGTAACAACATGTTATGAGCAATTTCACAACTAAATCCCCTGCAGATGATAATCTGGTCTGTACTGAGTACAAGAATGTTTCCTGTTGTACCACCACTCCTCTTTCCTTCCAACACTTTTCACTAAGCTAAATATGCCTCTGGACTGCTTATTCCTGGTCAATTCAGAACAGAAGCAGCTCATCACCAAAGCTTGAGTAAACATTTTGTTACAGTAGTTAAAAGAATGCCCACACTACTTGACAAAGGCAAATGTGAGGCATTTGTTGTTACTCTCATGACCTCACATGAGACATCAGGAGATGGTGTTGTCCTGCTTCTTCTGTATGAGGAAGAGAGGGGCAGATGAAGAAAGAAAGATACCAAACCCATTCAGAAGTAACTTTTTATTTTGGATATTCACCCATAAATATATTAAATAAACTTGTTGCTTCTGAATGGGATGCTCAGCCCCCCCAATGCATTGTTGAACAATTTTTTATGGTTTTATTTTTGACGGTAGTTTACTTTCAAAGATGACTTCAGAAGGAAGGAGGTGACTGTAAAGGAAATGTTCCCCTTTTCCCACTTCTAGAACAGGGATAGCAGCCCTGTCTGGCACTCAAGAATTTATTTTCTAAAAAATGTCACTGAACTTCATACCTCATGAGGATTATTTTTCCTTTTACCTCTTCTCTTTTAAGAATGCCTGTGGTCATCTAAGTATAAAAAAAAACCCCTGCATTTCAAACCAGCAATTTTCCTTGTTTACGTGTTAAAGGAAACAGATGGTGTTCCCACAAACTATCTAGCCCAACATTCTCAAAACATTGTTAACCACTTAATCCATGCAGGGCAACTAAGAGGGACCAGCTTTGGCTCTGGTGAAACATGTAATGAGCCTTCAAACTTTCAGTCCTGCAAAACAAAGACAGCTGAGCAGAAAGTTTGTTCTGTTCCTGCTGAAGACCACGCTCTTCCAAAAGCAATTACTTGGGCCTTTTCCATGCCAATGGCATGTCCCTAACCAAGAAAAAAGAGCTGAATGTGCATGTACTTTACAAAATATCCAGTTCTGTGGTTCATTAAATCCCTCTTCCCTAAATATAGGGGGGCGAAAACCAACATTCTATTTCTTCCAGGATTAAAATGCACGTTAGGCTGCAACAGAGAACATTCCTAACTACGGCAACAAGAAGACCATTCTCATGCTTACAGCCAATACACAACACTGTAGTTTACACTGTTTCACAAGGACAAAGAGCAAATAAACCTACTGAAGCAAACAAAATTACTCTGAATTTATAGCAGTACCGTGGAGGGCAGAATTTGGCCTGTTCTCATGAACTCCAATTCCTGATATGCAGGATGATGGGAAACAAGTGAGTTTTACAGGTGAGAGAACTGATCAGAGGTATGTTGCACCTCTGCAACACCTTGCCCCACCCAAACTACAGGCAGAAAGGGGAGCTGAAAAGGGCAGCCTGGTATTTCCCGGTATGGCCTCTCAACCCCGAGAGCCCACTGACTGCTTTTTAAATAGATCAGTGCTTTTTGAAGGTGGGAAAGAAGAGGCATGTATTTTAAATTGAGATGAAGAACTGTATTAAAACATCTTTTCCCCCATGATGCCCTCCTCTTCACCTCACAGGTAACTCTCAGCAGCTGATGAGCTACTACCATCAACTGCTTACCCTGGGAAGAGTTCTGCCCTGGAGGAGGCCAAATGGTGGTACATGAAATGAGGCTGGCACAAAGCCTGGATATGGGAAAAATGAATCAAAGTGTAAGGAAATGAAAAAGAAAAAAAAAACACTTTTGTTTTCTGTTGTAAATTGTATCTGTAAATTTAATGTGAAACTCTAATGGTTGAAATTCTGTTCCTGATCCTCTTAAGTGGATATTTAACAGCCACCTGGGCTCTCTTAGGCTTGTAACAAGCATAAAATAGACAAAGAGAATATGGGGAAATATTATCAGAGAGAATTAAGGAGAAAAAAATCCCGACTCTTGAACTTCTAGCCTTTTGCAAGGCAGTGGCAAGAGCCATTAAATGATGTCAGATCAGGCAGTGAACCACCTCTTGGCCCTTCTCTTTGTTCTGCTGCATGTACTTAGGAAGCCACGTGTGTCTCCTTAAAAGTTTTGGGGTTTTTTCCCTTGGGAAATGTTCAGTGGCTAAGTTGAACTGCAGGAAGGCTAGGTTAAAAAAACAGAGTCTCTAAGGTAATTTGGGTATTTGGCTAGCTGGCTTAAACTCTGTCATTTTTACAGAAAGCTCATAGTGTTTCCACTCATGTCTTCTGCAAGCTGCATCAGGATTTTCAGTGACTGACAATGAATCTCCAGACAGTAATACCTACTGTATCACTTTCTGTTGCCTGCTCTGAAAAAAACAAGCAATCATGTTTTTACTTATTTATTTGCTGTGTACAATAACATACAGTGTATTTCCCTGCTGCCAGTGAGTAAAGGTTGGAGTTTCACATGAGCTAAGGATTGTCACTCTTACCAATGTTTGGGTTCGTAAGTTGCTATAGTTCTTAGATTACGAACTCATAACACTTTATTTTAATCCAAATAATGTATGAACATTGGGCCACTATAAAATGTTCTGGTGCAGTATTTTCTGCCAAGACTGAACTGTTGGAGAGTTTTGATCAAGTCTCACACACTGGAAGAGAGGGGAGGAAGCGTGTAGAGGCATTTCTTCTGGTGCACTGGACTTGTAGCTGCAACTATGAGTTGTTTCTAGTGCTATGGCCCAAATGTCTCTGCCAGGCAAGAGGAAATCGACAGAAATGAGGGTATTGATTTCGTGGGCTGAGTGAGTTATCAGCTCTAGCACACGGCAGAAGGAAATGCAGCATCAAGGCACATTGTGACACCTCTGCCTGTCTCTGCGTGGGTGTTCACAAGTGAGATTTCTTAGAATATTCAGAGGTGTGAAGGTAAGAACACATGACAAATACTATCCTGATACAGAACTGATTTATTTCGTGATGCTGCTTTCATCTTCAAAAAACCTGCTTCTTTTCTCCTACACTTTATGTCCATTTGCTGCCCAAGACCTACACCTATGAAGAGTCTGCTGTAAGTGCTCTCAAAATCTAAAGCAGGTCCAGATGTCACTTACTCATGGTGTGTTAAGTTAAAAATGCTTAACTCTGCAGGCTCGGGCATTTAAACAGAAACTTCTGAATGTGTCTATGAAGTGCCTCAGCAGTAGATGCCCAGTTTTAAAAAATGCCCCTGTGGTATTGTCATGTAAACAACAGTAAGTAATGAAAATGGGTGTTACAATTTTGAGGTTGTATTATTTCAACAGGACTTATACAAGTTTTGGGTCGTGAGTCTTGAAGATATAGAGCAGAAGCTGTGAAACAAATCTAAGATAAAAAATGTGATATCACAAGCTGGTCTGGATTCAAACCCTCACTGCTGCTGAAAAGGGTATAACCAACTGCTTTGCAACTAACCCTGACTTCTTAACATCTGGTGTGACCTCTTCCATTAATCAGTACACAAAAGCAGGGTCATTACACTATTTTTCGGTTTTGTATTTTTCCTAAATCTGAAATGCAGGTTTATTCTTTCCAAACAATTAAAACAAATATATACATGTGGAGCTACAAAAATGTCCTAAGCTCTGATTAGTATAAAATGACAGGGCTGTATGAAGTGTGGTGGAATAGTGCTGAACTTGCATTAGCTGTAGCTTTAGATGATAGCGTTGAACCTTTTTCTCACTGGTGTTCATGACTGCAAACTAAATGCAGATAAAAAGATCTGTATCTCCAGACCTTACGGAATGAGCTGTACAAAGCACAAAAAAATGCCCAACAATTTTGTCACTGGCAAGATTTGACTGGACTTTTTTTATTTTATGATGTTTTTGTGACATGATCCTGCTCTCTCTCACATCAGCTCTAGGGCTTTCTGCCAGTTGTGTTATGAGCAACATTTCTGCTTGCTTCAGTGGAACAGGCTTGGTGCTGGCTGGCCTTGAATTGCAAGGCTGACTGGGAAGGGGTATTTCCAAGATTCTGGTACAAGTCATTCTTGCTTACAAAATGTAATTAAAGAGACTCAAACCAACACTTCTGAGAATGTCCCATTTTTGAGAGGAGAGGAAGAGAACAAGAGAGATGAGCAAATCATACCATTACTATTAAATTATCAGCATTTTTAAGAGGGGTGTGAAACTCTTGATAAGAGTTTTACCAGTGTCATCTCTATGACAATTACTCATATTTAGGCAGACAGAGACATCATCATTTTTGCATGCATTGGCCTACAGAGCTAAGAAGCTGACATGTTACAGGACTGGTGATAGAACAGGCATGGACTCTGAAATAATGTCTATGGATGGGTCTTACAGAGAAAGAACCGTGCCCCCCCCCCCCCCCCCCCCCAATTATTGTGTGATAAGTTTTAGTGAAGAAATACGTGTATTTGCTAAAGCATTCTCTGGAAACCTGTGATTAAATCTGAGCTGCAGTTTTGATAAATGAAAGGCACGTGGCAAAACTCAGCACCTCAGCATTTGGGTTTCTCGTCCACGATAAAAAAGAGTATCTTGCTTTGGCCAGCTCAGTCTGTTGAGTCTCCACACTTCAAAAAGGTTGTCACATTAACAACCATTTGCAAACCAGTGCTTGTTTTGTGTGCTGGTAGTACTGTGACTGTCTCTTCTCAAAGACAGAAGCCCAAATTTAGGGCAAGTTTGGAGGACAAGAGGAAAGAAAGAAAAAGAAAGAGGTGTTAGGACAGGTAGGGCAGAGAGTGTCTTGTTGTGAATGACAGGAAATCCTAAAGGCTCACAAACAAAAACCAGTTTGGTTCAGTCCATACAAATAATTTTAGTTCTTTTAAGGTGCTTCATCTTATTTCTGTTATTTCTTTCCTCCTATATTGAATTTCTAGATGGAAAGTTTGTGGGAGAAGCTTCATTTGGGAATTGTTGTAACAGGGTATTTCCATGACTTCTTGTTTCCCTTCCTTTAAGACATTTCTCAGAACGGATCACTCCCTGTCAACAATTTCAGTTTTTGTGAATCGGCATTTCCCAGTGGGCAAAAAAATGGTTGAGACAAAGCATTGCCAAAGAGTTTCAATTCCACAAGAGTGTTCTCAGATGTACACTTGGGCAGAAGCAATGGAAGTGCCCCTAAATCATTTAAGTTGGGAATTATGCTGCTCTGAGAGAGAGAGAGGCAAATAAAACCTTCCATGAGGAAGAAGCTCAATTTGATTTGATTAGATTTGTAGAGGTTCTCTGGTTCACAAGCTGTACTCTGGCTCCATTTCTGTATGGGTATCTCAGGGCAGCTGTACAGACAAGTGCTCCTACTAACTGCTGTTTAGATTAGCACAGCTTGCTTTGGCAAGTTTATGGAAGGCACAGACACTTTTTAAACAGATATAAACTCCATCCTTAATTGTTTGTTGCATCTGTATAATAATTATAACAGACCTCAGTCATGACTGATTGTGCATATGTAAAAGTTGTGATGATAAGAACCAATGGGAATATATTACTGTCTTTTAAGGATTAAGGATGGACTGTTTTATGGAAGGTTTCTGTCTCCTAGGAAATTAACTACATTAATTTCACTTTGCTCCCATTCTAACAGTCTGTTTGGGGAGAAAGATTAATTTAGATTTGTGTTTTAAAAAAAAAAAGATGCAATACTGCCACTGCTTATAAAAAGAAAAATTGAAATGTTTCATGCAAACATATGGAATGATGATATTCTGATGCTAATTAGTCGTCCTCCAAATCAAAACATCTACAAAATCATAGAATGCCTGCCAAGACTTTAGATTTCACTAGAACTGTGTTTTCTGATGGTCAGCAACCTGTCTTCATCTACCCATTTCCTATCTCCAGAAACCACGCTTCCTCCTCATGATGCGATTCACTTTCTGAATAATCAGTTTTCCACTCATGTGGAATTTTTTTTCTAAAATGCTCTGCTGCTGTGCTTAGTTTTTAGTACTTAGGGCAATTTAGATTACCCAAATTTGGTGGTTTGTTTCAGACATAACCAAAGGTTCAGTCAGGTTTCTAACCACCAAGAAAGAACCCATAAACTTGCATTTTTATTTTATTATTATAATTACTATTACTATTGTTATAATATTTTTAGCAAAGGTTTGATCCTGCCCTAGTGCAGACAGATTTGTGTCCCTGGAGACCTTGGTTATTGGATTAGATTACAGAACTGGCCTTTTTTTCTGATACTCCAGGGGAAAAATGCATGCCTCTGGTCTACAAATAGAACTGATGAAAAAGAGCCCTGTGCTCAGGGAGGAACAGGGAGTAATGTTGAGCTCATATATTTGCTCAGCCTAATAAAATGCAGTCTTTTTCTTGAAATACTTCTCTACAAATCACATCAGTGACTAACTGCTGTTTACTCTGCCTTGTGGATGAGGAATTAACTGCATGGACTTTCTATCAGTAACATTGTTGTTCTCCTATTAACGTCACACGGAAAGTTACAAGTGAGACTCCCGAGCCTAAGGAAAAGGCTGTGTGCTGTTTTAACCACTGAGCTTGCGTTTGATTTGAGGTATTTTCATCCTTTAGAGCATGCTTTGTGAAAGGGAGCTCTGAGTGTTGAGGTATGTGTTACCACTCCTGCTGCACTCAGCAAACTTCCTGTGTGTTCAGCACTTTTAACACTGAAGCAATATTTTGTTACGAGGGATACAAATCCCCAAAGTAGAATCTGTAATGTGAAAGCAGAAGAAAAGAGGGACTGTACGATCACTGTTTGGGCCATTTATGGAAACCCCATCACAGGAAACTGGTATTTCAGGCCTGAGGGTAAATGGGGACATTATCTTGGAATGTAAATACATTTTACCAACAAACTGCAAAACACTAGATATGCTCCCATTCTTTCTGATAATGAAATAATCTGTCACACAACTCTTTACTGTACTTAATGTCTGTCTCTTCTTACTTCATAAATGTGAAAATAGGCAAGGAAAAGAAGACAATAACATAAAGGCAGGCTTATTTCTGCAACAAACATTATAAGCAGCCCTTTGTTTCTTCCCAGCTAGGACAGTACTTGTGTAATTGGGAGGAAAAATGTCATAATGTGGCTAACTGGCTCCTGCTACTGAAGTCCGTGCCAGAATTGTCAGGGTGGTGCTGCTTGTGGGGTGGTGGGAACCAGCATGTCTCTAACATAAATAAAAACCAGGGAACAAGGACCGTTCCCATAGCCATGGTTTACCCTAACCTCCTGCTGAAGGCAATGACCTCTTGAAAAACGCAGAGATAGCAGGATGGCAGGGTGTGAAACTCTTGATTTGTCAAGGACATGTTTATACTTGGAAATAGGCCAGGGATGAAGATGAGTTCCTTCCCTATTCCGCTCTATCCACTTTTAAAAGGTGGATAAATCTGAGTGTTTCCTGAACCAAAGTGTTCCAGTTCAAACAGACCAACAAACAAAAAAGCTGATGTGTTCCAAGCTGGCATAAATCTCTATTTGCCTGAGCTGGTCTGTGCCTTGTGGGAGCAGTAGTTCAGGGCCAGTAACACCCACAGTGCAGTCTCTTCCCTGGTTGAACATCAGTCTCATTCTGATTTGTGCAGAGTCTCCTTGATCAACAGTTCTCCTGAGAGCTACTGGTTCCTACAGAAAGCTGTTTTCCAACAAGGAAATAATTCCCTCAAATTTTTTGGCCAATGCTATTTTCAGGATGGCAGGGATAGTACAACAGATCAGCTAGGGGAAACACTGAATCAGAAAATGAGTGTTTAAATTATGGCAGTGACTTCTTTTCCATGTGTAGCTTTCCCTGCTTTAAAGCTTAGGTGTGAACTAATGATTAATCACAGATGCAAAAGAGTCTTTGTGCTTTGACAGCACCTTTCCCAAAGGATATTCTCAAAGCAATCTGTACAGAATGAATTCCCTCATAATTAACCCACATATTTTGCAGATGAGATGCAAAAGCACCACTCAAGACCATGCAGAATTCTGTGACAAGGATAAAATCCAGGTTTCCTGAACGTCAGATTTGTCTGAAGGCTCCTACTCTTTGCTGGCTGCAGCAAAAGAGGGTAAGTTCCAAGGCAGAGCACAGAAACAGGGAATGAATTCTAAGATACAGCTTTCACCTCTTTACGCTCATCAGACGCTCTCCGCACTTTGGGGTGGAACTGTTTTGTGACTGAACTTGCAGCAGAGCTACAACAGGCTAATTTTAGGCTAATTTTAAACCACCTCTTGTTATCTCTGTTATTGGTAGAGTGAGTTCTAGAAGGTGCTATTTTTATTTGATAGAAGGAGCCAATACAGCTCTGTTGTCAGCAACCAGTTTGGCCAGAATCAATTAATCGCTGTAATTATCCGCCCCAGGACTCCTTTTTGACTCGCTTTGCCTTGCTGGCTAAGGAGATGCGTTACCTCAGCACAGCTTCATAACATGCCTGCTGGTTGATTTACTGCTGCTCGAGGCTAGACAATTCCTGCCTGACAGCAGCTCCTAAGCCCTGCCTGCAAAACCTGTATTGCAGCCAAGCCACACGTTTGCACAAGGGAAACGAGCAGACACGTGCAGAAAGGGATAGCACAGAAACTGCTGCTGGTCCCGCTTAGAGTGGCGTCTAGAGGACACGGTTTTCTTCTCCAGCTCCTGCTACGGGAAGGGAGAAGGCTTGCAAGCTAGGCTACAGCAAGAACTTGTAGCAAAACCCTTCGGCATCCTTAAGACTACCAAAATACGCAGCTTGCTAACCAGCTGACTCTGCTGATGGAAGGAGGCAGAGTGGCTCGTTTAAGCCTTTGAAGCAGATGTCACGAGTCTAAGAAAAGAGATTATTCATTTTGGAAGACAAAGCAAAGAGACCCCAAATCGAATCTTCAAGATGCCTAGCTTTTCTTAATATTAAGGATTGTTTTTACTGATCCCTAGAGGAGGTGGATTTGAAGGGCAGGCTGCTCCTTCATACAAAGGAGACAAGTGCTAAAGTGCTTCCCTGTAATTAGGCTTTTCTTTCACAAAGGCATTAGCAGAGAGTTGCAGCCGTAGCTGTAAAAATGCAGTTTAGCAGGATCAGGATAAAGAATGGAGTAGTTTTACGTCAGACACTTCCCTCACTAATAAGTTGTCTCTTGCCTGCCACGGTTTCAATCCCAATAGGCTCCTTTTAGTGCAGAACTGAGCAATTCCAAGGAGCAAGAGATATGCCTACCTCTGATCAAAGCAGGACTCTGCCATGAGGTTTGCCTGCCACTAATACGACACATTGAGTACTGAGACTAAGGATTCTTAGGCTAAATAAATTTAAGTCAGGACTAAAGCAAGTAGCAAATATTGGTTAGTGCTAACCAGGTTGGCATTTACTTTGATTGAGGGTGAAATGCTTTATAAACATGCATGTTTAGTTATTTTACAGTTAGCAGCATAGCTGGCCATTCGTGGGTTGAGAGGAATTAAATGAAAACAAGTCCCAACTCGGAGAAATAGATAATCTTAATTTTCCAAAGGTGACTTGAATTCAGAAAAAATCATAATCAAGGTTGCTGAAAAAATTTCAAGGCAGAAACTTGGAGAAAACAGGTGCTGTACTGCTTCTGATTTTTGCACCTCAACAGGAACTTTGCACTTAAACTAAAACAAAGATTTCAGTCTCTTGGTGTTTCAAGGGTTTTAACACAGTCCTAGCAGCAAACCGATTTATGCAGAATGTCCTATTAGTTTCACTGAAGCTGAAGAGGGTGGGAGGAGGGAGAAGAAACTTCTAATCAGTTGGAAAACTCTTTCTGTGTAGACTAGAAACACATATTCCTTATGCTAAGCAAACTATCCTAATAGTCATTTAGGCAAGTCAGGTCCTAAAATGAAGGTACATAGTGCTCATTCCAAACGAATACCTTGGGCTTTCCAGCAGGCCTTTGTGCAGAGCTGCTGTATAGTGCATCTCCTGTGTCCAAGCTGGATAGCTGAGGCATCTCTGGACAGTGCTGTAAGACGTTTCCTACAGCCATACCCGAAAATGAGATCTCTTCTTGGGATTGCTGCCCCATCAACAGGCTATTTACCAGGTGCTCACTAACTACCTCGGAGGGTATCTACTGTGGACAGGCAAACAGTACTGCCTCTGGAAAAGATTTCACTGTATGTAGTCCACAGGGAAAGGAGAAAAGGAGAGAAAAGATATGAGAGTTATGAAGAAAACCCATGTAATTGCTCCAACAAAGCTCCTATCTCTGCCTGTGCAGCGAGTGCAATTTTCTGCTATTATCTTCCTGCACAGCCTATAAAGCATAACTGTGGAAAAGCTGAGCAAGCAAACCTCTTTATAAATTGACTTGGAATGGTTTCACAGATCTTTCTCTCTTGCTCAGAAGGCAAGAAGTCCATTTATTCTTATCAAAGAAAATGAAATTATAACAAGGAAATAAAAGCATTAGAAGATGTCTTCCAAAGGCCTGATATGAAAAAGGCTGACTTGTGGGTGATGTGGGGGAAAAACACAAAACAGACGGTCTTGCCAACATAAATTAGGAGATGAAAGTTTAAACCAGTAAAGAACTTCCTGACAGAAACATCATCTGCTTACATAAATTAGATATTAATGCTATGTTTTAAGCTCTAAAGGTAAGGAAGATGCTGATATCTGGAACTGTTGAACTGGGAATGAAGGGACTGAAAGAAATTCCTTTTGGCTTTGTAATAAGGGGCCTGGAAGGCCAAAAGAATTTCCTTCCTTCCTTGGGTATCTTCCTTAATCCTTTTCAGTCACCAGGGTACCTGGCACTGTGTGTACCAGGGTACCTGACAGGCATCCTGTGAAGGTAAAATGAGGGAGTGGCAGAAGATGGGGAGAACTTAAGAAGGACAGCAGGAATAAGGGGGGACCCACACAATGCAGTGCTTCTCAGTGGAGCCTTGGGAGCTGTCAGCTGCTGCAGTAATGGCTGCATCATGGAGCTGCAGCAGCTCTCACTTTCAACCAAGAAATTTAACTGTAGATAAACATCAAGTGCACTCTAAAAGGTTTAGGTTCAGTATTAACACATCCCTCATTATCACCATCCTCTTGCTCCCTCACTCTTACAAATATGGCCCTTGTCTCATCAATCACTGATTCCTCTTTATAGTTTAGACCCACTGTGACTTCTCCAGCAAGACAGTATACAATTTTTAATTAAACAAAAATTACTTGGGCAGATGATGTAACTGTTCATTAATAAGTGGGAGAGTTCATCTTGCTGCAGCAGCTCTTTTGAACATATAATGTGAGAACACCACAGGCCAAATGTGCTCCAGCCTGGGAGGAACCTGAGACCACGTACATCTTTCAGCACAAGTGAGCTGCTTTGGAGCTATGAAGGAAGAGCAAATGCACACACCTTGTTAGTCACAGCTGGACCATCAATACACCTCTGCATGGAGGGTGGCACCTGGTAAATATCTTGTCCCACCAGACCATGACCAGTGGGTATCTGGTAAATTCCCTGATTCTGGTGGGAAGGTGGCACTTGGTAGACAGGGTCCCGTGCTGAGGCGTGTGAGCTTGGCACTTGGTAGATCTTCTGGTGGTTGAAGGGCTGATTCATCAATCCTGAGCTGGGCATATCCTGGCCAGAGGGACAGTCCTGTACCACGGGACCTATCAGGAGTTTCACACGGTTGCCTGGGACGATGCCTTGCCGGCCGTGTAAGGAGCAGAGCCACCATCCTTCCAGGCCCTCGGTGTTCTGTTCTATCACCGTCAGGATGTCTCCCTTGCGGAAGGCCAACTCTTCTGCACACTCGGGGACATTGTCATAGAGGGCTCTTGCCATAAGATTCTGTGGAGAAAGAAGGGCAAGAATAGCAAATCAATGAACAATTTTTCTATATCTTCAAGCACACTCTAGGTGATAAGAAATAAGAACTGAATTTGAAAAATAAGTGTGCAGGAAATCAAAATAACATGGAAAATCATGCAGCACAGGATTCCTCTGTCCCAAGTTTGAGAAATGAGAGGCTTATGCATTATTAACACTACTAGTGAGAAATTTTCCAGTAACAGTGGCTCTTTATACGGCCTAGTCACCTGAACAGACAGAAAGTCAGGAGAGTTCTGCTCTTGGCACTGAGGTGCTCTTCCTGTGAATGAGGGGCTTGTACCTTCATCTCTTGACACTGATTTCCCCACAAACATGCTCTGTGTACTGCTACAGCCAGCTAGCTGCCATTAAAAATAAACCCTGAACAAGACTCAAAGGAGTGAGTAATCCAGAGCGGTTTTTGCCAAACATTTTTACACTTGTGGGGTCCCAAAAGACTTTCCATGGAGGTGCAGATCCCATTAGTGTAAAGACAGTGGCCTGGCTTTTCTTAGCTGACACCTGCAGGTGCCTTAAAG
The DNA here is from genome assembly GCF_041296385.1 of Aphelocoma coerulescens. Taxonomy (NCBI): domain Eukaryota; kingdom Metazoa; phylum Chordata; class Aves; order Passeriformes; family Corvidae; genus Aphelocoma; species Aphelocoma coerulescens. The sequence continues at coordinate 76,622,890 of NC_091015.1, read as the reverse complement.
TGATGGATCTTTAGACCACCTGGTAAGAAAAGCTATCTAAAATACAAGTTGACAAAATGTCACAGGTTTTGAGCTACAGTGCTCATCTTTGCATGTAGCTTTGTGCCTTCTCACTCTATGCAAACTTCCTCAGGGACACAACACAGCATAGCAGTAGCTTAATAGGTAAAACACTTCCTCCCCTGCTGCCTCAAAACCACCACCACAAAAAAAAACCCCTCCAAAACAACTTCAAAGAACACAGTTCCTCTGAGTCCTCTGAGATCTTGAAGAGAAAAATATAATTTAAAAAAATAATGTGCCCAGTGACTCCAAGTGGGGTCATGCCTGTGCCATGAGGGAAGCAGTGCCCATCTCTGTGGGCCTGTTACAAGCCAAAGAATGTAAGACTGAAGGTGCCAACCAGCACCATAAAGTGCCTCTGTGTGTAACTTAGGAGGAGTCTTAGGGCAGCCAAGGAGTGTCTTTGACTTGTGTCAACACAGTTTAAGCACTCTTAGATGCATTTTGCTTGATAATGTCAAGTGGAGCAGTACCATTAACATGAGGAACTTCACACAGCTCTACTACCCTCAAGCATTTGCCCGGTGTTTCAGACAGGCTTTGCAGTTTGCCCTGACCTCTGTCCTGCTGGGGTTCTACTCCCAGCAGTACCTCTGCTATGAAGTTTTAAGCCAGCTCTGAGTTATGTAAGGTTGTTGGCTGTGATGTGTTACTAATAAGTACCACCTCCTCTCACAGATGGAACTACCTCCCTTTCCTCTTTCTTTGCAGGCCTGTATGGCACATCCAGTTCTGAGTAACTGGCCAAGGTATTCAATGGAAAGTAGGCAGACTGTCTGCACTAGCATTCTTGGACCCCTCAAAAAGGCCATGAATTTAATTTCTTGGCTCTGGTGATATTTCCAGACGTGTTGGAAACAGCTGTTCCATGACTGCCTGATTTTCAGTGAAGGCAGTCAGCAGAGATGGTTATAATCTAATTGTAAGCACTTGAAAAAATATACAGAGCCCTGGATCTGGAGTGTTCAATCTGAAATATTTGGATGCAGTACACAAATTGAAATGGTGCTAATCCACCAAAAAGGATATGCAGCTGTCTTAAAGATTTGTCTTTCCTCCGTCAAAGGAATAGCATCAAGTACAGTTTAGTGTTTTTATCTGTCATATTTATCCTCCTCCTCGGACATATCAGAACTTTTTTTTTTTTGTCCCTCACTTCTTATATCTTTCCCTGTTGACACACTCGTGTTTTCCCACCATCCCTGTGCTTCCTTGAGACAGGGACTTTCATCTGACCTTGCTCAGTGCAGCAGATTGTGTGCAGGGCTGAGTGGTGGATGGAAGGGTGGATAAGCTCAGATATCACATAAAAGGTAGGCAAACTTTCCCAAGACATGTAGTGTTGAAATGGGGTGCACAAGATCAGTTTCTTCTTCTCTGAATGGAAGATCACCTTTCAAGTGTATGAGAAACACTGGCTTTGCCTTTCATCAGCATCATTAGTAAGGCCAGTATAAATTAAGCTTTGGCTTGGAAAAGCAGGATTGCCATTTTGAACTGCCATGTAAACAACAGCACTGAGGCCTACCATCCCCTCTGATGTACATCTACTCAGCTCATCAGTCAACAACAATAAGAAATGAGAATATAGATAAAGTAGGGAGCATTTTTTGTCCATGCCTTGGCAGGACTGCAAAACTACTACTGAAGCATGGTCAAAACCAGTGGCCTCTTCTTGAGCACTTCCTCTATGCTCTTGCAGTGTCGATGGGGCTACTTAGCTGAGTCCATGGAGCTCAGTAAACAAAAGCCGCTGCCTAACCAGAATATTCAGGTTAATCTCTTATCTTGACGCCATCTCTTTCTAGCATCTTTCACAGGGGAAATCTACCTACGGGACTAGTTGAACCTGTGCAACTTACAGAAGACTTTCACAGAGGAGTTGTTTAAAGGAGGAAGAGGAAGGTTGGGAGGGGGAGGCACAAACCAAGCAGGCTAAATCGATGATAAATGCATATTCTTCTATACTTGGGAGTTTAAAGGTATTTGAAAAGCTTGATTAGCTTCTACAGGAAAGCAATTCTCAGAACAAAGCTGAAATGGTGGTAGAATTAGAGCAGATAAAAGTTCCCATGTGAATTTTTTTTCCCAGTTGCTCATTATCTCTGTCCCAGTGACCATCTCACCACCTGCATGCAGCATGTTAACACTTTCTGGATGGGCTTCAAGAACTTCTTTGCTGCAAACAGCTTCAGATTCTAATTGTCAGTGTTAACTCAGGCACCATTATGTGAATTATATTAATTGGCTGCCACTTGTTTCACAGCCATTTCCCCGAGGCCTTTTAAATAGCCCAGAGCCATGCCAGCAGCACCAGTCACTGATGGAGCAGTGAAGCAGGCAAAATATTCCTCCAAATAAGCACTGGGACCAGAAACACTAAGCCAGTTGCTTGGTGCCAGCAGCAAAGGCAGTGTTCCTGCTAAGCAGACCTGTGTTTTGAGCATCTCCCTGACTTCATTCTTCCTTCACAGGATTGCTTAGTATGAGCTTCAGAAACAGTGTCAAAATCACTTTCCTGAGTCAGCAGAATCAGCCTTGAGAAAAATGAAATTGTGACCACAGAAGGCCTCCAGGAAAGCATTTGGAAACCACAGAGGTACCTTTAACCTGCTGTGGTGATCAAGATGGTAGTCTCTGCTCCTCCACACACAGAAAGAAGTTCTGATCAAAGACACTTCTCAACACTTGTGGGCCTTATCTCCACAGATTTGACAAATCTGAGTAATTTTTTTATTCTATGGGCATCACAGCCCGTATCTCAATACACCTTCTCATTGGCCTCATCAGCTCAGAGACTGGGGACAGTTACATGAAATTAGTTGCCTCTGAAGAGGCATGGATCTGTCCACTCGACTGTCTGAGAACCAGCACCAAGTAAGCACTAAGATCTTATATGAGAAGACAAAAGCACAGCAGTGACCTTTTTGTATGACTAAATGCTAAAAAAACCTTTAGCCATTTCTTAGACAAATCGGCAATAGAGAAAGGGCAATGAGAAAATTGTCTCGGAACTTGTTTTCACAACTGGTAAGTTGCACCATTTATATTCCTAATAGAAAGAAAAAAAAAAAGGGGGAGTGGTACAGACGCAGAAGTACAAATTCAAGTTCTGTAAAGGCAGGGGAAAAATTACCCGATGCTAGATAGGGAAAAAATTTTGTTTTGTTATAGAAATCAGCAGTACTTCATAAAATGAAGATACTGGCAGCTACCACCTTCTTTTATTAAGACTAAGAATAGAAGTCTCTGCTGCTCTCCTTTGGTCCAGTTAAATTAACTACATGATAGGTGCAGTGGAGCGCTCCTTAAAAGCCAAAAGTACCCTGTGGTCTCTGTGTAGCAGCTGCATTCTCCTGAGCCCCCTGTGCTACAGCAGCTGTACTTTAAGTAAGGAGTGCTTCTCTACAACTAATGGCTGACTGGAAAGACTCAGTTCAGCTTTTGTGTCCTCAAGCCTTGCTAGCAATACTGGGATGTGTGGAAGTTGAAGCCAGGGTCAGGCCCCCACCGTGTTAATGCTCTGTACAGGCAAAACAAAAAAACCCCACATTTGTTCTCAAGAAGCTTAAATTCCTCCTAACCTTGGGCTCATGAGTGCAGTAGAAAGCATCTTATGTAAAATCACTGAAAACCAGAAGTTTTCCAGTCTTCTGTTAAACAAAGTGCTATCTCAGTTGTCAGCAGGTCAAAGTGAAAGGGAGCCCGACCCTAATGACTGCTGCCGGGGGATTTTAGCTGGAACATGCTGCAGGAAAAGGCTCAGCAGACTTTGCTGATGTCATGTGTCAAACTTTCTAAAGAACTGGAACTGTAATGGATACTCTCTAGATTAAATGCAGATTACAGGGCCCATGGTCCTAATTTTCTACACTGGATGGGACAAAAGTAAAGCTTTCAAGCTTTCTCTAGGTAAAGTGAACTTGGGGTTTGAATCTTCTGTCTGAGGCTTCCTTTAATGCCAGTTAAAGTCCATTAGATAAAAGCTGGAAAGGTGCCATTTGTATTCTCTGCATGCCTTAGATTTTTCTTTCTTTTGCATCTAGGATGCATGTCCTATTGAAACCCGACTGGGAGCAAAAGATGCTGCTTTGAAAACTGTCAGCTGTCGTACTTGCAAACTAAAAAAATAAGACTCTGTAAACTGTTTTTCTTCTCAGATGTTGAAGGAACTACAGGCCAAATTCAGCTGCATAAATGAGGTCTATTACAGAACTGTCAAAGGTGTCTACTCTCTCCTTAGCCTACTGCAATTGATGTCTAACATGTCTGCAGCTGGATGAAGACACATGAAAATACTTTGAAGATCACGATCTGTTTTGGATGGCCTTCTCTGCAGTGAAGGGAACGGACAGAATTCTGTAATTCATAGTCTGGAGGATGAAGAAGGTGTTTGCTGATGAGGCTAAGAGGCAGAAGAAGGAAAAGGCAAGAGTTAAAAAGAGCAGTGGAAACAGCTACCACTTCTGTAAGAGTAAACACATCCAGTGACGTGGATAACGAGCGTGTGTGAGGTGCCCACAGCCATGGAAGCAAACACAGGAATAATAAATTACACGCTACGAGATTAAACACAATGGTCTCTTTAAGGGCCGAGTGCAGTGGTGCCAAGCTCCCGGCACAGGGCTGCCGACTTCACTCCTCTCAGCCAGCTCCACAATGAATGAACGCTCGAGGAAAAGGTTCAACCAACCATAAGCTCAAAGAATTTCTGCTGCATCCCTCAGAGGTGCAGTATGAGGATACTGATCCCTGCTCCATGCTTGGCTGCTGAGGCGTACTGTTTTGTTCTGCTTTGTTTTTTAATATTGCTTCCTGTGCGTAGAGTTTATGTGCAAACAGAACTGGGAAAATCGCCTCTGCTCTTCACTAAAAGAGGGTGGGACCCCTTTTTTCTATTATTGGACAAACTGTTTCTCAAAACGAGAAACAGCTTCTCTCCTATGTTTAGCAAGCTTAGGAGTAGGAAGGGAGCAACAAAGGAAGGAAAGGTGGGGGCAATGTCTGTGAACAAACCAGTAGCTTAGTTTTGGTTGGATCACTTTTAGTTACCCATCACATAATATTTTTGATACAGATTCCCATGTTTTAGATTTCTTTAAAATGAACGACTGCTATTCCAAAGTAAGCTTAATCATTTACATACCCTTGTAGGGCTGCACTAGGCCCAACAGTAATGATCTGCCTGTGAGATAAAAGAACCGAGCTGAAAACCCTGTAAAAAGTGAGCTTTATTCTGGATACATGGTTTGCCTACAAGCAGAACTGGTAGAAGAGAGGGAAATTTTAGCTCTGTTGTGCCTTCTGACAGAAGGGTTTCAGTGCCAGAGCCATTGGGCAGTTTAACTTTGGTTCTTTTCAGCTCCCATCTCCTTTTCTATTTCTCAGTGTCACTGCCCCTGAAATAAAGCATTCATTGTGCTGTGTTGGCCAGGAAAGCAACTCTTGAGGCACAGTAGGTAACAGGTCTATCTATAACAAGCAACTTATCACAAAGGCTACTTAATAGAAGCTGACAGAGGTCACTGAATAAGACATTCAGCTTTGAAAAATGTCTTTTGCTGGTCTGCTCAAACCTGGAAGAAGGCAGTATGAACAGCAAAGGCAGTACCTGGTACACACAAAGCTGTGCTGGCATGTTCTTAGACATGTCCCTGTTGGCAGTGACATGGGGAGTGGACTACAAATGGCACCGCTTGGCCATAACAGCCTCCATCCATGTGCAGACCTGAAACAACTCATTGCCAGCAACAAGCTGTGTGCAGACTCTTGCTTCTTCTCTCAAGATGATGTCTCTCTCTGCTACGCAGAGAAGGCAGGAAATGCTACCACAGCATGTATGAGAGCCTCTGCACCAGCAGGGTGTCGCAGCTGCTTCAGCTTCAGCAGGGGAAATGCCCTGAGCATCCAAGTCAGCCTGCACCCGGCTCTGGAAACTCTGAGCTCCCTTAGCTCTCAGCTGACAACAAAATAAGGAGCCCAGTTGCAAATGCTCACCCATGGTAATGCTTCAGTTCACTCCTCAGGCAAAGACCATAGTTCTACTTTCCAGGCACTCTCTTGCTTTCTAACACCAAAACCTCAAGTTTTCGGTTTAGCAAAGATACTTCTCTGGTCAAGCACTGCTCACCCAAAAAATTACAAGTCCTGCTGGATGGAAATTAAGGCAGTTTTCCACACACAGATTTGGACGACTGGCTTCACAGCCATTGAAAGAGCTACGAGCCAACAGCCTCTGCAGAGCCCTAAGGACAGGTCTTCATCCACCCTAAGTATCCTTACTCTCTAGTCCTGTGGATCTCCAGAACAGAGGCTATCAGTCATGCTGAAGTACACCAAGCTGCCTGGAGGTTGTGACATGGAAAACCTTCTTTCTGCAGGGCACAGAGGTGAGTGCCTTATTTCAATGTCCCACCAAGCTGTCCCAGCCCCTCTGTCTGCCTGAGAGACCTGATTTTCAGAGTTTGCTCCGTCTGGGATTTTTTTGGTTTTTTTTTTGGTAGTGAGACAAGTTACACAGAAAGTTAAGGAGGAAAAATAGGAATGTCCCCTTCTTACTGGACCACACTTGGGCAAGCCAAAGTAGGCACTATGGCTGTCATGCTCTGGAATATTCACTGCCAGTTTTTGCAGGCACAATACTGCACCAAGCAGGGCAGGCAAGCAGCGAGCAGACCAGCTAGGTCTCAGGCATTTCACACTCTTGCTCAGGATGCTGCAGGTCCACTGGTTCACTCAAGACTGGGATTCAAATGTGACATAAACATGTGAGAGACTGAAAGTGCTCTGGTTTGAGAACTGTTTTTGTTTCACCATAGCTGCTCCATTTTAAGTAAATAGGAGATATTTGTATATCCATTTTTTTTTGTAGGTAGTTGGCAAAGTAGTTTGCAAAACTGAGGCAAAGCAGTGAACCTGCAGCTTGGGAGGGAATCCAAATGTATGTCTATTAAATAAGGAATTAGGAGGCTAGAAAAAATGGGGGGGAAGTAAAAAAGGAAAAATGTGAAAATGAAGGTTAGAACAAAGATCCTAACTGGTGCTCTGGCCTGTGTGAATAAAATACTTCCCTATTCTGCACTGAGTGCAGCAGCTTATTGCCATACCTGATGTTTCACAATGGAAAAGCGAGTTGAAAAGACAGATCTCTGGCTCCGTATCTATCAAGAGCAACAAAACAATAATTCTACATTGGCAAGAAGGAAAAAAAGCCAGGCTTTCTTTGTTTGCTCAGATGATATTCTTTTGTCTGTCGACTGAGTTTTGGTTTTTTGGCTTGTCTAGTTTTATTTTAGTGAGAGGGGGTGAGAGGCGTTACAAAGAATTACACAGAAACATAATATCCTAGCTGTTAAATAAGGTGTTTCTGATGCAGCCAAGGCCGTGCTGTATCCCAAAGCCCAGGTGAGCGGCACAGAGCCCCCGAGGTGCCGGGTGCGCCCGCCGGGCGGGTTTAACAGGAGCGGGGCCGCTCCCTTTCCCTGCCCAGCACCGCCGCGCTCGGGGCGCGCAGCGGGACGCCGTGGGCACCGCTCGGCTGGAAAAGGGCACGGTGAGGTAATGCTCCATCAGCCAGCCCTGCGGAACAGCCCGGCACCAAGGCACGGCGCTGCTGGGCTGCCAGACCACCCACCCTGCTCTGCTGCCATCACAGGCGTCACACACGGTGTGCGACAGAAGCATCTACAGTGAGGCAGAGCACGGATCCACTGATGACATATTCCTCTTATTCCTCTGCCCTCTGAGTTCCTGGGGTTCTACAGCAGTGCCGAAATGCCATTCTCGTTGCTCCTTCTGGGAACACAGACCACATCCCCTGACTTACTTTCAAGATCTATTAATATTTTGGGAAATTCCACCACACCTAACTCACTAAGTTTTCTGTATATGTTTCACTCTCGTAACCGGTTTCCCCACACCCAAGGAAGGGTGTGATCTCGTTCCATGACTTTAAAAGGCCTTTTCAAATCTGTCTGAGGGCTGTGTGCCTTTTGTGACATCAACAGGGAGAGAAAAAAATCAAGCATGCAAACAATACCCTTAGAGTAAATATGATCTCACTGTGATTAAACCACAGTACATCAAAATCAAAAAGCAGATGTAAAACTTAACCCCTTTCCCTCAGGCAAGCAATTAAAAACTTAATGAAAGGAGATCAGATGTTAAACGCTAAAGAATTGAAGAAGCAGAGCAGAAGGGGAAAAAAAAAGTATGGAAAGAAAGAATCCTGAAACGTGTGTTTTGAGTTCTCAGTTTTCCATTTTCTGGCATTTGTGAGCAGTCTTCTCCCAGACAAAGCTTCCTTAAAAAAAAACCAACCCAAACCCAAAATTAACCCTTCCTTCTGCGGCTCTGGGGAAATAATTACAACTTGATTGTCAAGAAACCATAGCTATGTAGACATAGCACCTCAGTACTGCCACCAACTTACTTGTCTGACATCTTCAGCTTTGAAAAGTATGACATTTTAATTATTTTTCTTTAAATCTAGAACTTAGATGAACTAGGACATGTTCTTCTTCCCCCAAGTCTCTCAAAAAAATTTCATTAGAAAGGAAAGCCATCCTACTCTGTCAATTTAGTGTCACCATCTGGGATACTACACAACAGCTACAACTTGGGATGCCCTGAGAGTCCAGCTTACTAAAGAAAAACAAGCTCAGGAACTCCTCTTTCCAGGCTCCTTCCAGCCCTCAGCAGGCTGGTGGGACAGGTAGCACACTGCCTGTGAATCAGAATTCCAGGGAAGCCAAGCCTGGCTGGCAGCTGATGCTTGTCAGGTCCAGTCAGAGTCATCTCCATTCTACAGGGCAGTGGTCAAAAGTCAACAAGCCTCCCAGAACAGCTCGATTTTGGCAAGCTGACATTTTCTGGGCAAGCATACCCCAGGAGAAGAGGGATGGTGAAGGTGTAGGTGCATTTTAAGCAGCTCTGGTTACTGTGCTCAGTCTCAGGCTGAAACACAACTTTAACTGTATTCTTGATTGTGTGAGAGATCAGTTTGGGCAGCTCCTGGGATGCATGCAAACAAAATAAAGCAGTATAAAAAGAGAGAGAGAAAACAAAAGAAGATATCAGCCTGTAAATTACATCTTTCTATAGCAGTTAAAACTGGTTTATTACCCTAAGCATTTTAACTGGATGCAAAGTCCACAGAACAAGGGCATTCATGACCCTACCTACTGCTAGCTGTATATTAAAGAGTGCACACCTCTAGTTGTCTTGTACTTAACCCTTTGGACCAGAAACGTCTTTAGAAAGAGAATAATTGATGTTTTTATGGTCTGTGTCTTCCTCTCTCTGTCTGCAACTAAGCAGGTCACTGGAAGAACTGAGATTTACTCCTAGGCTCCTTCAGCATTTTCTAAGATTTGTCGTTACCAAAGATTTGTGGTATTGCTATTGCTAAAATTTTCAACCTTGCTGTCGATGAGGCCAGCTTAAGAAAGGGCTTCTGATGTGCTGACTGCATTCCTGTAGAGTAAACCCATTCTTACTACTCTTCCTTTTTCAGGCAGGATGGTCCACTCTGACTGTGAAGAAAGTGTTTTTAAAACCAACACAAAAATACAAAGGCGAGAATTGGCCTCATCCCTATAGAGAAAAAACAGAAAAAATACAATTTTTGTCATGCTATGCACTTGTGTTTCTAGGACTGTGAACTATAGCTTTAGCAGTCCTGCTTCATGTCAAACACAAGCTACGTCCAAATCTGCTGTGGAAAAATGAGCTCCTTAAAATTAAGACAGTTTCCACTACTGTAATGTCTAGACCAAAAGGCAAAAGAAAACGGGCACTTGCCAAGAGCAAGCTGTGATAATCAGGCAATAATATGCAGAGGCTGCACTCTGAGCTGCTATAAAGTGACCCAGCTTCACTGATGCTGAGAGCTGCAGCCATTTACAGGCAGAAGTACCTCTACATGCAGCTTTACTTAGCAGCAGCCTGACTTAATAAATATTGCTCAATACCTGCCATAAATATTATTTTCATAGTACAGTCCCAGATAAGCATCTGATCAAGCCTACTGAAGGCTTGGCATAAAGCACTTTTCAGGGACCAGAGTACTGCTCTAACAGGTAGATGTCCATTGCTTTCATGGATGCTCAGAGTATCTATTACATAAAGAAGCCTCTTGAAAAGTGACTCATGCACTTACAATTCCAAATATCACTGAAAATGGGTTCACATAGGTGTGTGGACTTTAATGTCCTAAGAAGTTCAGCTACTTGTCTCCATCAGGTGTGGCCAGAAATGGGAGCAGTACAAGATAAGAGTCCTCCAAAAGTGCTGCAGCCAAGGCAGAGGCTGTGCATGCCACTCTTAAGCACTCATGTTGCTTTAAAAATGGAATTAAAACTCTGGACCTTGGGAGACAGGTGGGTTCCTAATTGCTGTTGGTATGAAGGGGATTTAAGTAGTTAAATGCTGTGTTAAGTTAGTCGAAATAAAATAAGCAAGAAAAAACTACTTCACATTGGCCCTTAAGTGACCTAAGCACATCTCTTGTATGCAGAAGGCATTCCCATGCCCCTAACATCTTTGCTAACAGCAATATGACAAGTAGGAAGCTCTATGCTCCTGGTTTGCTACCTTTTTGTATGCACTAGACAGCACCTGGCCTTGCTGCAATTACTCTGGTACTTAAAATGGAGCACAGGCAATACACTAATACAAATTTCTCCTCAGGCACCACACACAGGAGTTCAGCGTTCAGTGATCAGATATCAGTGCAAGTATTGTCTTCTAACCACACTTGTTGCTGGGCTTGAGAAGGTATGATTCCAAAGGTGAGTTTGTCTGCAGTCTTAGGAAGTGTGCTCCAACACTAACAAATTCACAATAACGCTTCATGAGACTTCTCCGAAGTCTAGCCTATATTCTGGAAAATAGGAGAGTTCTGCAGCCTTTCTAAGACAATAACCACTGAAATGTGCTTTCATTTTTCCTTTGCAGAAGATGTTTCCATAAAGTCTTACTATTAGACAGTTTTCCTGCTTTCTGATCTGATAGGTCCCCCTCTGTAGGGGGGTTGCTAACCTATGACATCCTCGATGAGGTATTTTGATAGTGTGGCACTGTTGGGAATCAGTAGAGTTGAGTCAAGATACCTCAAGGCCAAGTAATAGTTTAAACATGCAACCTGCAACCTCTAGCAGGACCTTAAAAGCAAGAGTAAAACCCCCAGACAAGTATCTAATGCCTCTTGTACTATCTAGAGTCAAACTGAATTGGAACTATCAAAAAAAAAAATAAGGAAGACTGTTCATCTGGTAGTTCTGCTTCCCCATCAAATACTAGAAACCACTGGACAGAGATTAGTCTATCAGTTTCTGATTAAATAGATTCACAGCTACATTACTCAGGAGCAATTGTTAGACTAAAAAACAGAAGTTTAGAAATCTGGCAAAAAACCCTGCATGCTACTGGCTGTAATGCTTTGTGATGGCTCCTCTTCTTCCTCTGAAACAAACCCTGTAACATCCCTAAGCCTCAGCAGCTCCACGTGTAAAACAGAATTAAAAGCACGCTGCTATCCTACCAAGACTGGTAGGGCAAGTGGACACAGTTGTGGGAGTTTCTCAACTACCCTGGGGTGTTGAGGCACCCCCTCTATTAAGTATACAAATATAAATCTACAGGGGGAGTGTGGGAGGGGAAGGAGGGCACACACAGGCTACAGCCACAATCTGAAAATGACAGTGGCCCACCAAGCTTTGTGAAGGGGACAATCCTTCTGGCTCTATCTCACTAGTGCTGCTGCTGACTTGGGCCTGACCCTTCTAGACCTCAGCCACCTCATCCCCCGCACATGCACAGATGAGAGAAAAATCATGAAACTTCCATTCAAAACTCGCGACAGTAAGAGAGATGGCACAAACTTGGACAGGTTTTCCCCTTGTCGTTTTTTTTGCTCTCTCATTACATTTTACAAGGTTTTACAGTTCCTATTTACTTCTGAGTTTGATTGCTATACTGAAAAAAAAAGTGAAACAAAAAGGAGTGAGGAATAAACAGAACAGAGAGGATTTGGTTAAAAAAGTACAGACAGTTCTTTTCCTTTTACATGGTCCAACACTCAAAGTCTTTCATTGCCAGGGTTACAAGCAGCTTTTCACAAGCACTTCTGGTTGGGAATATTGTATTTCTTCCCAGGGACACTATTTTGTTTGTCTTGGCGTGCAGACATTGTAATCAAGTCTATATATTACAGGACTGTGCACTACAGGCATTTTGAACCCTGTTTAGGTTTCTTCCTTGCCCAACAAATTATCTAAAAATAGATAATCAAGACCTCATACTTTACATCTACGTCATTCCTTTTGGCTTAAATGAGGTAAGGAATGTAGGGTTTTCTCCCTCTCCTCTTTCACTAACTGTTCGGAAGTTTAATAAACAGATGAGTCCCCTTTTCTTCCTTCCTTCCCCCTCTTACTTTGTCTTGCATGTGAACAGCCACCAAGCTACAAAAGCCTTGTTATGATAATGTCTTCTCCCTTTTGCTTATGTTCCACTTTTATTGCCTGAGATAAGAGCGTTGGAACTGGTGGCCAGACATTCCCTCTCCCATCCATGTCCTTCACTGCTCATGGTAACCCACTGGTATTTCTGTCCCTACACAGTATATTGTAGCTGTATCTGCTTTGTCTTTGGAATAACAGCCTGGGTTTGGTCTCAGAAAAGGCTGACCTTACCTCCTGGATTACCTCCTGGAATGGAGTCCTGTGAGAACTCGATGGGATGCAGTTTTGTGGCACATGGGGATTTAGCACAAAAGCAAGCCGCTGTCATCAAAGAACTGAGGTGTTGCCCTCACACAACTGCACCCCTACAGGAATTAGCTTCTGAAAGCAGCTTTTAGACAAGTAGGGCTAAGAAATGCTCCAAACCAACACAAGTATTTGTTACGCTTAACGTTTCCCATCTTTCCATATTGCAGTTAAAATAACTTCTGTGTTCTCAGGCATTTAACTAGTACAGGAATGGGACAACAGGATCTGGCCTGGGGTCAACTTTGCTTTAAATAGCCACATAATCACTGAATATCACACAGTGTGCAAAAGATAGACAGTGGTGTAGAGACATATGTAAGGTAAAATTCTGAACCTGCTTAAATCCACTGGGATTTTCCCTTTCAGAGGATTCAGACTTGAGTATTAAGATGGAAGAATGCTTAAAGAGTGCAATGGACAATAAAAGAAGCTTAAATGGAGGAAGAGAGGGAGGGAACAAGTTTTGAAAATGTCTGAATAAAAAACGTGTAGATTGAGTAGCAGAAAGGATTTCTAGACCAGAAATTACCTTGGGTTTAGTCACACTGAAAGCAAAGTCATGAGTGATGGAGAGACATATTCAGGGTCTGACCCATGAAGCAGTTCCTGTTCTGTCCTGCTGTTAAAATTCTGAATTAGACTATAACAAGCATTTCAATTATTTCTTTAAATGAGGCCTTATGGACTATCACAATCAAAGTATGGAATGACAGGCCCCAGTATAACACGAGGAACAGCTAAACAGAGCCAAATCTGCACCTGGATGCTAAGCCTCCTCTGAAGTGATGGCATGTCCCCAGGCAGGCCATGAGCACTCTCTATGCCTTTATTTCATGCATATAATTAAAAAAACAAAAACAAAAAAACCTTTTGTTTTCTTATAGGGAGATAAATCAAAGAGAGAAAATACAGAAAGAACAAAGACTGAATGTGCAGGTATTTTCTTTGTATATTACTCTAGGGATAAGAAATAGATCTAAGAATGTTTGCCCCAGTTAAACAGTGTAAGTAACTACTTCACATTTCCCAGGCAAAGTAAACACTGTAATCCAACAAGAAAGTTTTTGAGGCCAAACCCCTCAATCTTCTCTTTTTATTTATTTTTTAATGGCTTGTTCTTCCTCTGTCTAGAATTAAGTAATCACAAACCAAAACCAAAATGCTCATTCCCACAAGACAGGGCAAAGGAACCATTACAGAGCAGGGAGGACTTCCCCCTTTTGAGCCACCTTATCAGTCCACTTATCAGTCCACTTATCTTGCAGTGCCACTGGGCTACATAGAAGAAATCAGGACGCTGTATAACTATGCAGGACCATTATTTTGCTACTGGGATACAAGTGTTGCTTGGCCATGGGCAGTCTGAAAGCAGTTTGTGAGCTTGGACTAACAGTGACACTGCTCTTCTACCCTCGAGTGCCTGATGTTTTCTGCTCAGAGTAACAGCTTCTCCAGGCAGGTATAAAGTCTACCTGGACTGATCAGAGGTGGAGAAGATAGAAGAGAATAAATGAATTTTATCTCAGACTTCGGATCAGTCAGTTGTTTGAGACACAGTTTAAAAAAAGAAAAAAAAGCCATCAGATTCACATCAGAATTGTCAAAGCCATGGATTACCTTTGTCGACCCACATCTAACACAATTTCTTTTTTCCTTGTCTTTCCATGACATGGAGAAACTGGCAGCAGCTTTGGAAACTTAACTCTGACCTTTCCCAAAGTTTGGCTTGAGAGACCCTAAAAACTTGGTCTGAGCTCAGAGATGTACAGAAGAGCACAAAAATCTGTGCACATTTACCTGGGTATGACTCGTACTCCTCACTCACACTGTTACAGCATCAGCACTCTTTCACACTATGCTGCCTAAGTTCAGTACGGAGATGGACCTCACTTCCAAAGCAACTTAGTCTGCAAGTAAGTATATAGCGTGTGACATTTCCAAAATCACCTTTTTATTGACGCTGAAGTTATTTTTGGCTGGGGAAGGAAAGTTTTTCCTTCCTCCCCCTTTTTTTCCAAGCACACAAGATTACGGTATGTCTGTACAGTAATCTAATGCCCCGTGGGCAATTCTGTACCTTGCCTAGACGTTTCTGAGTAAAATTAGGATAAAAGGCTCTACATTTGTGTCTTTTGGAAAAAAAAAAAAAAAAAAACCAACTAACCACCCCTCTGGTAAAAGGTGCTAAAAGCGATTATTTAATAAGAGGGGATTATAGGATCTAATAAGGGGGTAAGGCTACCCAGTTTTAAAAAATGTTACGTTTTTTTTTTTCCCCTCGCTTGTGACCCATCAAACAGAACGAACCGTGATAAGGAAACATCCACAAACGGCTGGAAAGGGGGTGAATGAGCTCCCGGGGAGGATCGGGGGTACCTGTCCCAAACGCGCCTGCCCATCACACACCGCCCCGCGATCCCGGGCTCACCCCGCTATCCAGGACCCGCATCAGCGGGGAAAGCGAGGGAAACCCCTTCTCCCCCCACCGCTAACACCGACACAGCACCCGGGGGGTCCCCACAGCCCGTCCCCTTCGCTGCCCCCTCGTTTCCCACTCCCCGCGGACACCTTCCTTGGGGCTCTGCGCCTGGAGACAGCGCAGGGGAGGGGAGAAGGGAGACCTGGCCGCCCCGCGGGCACACGGCTCGCCTCGAGGAGGTGCGGAGGGGAGCCCCGAGCCGTCCGACAGCCGCCTGCTGTCCGGGCCGCGCCGCCGGCCGGGCCCCGCGCCCGCAGCGCTCACCTTGTACTTCATGGCTGCGCCTCCGCCGCCCCGCGCGCTACTCCGCGCCCCGCCGCATCCCCGCGCGCTCTGCGCGCCCCGCCGCGAGCCGCCACGCCGGCCTCAGGCGCTCATTTGCATAGCGCCGCCCCATAGGCCAGGCTCGGGCACGAGCCGGCCCCGCCCCCGCCCGCCCCCTCCCCGCGTTCCGCCCGCCGCCGGGCCCGCACCGCGGTGGCGCCGCCGGGGTGGCGCGGGCTGGGGTCCGGTGGTCCCGGGTTCGGGCCCGGGCGCGGCGGCTTCAGCCGCTTCCCTCCGCCGATGGCCAGGGAGAGAGAGCTGCGGGGCTGGCGGCCCTGCTCCCCGGGACCCCCGCCCGTACATTTCAAAGCTGCTCGCCTCGACTGTTCCCCGGCGGAAGAGGACCGAGGGGCACAGGTCGACAGCAGCTGAACAGGAGCCAGCGTGTGCCCAGGTGGCCAGGAAGGCCAATGGCATCCTAGCCTGGCTCAGCAGTCGTGTGGCCAGCAGGGCAGGTATCCTGTCTATTGGGCTCTGCTGAGGCCACACCTCAAGTCCTGTGTCCACTTCTGGGCCCCTCACTGAAAGACATTTGAAGTGCTGGAGCAGGTCCAGAGAAGAGCTGGGGAAGGGTCTGGAGCACAAGTCCTGTGACTGTGGGAACTGAGGGAACTGGGGGTGTTTAGCCTGGAGAGAAGGAGGCTCATATGGGACCTTATCGCTCTCTTTAAGTGCCTTACATGAGGTTGTACTCTTCTCCCAGGCAGCCAGCAACAGAGCAAGAGGACATGGCCTCGAGCTGCTCCAGGGGATGTTCAGGTTGGACAAAAGGAAGAATTTCTTCATGCAAACTGGTGGGTAACCCACCACCCATTGGAATGGGCTGCCCAGGGAGGTGGTGGAGTCATCAGTCCTGCTAGTGTTCAAGAAACAGCGGGATGTGGCACTCTGGTCTACTTGGCAAGGTGGTGTTTGATCAAGGGCTGGACTTGATGACCTCAGAGATCTTTTCCAACCTAACTGATTCTGTGATTCTGTGATTCTGTGATTCTGTAAACCATGTCCATCCATCCCTCCCAAAGGCATTTTTCTCCCATGCAGCTCTTGGAGGGGCTGAACACTGCTTTGTTCCTGTCTCTGCAATTATTTTTGTTCTCATTTGTCCTCAGAAGATGACCTTTTTTAACTACTACTGGTCAAATCAAGATGCCAAGTGTTCACTTTGCCTGGCTGCTATTTCAACACTGATTAGACACCAGAGGCCAAGAATGCTTTAATGGCCTGGTGATGTCCATTATAAAGAGTGACCATGGTAAATAAGGATTATTTGGAAGAGAGTAATAATTAACTCTGGTATCTTGGGAACAAGAAAGAGCAGGCAAAATAGATGTGTGGTGATCCTCCATGCTTTTCAAGTCAGATCTCTTAATCAGGCATGATTAATATGGTGCACATAATAGGAATCTTTGTGTATGGGACATACTCCAGCTTGTTTAGAGGAACAGGAAATAAATTCTCTCCTTTTTGCCCAAGCTGGATCTTACCCAACATTTTTAGGTCACAGATGGACTCAAGGCTATTTCTAGTGGCCTAAGGAAAAATAGCAAAGAGTAATCTTGTACTACCAGATTACAAACATAACTACATTCCATAGCACAGTGTTATCCTTAAATTCTCATGTGACTAATCCTCTAGAGAGAGATCCTATTGCTAAAATGGCTTCTTGACTGATAAAGAATGTCATACTTTTATCTGCAATCTCCTCCGTTCTCCAATTCCAGCATAAAATATGTGGCTGTACTGTACAAATTTACTAAATGAATGCAAAAATGCTTTTTTTTCCTATGCTGTCTTCTTGACTGCACATGCCCTAATAGCTCATGGGTGTGTGTCCCTGTCAGTACAAAATTAGCGAGCTCCTGCTTTCTGCAGTACAGAACAAGCCACTGTGGTTGGGTGGTAGCTGCTGCTCCAACTCCTTGTAGGCGTTTTTCTCTGGGCCTTCCTTTCCATTTTTCTTGTTGCTGTTGAGTCTTCTGATTTCCCAAGAAGAAAGGCAAAACAGATAATATTTTATATGCACTGGGTTTCGGGCAGTGTTGTTATAAGTGCAGCATCAAAATAAATTTGGGTAGTTTCGAGAGAAAAAACTCACTTGTATGCTGTGTCCTTAGCCACTTTAATGAAGAAAGGAATTCTTCCAATGCCTATATATAACCAGCTTACTATTAGGAGAGTGCAAATCTCTTTGGAGCATTTCTTAATTGAAGAGTTAAGAATCAAAGGAACACTGGTTTTCTTTTTGCATGTTTTTGCCATTCATACTCCAAGTAGAAAATTTCTTTTAAGTACAGAGGATGCAATGGCTAAGGTGTTAGCATGGTATTGGACTGGCATCCAAATCCCCTTCCTTGAATAATCTCTGTATAATCTGTTCGTGTGGCACCATTGCCATGAAGATAAATGCATTAAGGGTTGTAAAACCACATCAGTAAGAACCAAATAAGTATTGGAGACAAAAATAAGAAAAGTAACATCATATTTCTGACTTCACCTATATTTAAACTCAGAGTGCATCTGGTTTCCAGTCATCCCACCAATAGGGGTATTTTTCATGTAACTGGTGTTTTTTCAGAATGCTTTACAATCGCATTATGAAACCTAAGCACATTTGAGAAGCTGTGCCTTCTGCTTTTGTTTTAGCTTACATTGCTTTTAATGTGTGCAAAAAAATCCCTGACTGATTTTAATATGCGGTAAGAGATGTGTTAATATGAAATTCTAGTTGGAGTGTTCCTGTGTGTGTATTGTTTTGCCTTTATCACTCTCCATAACTCATATTAAATACTTTTACTTAGATGCCACTGGAATGACACTCTGGGCACAAAGCCTCAAAAGTCTGTCAGTTTTGATAGCTGTACTTTACAACTCTGAAGGAGCAGATACAAGAGCTGGTATTTTACAGGGAGCAAAAGAGATTGCCATTGCACACCACCTGTGCAGTGAAGTCCCACCGCTCATTTTATTCACACACCCTCCCTCCCCCTCTCTCACCTACTCCGTTTACCTTGAAGGGGTTTTTAATTTCCCCCAGGGTGAAACACTCCTACTCAGTGGGACACTTCTAGCAGAGCTGGCAGCATGGCAGAGCTCCATGGTCTATCACGGATATCAGGGATTAGATATACTTTGAAAGAGAGATTTGTTAATGTGATCCGCTAACCTCGTGTTGCTGTGAGAAGTCGGGATTGCGGCAGGCACGTTTGTGGTTAGTGCAAGCACTGTGCTGTTCTTGGTGACCTTGGCGGCGGCCGTGCCTTTGCTATGTAATATTGTATTTCAGGCACAGCCTGGGGAAGTTTTGAGTCGGTTGCCTTGGATAATCAGCTCAATTATACAATGCAACTTGCTGATGAGGAAGCCGGGACCAGGCATTACTGATGTCTGTGTTTCAGAGGCAACTTGAGCTGTATTGCCAGGATTTATAACTACAAGGTCCTATTAAAGTTCTCAGGAGGGTAATTCATGTAATGTGTCTTTTTTGCTTCGCAGCACAGCAATGGCTTGATTCACTGCCTCATATTTATTCCACTGCAATTCTAGCAGAGTAGCAAATGGGTTCTGTGACTTCATCTTGTGTCTCTGTCAAGGGCTTTTGTTTGTTTCTTTGCTTTTGCTGAAGGCAATTAATATTACTCTCTGCTCATTTGGGCAACCTACAGTTTGTCTCCTGCTCTCATACCCCCTCCTGCTGAGCTTATTGCTTGCTTTATTTCTAATCATGTCTCTGCTCTGTGTCTTCCCGTTGCCCTCCTGATTGCCAGCTGGGGTACTGAGGTGTTTGGGAGGTGGCAGCGGGTGATGTGATACGGCAGCCACAGGGACTGCTTGTCAGCTGGACTCTGCGGCTGGCCCGCTGCAGCCCTCAGGATACAACATGAAACGGAGCTGCCAGCAGGCTGGGAAGGGAATACCCGCTGAAGCACATCAGCCAGCTATCACCTTGTGACAATTGATAGGGGAACACGAGACAGATATCCTGCTCTGTAAGGTTACTCAAACAAAAATCTCCTTGTTCCCATTTCCCCATTGACACAATCTGAGAAAAGAGGGACACGGCAGAGTGTCTCCCTCACAGTTGAGAGAGTCTTTTCAGGAAGGGTCTGTGAGCTCTGTGTTTGGGAAACATTGAGCTGTCTTTATTTTTCCCCCTCTTCACAAAGGTCTAACTATCTCTTGGATAATGTTGCGCAGCATCTGCATTGCTTCTTGCTGTGATACTTGGCCAGGGAATTTGGATTAAAATTAATTTAGTTATAGTGCCACTGCACTTTCTGAGCAAAGGAGTCATATTTAGCCTCATGTCCTGTCACTTCTATAATGTTACCCAGGCTGGTTCAGCGGATATGCAGTGGATGGAATTTCTTCGGTGCAGAATGGTTTTGTACACACACTCAGAGTGGTGGAATTTGCTTGCTTGGACAAATCTGTTAAAAAGGATGAAACGCTGCTGTTTCCCGAGACGAGCGTTAACAAAAGTTCACCACTGACGTGGGCAGGATTCTGTGTCTGTCTGCACAGAAAGGCTCCCTCTCCCACCTCACTAGGAGATAATAAGAAAAAGATTTCATTCTCACCCAAAGAAGGGAATATTTTGCATTTCAGCAAACCAAAACAAAGTCTGCTCTGTTTTTCTTTGACCAGTGATGGAAATCTTTTTAAGCAAGCATTCTATTCCATTTAACAGTATGAGAAATCTATCCTGGTGGACAGAGGAATGGGTAGCAGTCATTGTAGTGATGAGATTTAAATGCAAGGTCAAACTGTGAGAATAAAAATTGTGACTTAAAATTATCTTCTTACATTTGCCTGTCCTTTGCCATTTTACCTAAGGTGCCTTTTAACCATTGGGCTAGTTCACGTGCCTTGCTTTAGAATTCTACATTTACTTTAATATATACAAACTATAATATATAATATATAATATATATATATATTTTATATATATATATATATAAAAATATAAAATATATAATATATACAAACTAATCTTACAGGCATCCCACCTCCTTTCACAATAAGGCACAAAAGCTGTTCACATTCTTGATAAGGGCATTTTATACAGTGTTTCATCAGGAATTGCTCATTTAACTTTGTAAGTCAACCATCAAGGCCCTGTTTAGTGACCCTCCTTCAGATAAGGAGAATAAATGCAGCTCCTTCTGTCCTCTCTGTTTTGCTTCAAATGCCAGCCAGAAAGAAACATACTGGTGTCCTCCCACCCAAAAGGTTTTGAAAGTGAATCCAGCCTTTGTTAGCTTGAGAAATCATGGAAGGCAGTTGGAATTTAGATATTTTGGCACTGGCTGCCGCTAAGCCACCAGCCTGACCCAGTGAATGAAACCTGAAAAGTTTTTCTTCAGTTTAAAAAAAAAGAAAAGGGGAGGTGGGGAATAAATACCACTACAATTTTAATTTGTTATGAGAAGCAGGTGGTCACCTTCTCAGGGGGGAATGGACATGGGAAAGGGAAACAGTGGAATGACTATTAAAACAGCATGAGGGACACATCTTACTCTGAAAAAGAAAGAGAGTGTAAAATTGAAAAGAAGTAAGTTTATCTCTGTTCCAGCATTGGAAATCAGTGCCACAGAAATGATTCTCATCAATGGCAAGTGGAACATGAGCCAGCAGTGCCCTGGCAGCCAGGAGGGGCAGCCGTGTCCTGGGGGGCATCAGGCACAGCATCGCCAGCCAGGCAAGGGAGGGGATTGTCCCACTCTGCTCTGCACTGGGGCGGCCTCACCTCGAGTGCTGGGGGCAGCACTGGGCACCACAATATAAAAAAGACATGCAGCTCTTAGAGGGCATCCAAAGGAGGGCTGTGAGGATGGTGAAGGGCCTTGAAGGGAAGTCATAAGAGGAGCTGCTGAGGTCACTTTGCTGTTCAGGCTGGAGAAGAGGAGACTGAGGGGAGACCTCATCGCAGTTACAGCTTCCTCATGAGGGGAAGAGGAAAGGCAGGCACTGAGCTCTTCCCTGTGGTGACCAGTGACAGGACACGAGGAAATTGTATGGAACTGTGTCAGGGGAGGTTTAGGTTGGATATTAGAAAAAGGTTCTTTTCCTACAGAATGGTTGGGCACTGGAACAGGGTCCCCAAGGAAGTGGTCACAGCACCAAGCCTGACAGAGTTCCAGAAGCATTTGAGCAGCGCTCCCAGGCATGGTGTGACTCTTGGCGATGATGCTGTGCAGGGCTGAGAGTTGGACTCAGCGATCCAAATCAGCATGTTCTGTGGTTCTGTGAAAAGCTTTTCCAGGTCTGTGCAGCAGCTCCCCACGGAGATGGATAGTGTAGAGCACTTAAGTCAGGGGGACTTTATGTTCTCAGCAGTGTTGGGAGGAATTTGTGGAAGACAACACGAATTGTAGCTGAGCTGCCATGCACCCTTTGCAGAGCTGAGGCAAAGCAGGAGCTCTGGGAACCTTGGTACGTAACACTGGTGAGAGGAGGGATGGCAGAAGCCCATGGCTTCAAGGTGGGTGCAGGGCTGTGCCAGACTGGGTCTGCAGTGCCTGCTTGCCTAGGAACCAATGTTATTGGGAGGGGAAGAAGAATGTGAGGTATGCAGGGAAGACTGGAGAGGGAAAAGAATGTCAGCATGGAGCACACACTAGCCTGTTCCTTCCAGAGATACTGTCAAAGGCTTATTCATTTCCCAAACAAACAAACCAGTCTAACAGTCGTGCTCGCGGGCTACACTCCCTTATTTTCCCCTCCAGCACTGAATATTTTTTATACACGGGTTAAAAAATACTGGCTTGCTTCCAGACGTGTGGCATGCATGCCATTCAACCTACTGATGCCAAAAGGGTTTTTCTTGTTTTTCCTAAGAGAAACTGCAAAATAGCACAACTATGGAGACTGCAGAGGACTTTTGTTCTCTCTGGTTCACAACTGTGCAGATGAAATATGATAAATGAAATACAGGGAGGTTGCTCAAGAGGAAATGTATGTTTAGATATCACAGCTTGTTTAAGATGAAAGGAATCCAGAATTGAGACCGGAATTGCCTCAGACAAGAAACTTGGGCACAAAGCGTAGGCATGTTAAGCTTTTCATGCAGTTGTAAGAAGTCATAGTGCTGGCATCCAAAAGCTCAGATCTTTACCTGAACTTTCTACTTGAACTCACCCCACTTTGGGCGAAACATGGAACATGTTACATTATTCCACTAGATATTAAAACTGCTAAAATAGGAATGAATCGAGTAAAGTTTTTCTTTTCTTTTGTTTGTTTTGTTGGTTTGGTTTGGCGTTGGGTTGTGGGTTTTCTGGTTTGTTTTTCTGGAGGTTGAGTTGTAGGGGTTTTTGTTTTTTGTTTTTGGGTTTTTTTTTTTTGTGGAGGTCACCTAGCACATTACAGCACTATGAGCCCAGTTTGGAAACACCGCAGGCTGTTCTGATGCATGTATCTTTTTGATGCATGCATCCAGCATACTAGGTTTGTGGGAACAAAGCCCTGGTTCAAATAGCACATAACCCACCTGCAAAGGAGTTTCTAAATGAAAGCAGGAGTGTGAGTGTGGACAACTAAGTAGGAAACAGTGGTCAGGAATAAAAAGGTTCACTTTCCTGTGACACCCTAGAAAGGTAAGGTTTTGTAGACTAGGATCAGCAAGTTTTTTCTCAGGAGATTCAACTTCTCTCACCTCCTCACATACACACAGAGCATACACATACAGCAATTCTCAGAGCTTCCCCAGAAGCTTTCTCTTGAATACAGTAGAGCACAGCTCTGCTCTTTCCAGTCTGTGGTGCCCTGCTCCTGTCTACTTTTCCTGCCTGCCTCTCCTTCCCCTCCTCCTGCCTTCCCATTCCTGCAGTTGGCAGGGTGGAGAGCCCCAGTTCAAAGCACACATGCTAGCACTTTGCTCTGTACTTGTGTGGAAGGAGGTTGTACAGATACCTGAAGCTACAAAAATGGTGAATAAAGAGGAGTGTGTGTTGAACTCCTCACACATATATTAGATAGATTTAAAATACTGCATAAAACCCCTTGAAATCCTGTTAATCTTCTGGACAGAGCATTTGTGTGTCTTAACCCCATTTTGGGAGTCAGGACCAAAGCAAACCTTGTCTAAATATTCTTTCCTTCCTCCGATTTGCAAAATGCACACTACTTTAACTTGGCAAAACATCGAAAAATGACCCAAAAATACAATCTCTTCTGACTGTAATTTGTCCATCAGTTTTACACATCATTCAAGGAATTGTCCTGTGACTGGACTTGCCAGCTGTGTCCATTTTTCTTGCAAAGCTTGTTATATTTGTTCTTTCTGTTTTTAGGAACCTTTTGTTGCATCTCTCCCACACTTCTTTTAGCAGAAATTATTTGCTGTTGTTATATTTTATATATTCATGTTTTCTCTCTTCCCCATCTCTCACCAGCAACTCTTTCAAAGCAAAAGCATTTCTGTCTGGTAAGGCCATCAGCTGTTCACTAGCCAGCAGCCAGTTTTTTCCAGTAGGAGGAGAAGCAAAAAAAAAAACTTTAATAAAATGCAAGTTTGGAATTAAAAAAAAAAAATACAAAGAGGAAAGTTCTGTTTTGCCTTTACTGCCAAGCTTCCCATAAAGTCTCAGCTTGGATGTGTTTTGAAGCTTGAGGAATTTAAAGGAAATTTCCTTCTTTTGGAGGTATTTGGAGGGAGGATATAAGATAGGAAAGCAATCATCTTTTCTCTCTTTTGTTTCAAACAGATCTGTGGAGATCAGTTGATATCCATAACAACAGAGAACAGCATATGAAATGTCTCACACTGTCTGACTTATTTTTCTCTTCTTTGGGTGTTGGTGTTTAAGCTCTCATCTCATACTCAGTGTAAATTTGCATCTCCACAAAACTGCCAAAAATGGTTTTCTTTGCTTCCATTTAAATCTGTTTACGGTCTACTCTCCCAAAATCATTCTTTAAAGGAAAATGACTGACTTTTAAACCCCTCCTTCTCTTCTGTTATTTTTAACAAGCATTTCAGTGTGGTGTCATTTAGAGAAGAGATCATTGCATTGCTGTGTGTTGCAGGACTCTCAGGAAACAATGCTAGAAGAGAAGGAATGTGGGAACTCCGTTCCCTCTCTTTTCCATTGCCATCATTTGCAAACTCTGAATGCTTCCAGCAACAGGGTGGCCAAAGGCGGGGTGAAAAGGACAGAGCATGTTCCCATTGGCAAAACTTCTCTCATCTTCACTGGGACAAGGATTTGGCCCATGCCGTGCAGCATCCCAAGCCTTGGACTAAGGACTTCACTGGCTCCTCACAGTAGGCTGCCTCTGCTGAGGGAGACAGCACTTGCAGATAACTCAGCCCTCACGAGTATCCACCACAGTTATTCTTCTGCTTGCTGGATACTTGCATGGGTGATGGAAGCACCAGTCTCGGGATCATATGAAAGGAAGGCTCCACACAACTCTTTGCTGGCCTCTCCTTCAACACCTCTGTTCCTGTCTTTGCCCTTTCCCTCACTTTCCAGCTGACTCATGGTGTTTGCTTCAGAAGTCTGATGAGGGCTTGAGTCATAAGAAGTGACACGGGGATTTGACACCTCACATCCTCAGAGTTCAGCCCTGTCTGGGAGCTGTAAGGATCTGTCTCCACATATCCTCACAGCTTTTGAGGAGGGGCTTAGCTCTTTTGTTGTGTCATAACGCTGTGGAGTGTGTTTGTCTGGAAGCCATGAGTCAGGGTACTGGAGGGACTCCTTTATCTTCAAAGTTCTGAGATAGAGTGTGTTGGCTCTGGCTCTCTAGACAGTAAGTGTGCACTGTAAAAGGACCTTGGTTGTGCTTTCCCAAGTCAGCCACTGTAGCACTGTAGCAAGCACTGTGGGATGGCTCCACAGTAGCTATTCCAGAAGTTGTTGCCTCCAGTGAAAGACTATGGTATGGCTGAGTGTTTGCGCAAAAAGAGGACCATGGAGGAAATATCTATGCAATCCCTCTCCTCAGCATATAAGCAGTGGTCTGACATGGCTGTCTGGTGGCATAAATGTTGGCTCAGAAATGTGAAAGTCAAAGGTGTGCTTGGGAGAGCAGGTTTTGTGGACATATGTGTGGATAGGGCCAAAAGGTTTAGACTAAAGCTGATGGCATAGGCTCCTTGGACTCTTATAATTCCATTTTCCTTATTTCTCAGAGGTGGATATTCTGGTGCAGAGCTCAAAAGTGGGATATCATAAGAAATGAAGGTCCCCAATGCTGATTCCTGACCTAAGCACATGGATGAGGGAGAAGTCTGTTGGACCAAGCTGCTTTTATAGGAGTTGTAAACACTCTGGGGGGTAATGGAGGGAGACATGTCCTTGAATTTGTGGGAAAAGGGAAGGAGGGCAAAAAAAGGAAGATGAATAGAGAAATAGACTATTATTAATCAAAATAATGAGAGTGAAATAGTCAGAGCATCAGGGATACAAAGTACCTCACACCTTACGTGAATCAGTACATATTATGGCCTTTTCTGTCTTTTGAGAAATCTGTTCCACTTCTTACTTCAATATTTAAAACATTCTGCACTTGATAAATAACAAAAAATATGGTCCTTAAAGACTGAACCACATTCTGGTAGCAGCCAAGATAACTTTAGGAAGACAGACAAACTTGTGTTAAATTTTAAAAAAATATATATCACGCTAGAAAGTTATGTAAGATTCTATTTTAAAATCATCTGGTCCTAATTTACTAAATTTACTGCCTCAGAGCTAGTGCCAAACTGCTAAATTTGATTTATAGAAATACTTTAGCACATTTTTCCATCAGGCTATTGTAGAATATATTTACTGCCTTTTTATTATAGTGAAAAATGCAGACTTTTTAAAGGAAAGGAACATTTTTGAAGAGCCTATTGATAGTTTCTCACACGATGCCAGGAGACATGCAGATAGTAAACAATGCTGTGTGCTTAGGAACATTCCACTCGATTTTCAACTCCTTCACCATCTTTTTTTCCTTTGTAATTGAACAAAGTGATCCATCTGGTAAATGGATGTTTGAAAATGTCCAGTTTGTGCCAAACCACTTTTCTTAAGCACAGACTACATTTTTTTCAGGCAAATATTTAAACAGCAGCCGCACTGTGATGCATTGCTAGCCATTAAAAAAACACACACAAAACCCAGACAGCAGGCAGGGGGGAGTCAGGGTGGAAGAAAGCTTAACAAATATTCCATTAAAAATCTATCTAAAAATAACGTGCTAAACAACCCTCCTTCTTCCCCTTTCTCTTCCTGACAAGGGTTTCCAAATGGGAAATGACTGCTAGGGAGTAGAACCTACACTCTCTGATCAACAGAACAACTGAGCACATGCTTAATTTTACACACATGCTCAAGTCCTTCTTTTTTAATTTGTGCATCTGTGCTTCGCAGAACTGGGTCCTCAATAGGTCTCTGTCTGCTTGTTCAAAAAAATTCTGTTCCAGAAGAGTTAGTTTTTCAATATTTTTGAGAAATCATTGTGCTTTTTTTCTCTGCTGCATCTATCTCCCATTGAAATTATCCACAGAGTTTGATCCATGTGCAATGAGTTCTCAAATATATGGATATTGGATAGAGTTCTGGTTCAGGTCCTTCCCTGATTTTTATTCATCTCTGTGTACTGATCATCTGAACCCAGAAGTGCCAAAATACCATAACCAGAGGTAATTTTTCTAGTATTTCCAGTTTGAGCAGAAGCAGTTGGTACAAGACATCTCTTTTTCTGTGGTAAACTCAGACTTATTCAGATCTAATCTAGCACTCATACCGATAGCTCTTCTCAAAATCCCCACACAGTTACCCAGAAGTGTCACTGACTGCTTTCATTTTCATTTTCATACCTCTGTTTCTTCATCCATCTCTACAAGTTCTCTCTGTTCAGTCTGAGATTCAAATTCAGGGTCTCCTGGAGTCACAGAGTCAGCTAACCAGCTTCAAGGACTTTTAACTTCGGCCCTGTTTTGAGTTCATAAACTCCCTCCCATTTTCAAGCTCAAATCTCTGAGTAATTTGCAGTTGAAGGGATTGATGTTTTTTGCCTTGATGCAGCAAGACATTGGACTCTTAATGCCTGCTCCAAAAAAAAAGTATCAAGGTTTTTAAAGTGTCTGGTTTCAGTAACAGTACTTCCAGATGTACTTTACTCCAGTAAAAGAATGAGAGGGTGTAGTCCTGGTCCTATCAAAGCTGACTCAAGTGTGGCTGGGATGCCACTGTATCATCAGTTTAGTCTCAAGGTAGAGAAGACTTAATAAATTTTCACGCTTTTACAGTGCCAAGAAAAAATTGATGTCTATTTTGTATCAAATAAATGCCTTGCCACTCTGTAACATCCCAAGATTTTAGGGCGTTTCACTTTTGTGAAATAGGTTACTAGCTGTTGTGGGGTTTGTGGTTGTTGCTGTGGTGATTGCTATGGTTGTTGAAGGGCAGTCAGAGATGGGGCACTGTTTTTTGCCCAACATGAAAGGCTCCTGGCTGAGAAAATGTCCCTGCAGCTACTCAGTACAAACCCACCAATTTTTCTCAAATGCTTCTGTGATACAGATGCAGGAGAGCCTCTCATGAAGAAATGGACTGACATGAAAAGGAAGGGGGGTAAAAAGGTCGCAGTTAGGAAAAGAAATGATTCAGCACTAGTTTTTGAGGGCTGGCATTTGTGTTTGCAGGTCAAAGTCAGCGTAAATTTGTAAATGTTCTTCTGTGTTCTGCTCTGGAAAGGAGGTAACAGCGCAAGACGAGCAAAGCGCTAAAGTCTAAATTTAATTTGACACACCATGAAAATGAGACAATTGTGTGCTGGCTGGTTGAGGTCCAGAGATGTCACTTCACATTACTATCATTTGTTGAGTGGTTGCCAACGTTTGTCCAGTTTCACAGCCCGGTTCAATATAGAAGAAGAGTTCAGGGTCTCCTCAGCAGTCTGAGGAAGAGTGGGGCTTTGTTTTTTGGGAGCTAATCCCCTTAAACCACTTCCTCTTCCCACTGGAGTGAGGTTTTCTTAATGCCTTTTTGTGTGTTTTGTTTTGTTTCAATGACCAGTGCTCTTGGGGCTGTTTCCAGGTCTCCCTAAAAGGTCAGGTCTGCTTTTTTCTTTGCTTGCCATTCATTTGGTGAGTCGAAAGTGCTCCTCCTGGCCCTTTCCCTCAGGCTTTGAGGCTGCTCTGTTTGCTGACTTCAGTTCTCCTCTTTGAGGATGATAGTAGATGTTTCAGTATTTCACTCTTTCAAAAAAAGTTTGAAAGTTCCTTAAAAACTTGTGATTTTGTGTCACTTTTTTGCTATTTATCACCACCCAAATATCTGGGCAAGTAAAAAGTCTGTCTGCATCTTTCAGCCTTTTCTTTGCATGGTGATACAATGAAAGATGCCTGATGCAGAGAGGAAGTTTTCCACCTGCAGCTCTGGACGTCTTTCAGCTCAGCTTTAGTGTTTGTTGTTGTCTCTTGCAGGGTTTGTTCTGCATTTCAAAACATGAAAACAAGCAGACATGTGACATGCTTATATAGTTGTTGTTCTAGATTTCAGACGTATTGTCTGTAAGCAGATGTCCCCACATAATCTAAAATATATCAGGCATGCCAATTTTGAAGAGATATGTGATATGACTGCTTAATTAAACTAGCCATACATCCCAAAGATGGTGTCTGTCTTCGATTGGTTCAAGATCTTGGTGGTGTTGAGAACCCACAAGCTACACTAAAGCTGCTCAGTTTTATGGGTCATTACCGTCTCTTGACACCAGTCCAGCTGGTAAAATTTATGTTGAAGTAGCTCACAGTTGCTTTCATATGTGTAGAATAATTCTGATTTATTACATATAGATGGGGCTTCTGTATTGTCACTGAATCTCCACCACTATATCATTGCCTGTGTTGTAGTGCTACAGATAGCACCAGGCTGGATTTCACTTGCTCTAGGGCCTATGTTGTCCTTGTCCTTAAAAATCAAAGTGGTTTGGATGTTTGGTTCACTTAGACATGAATATTGAGGGCTAGACTTCCAGGAGTAAATGTGGGTCCACCAGGAATGGGACTGGGTTACCTGTGCATGGAGTCCATGGTCAGGTCTGTCTTGGGGTACCCCAGCTGACAGAGCTGCAGCTCCAGAAAGACAGCATTATCCAGTAGGTCCGATTGCATTATACCCACCCTTGCATGGACAGTTGAGAACTGAGGACCTGAGCCTTTTGAATCCAACCCCTGAATGTTTATTGGGATCATGGCCAAGATACCTGAATGTCCTGGCTCAGCAAAGCTGAGCTGGAGTTTGAGACCTGCTTCTCCCTCTCTTCAAATCATTTCTTTTGTCAGGAGCCAGACATGAAGATGAGAAAACACATAAAATGATAATCATCACATCTTCAAAATATGTTTGAGCTGTTTCCAGGTAAAATTTTGGTCCAGGAGTTCTGGGAGCAGGAAAGATTTGGTAGTTAGAGTAGCAGTGGAAGAAAAACTGGGGCCAGTTTCCGGTCCCTAAGGTTCAGCCAATTGAAAATTCATCCATTGTGCAGTTGTCACAGCCTGCTTGCTTAGGCGACCATGACCCCTGCCACTTTGATCCTGCGAATACAAAGTGGCCTCTTCTCTGGTCCAGCAAGGAACAGAAA
Source organism: Aphelocoma coerulescens (assembly GCF_041296385.1). Classification (NCBI taxonomy): domain Eukaryota; kingdom Metazoa; phylum Chordata; class Aves; order Passeriformes; family Corvidae; genus Aphelocoma; species Aphelocoma coerulescens. The sequence goes on along the minus strand of NC_091015.1, from coordinate 76,592,665 downwards.
ATGATTCATTGCAGTCAAGCATCTCAGTGCTCAAAGTAGCCAGTAAGTTTTTCCCAGGACTTTTGAAAAGCCTGTTCATTTGATGGAATGCACACAGAAGGCAAAGATACTGTAGAGGGAAACTACTCTTTTCAGGTTTCTGTTTCTACTAATTTGTGCCATATGTAAAAGACCCTTAAATGCATCACTGATTAACTAACTCGTATATCAATATCCTGCTCCGTGCATCAGTAGTCTACCTTGCTAGCTCCCATGACAAAATGTATATTTCTGGTTTTTTAGAGTGAAATCACACCTCACACTGGGAGTTTCAAGGTTGTATACTCACATTCAGAGAGGATGTGGTTTTCAGCTTGCAATACTGCAAGAGCAAAATGGACTCAGAAAGTTTGCTGTGTAGTGCCAGCTGTGAGCTATGCTTTGCCATTCTTCTTCACAAAGGGGTGGAATCCACTGTTTTAGTCCTCTGGACTGCAACTGGCCTGCTGGGAATGCTAGACTCGGTTTAGCTTACATGCTGGGTACAGGAGGACAGTAACTAGGACAGGAGGACAAACGGAAATATGCAGCATGATGATTCTTGCCCAAGTGCTCAGTACAACCGGCCTTTACTTTTTGCTTTGGCTTCTGCTTAAATTGAAGGTATCACCACAATAAATCTCAGCTTTTTCATCCTCCTGGGTGGGTACCTAACTAGAATTTGCATCCTGGCTTGACTGCATGCCTAAAGCTTCCCTATGCAAGGAATCCTTATATACCACCTTTTTGGTCACCAAGCATCTGCCAAGTCCTTGCTAGTGCTTAAGATGGAGCCCTTTGGGTTTGGAGTCTGCTAAGGGCCTCACTGTGAGGAGCTTGTGGGAGCTACTTTCTGCAACCAGTTCTTATTCAGTTATGAGAGGCTTAGTATGGAAGAAATGTAGGTGGGGACATCTACCCCTTAAACCAAATGGTAGGGAAAAACAAATGCAGTGGCTGTCCTGAAGCTTCTTCTAAGAGGGGTAGTTTCTAGGAACATAGGGCTAGTTCAGCAGGGGCTAGCTGTGGTGCTGAAGAAGCTTTATTAAATTTCTTGACCCCATCCTGCTGAATGTTGTAACACAGAAAAGAAGACTATCTTTCCTTTTTGATGGCAGGAAGTCATCTTTCACCGTCAGTGCAGTTTTATCTTCAGGGAGGGATAAAGTCTTTGCCGGGAGCTCAGCACTCCATGGGTCTTTATAGAGGAAGACCAAAGGTCTGTCCTCCTTTGTGACAGATTTGCTATTAAATTGAGAAGAAAGAGGGTTTGCCACGTTAATGACATTCCTCCACTCACTGGCAAACAGCAGAGGCCTTTTGTGCTGGGTGCTGAAGGCAGCCCTGGTGTGACCAGGAGATGTGCAGAGCTGTGCAACAAAAACGTCTACCCTCATCCTGCGGGCATTTGCCACTCTCACTTGCCTTTGGCCAGAGGGCCAGTGCCTACTAATGCTCCCTGACAGATCTATAGAGGCGGCACATTTGACAGAACTGGAACTGCTGAGCATGCTCAACACGGAGTTATTTACTGCTGGCACTGGGAGCAAGTCTCCATCTTTCTTCTCCTTTAGAGGAAAAAAAAGCAGCTTTATAATCTAAAATCCCTCAAAATCGTGGTTTGAAACTGCTACCAAAGAAAAGTTTGAAGGAAATATTTGCCCACCAATTAGTAAACTGATCTTTAAGGACAAGCTCTTGAGATTATTGCATAATTTGTGGTCTCTGACCTCATAGTGAAAAAAAAGTAACCCTTCTCTAAAACCACCACCTATCTATAAATCATGACTTCATTTCAAAGGAGAGCTGGTATTAAAAGAACAAGACAAATTCTATGTATTACATTCAAATAATCTTCCAGACTATCTCATTTATGCTGGAGTAGCTTCTCTTTTTCTCAAAAGAAAATATGTAAACCATAATCATCATACATAGGTTGGGTTCCTTTTCCCATAAATATGTTTTGACTGTGAAACATGGGCTTCACAGCCATTTACTTTTGGTCTTGATTTCATCTGGGATTTCAATGAGTTGCAGAATGATGTCAAAATGGCTTCTGACCTAAGCAGCTCATCCTTCCCCTGAGTATGGCAGGAGACCATGCAGGGTAACTTAAGAGATGGTAGTTGCTGATGGATCTCATACAGAAGATGTTACTGCAAAATTTCAGCCCATACTGAAAAAACCCCCATGTTGAGTCATGTGGTAGTGTGGGGACTGCAAAAGCAAGGGGCAGCTCAGGGCATGTTTGCATTAACCCAAAGGAGCTAGATACATTCTCCAGCTCTCTTTTTGTTTGTTTGTTTTTTTTGTTAAACAGAGCCTCAGGTCTACTGAATCATTCATAACATTTAAAGTTTCTAAAATATGCATTAGTTGGATTTTCACAGTGGATCTTCCAAATCTAGCCATGTCCAACATGCAATATTTATGTCTAATTTAATATTACAGCCCTATTCTGCAACTGTGAAGCTTCTTCCTGGAGCAGTGAAAGAGGTTCAAGGGGGCTCACACTCATGGGTGGATCTTGTGGTTATTGAGCCAGGCGCTCAGTTTAACGGCAAGGCTTTTGATGTGCTAACATGTGAGCGTGTCTCTTGTCTCTAATATCATTTTCTAAGTTCAAAGAATATCAAACACAGGTGAAAACGGCCCTGACCTTTCTACCAAACCAGCAGGATTGTTCCATATCTGTGCTCCAGTACGTGGGTCTCATAATCTGAACCCTGCCTGATTCTCTGTACATTTAGCTAAGCTTTGTTCTGCTAAGAGTGTAATTTATTTCACGTGGAACGAAGTTTGCCAGGAGAACTGGATGCCTATCCCTTTAAATAGCATTCTTGGGATCTGCTCCCAAGCCATTCTTTTCTCTGAATATTTTCTGAACACTTACATTTCAAATTGTTTCTGCCAGCCTGGCATGCAAATGTCTCAGTGGTGAGGACTGCAGCAGCTCTTACAGAAGTTGTACAGAAGCCCATAGGACAGATTATTAAAATTATCTCTAGGGGAGGATTTTACTTCATTTGTGAAGTGTCATGACTGATTTCAATACACTACTTGTCAACTGAGTTGTTTTCAGTCAGAGTAACAAAATATTGGATTCTGTACCTTCTAAAAAGAGCAATTGCTTTCATTAATTTACTTCCTAATTGATAATTGATACTAAAATGTCTGCATGTGTGCAAGTTATATCTACATGTAAATATATTAATTTTGCAGTTTAACCAGATTACAACTAATATGGTAAAACATTTCTCTGTTTTTTAAGTATGTTAAGTGTACCTTAACAAAGTCAGTAAGTCCTGCCTGCATGCTTCATTCAAAGCACTGGTATTGGGTAATATCATTCATCTTAAGTTGTCTGTCTTCTTTCATAAGTGCTAGTGAAAAGTAAATGTTCTGGCTGTGAAAATGTAACCAACTCTGACCCAAGCACCTGTGCTGATTAATTCCTGTGGTATGGAATTTTGAAACAAGCATCTCAAAGAGAAAGGAATGTGGAATCAGTTTGACACATTTTTCCCTATTTTATGCCATGTTACATCAGTTATTGAAAGGTTGAGTTGAAGAGTTGGAGATTCCAACTTAAGAGGATGGTGTCAAGTGCCGATAGAAGAAGGAGCGTCAAAATTTCAGGCTTATCCCTTGGCTTAGCACAGGTCATCCCAGATGCACTGATTTGAATGAGTCAACACACATCTTCACTAGGCAAGGACCTGGCCTTTCAAAATGGCTGTGTGAAATGACCTCTACTGTTCACAGTTTTCATGGCTGACTATCCATTATTTTGCACTGGATTAAGGTCCAGTATCTTTCTATTAGATTGCAAGAGGTACCAGACCTCTACTGCATGCTGCTTCCCACCTTTCAATTGCCTCTTAGAGAAACAAGAAAAAACTGCCTTTCTACTTTCATATAGATCTTTGACTTCTCTAGTTGTTGCTAGTCCTCTGCAAAAGGACAAAAATCAGATCAATAAGAAACACAGATGGTCCTGGTTGGAAGCTCTCTCTATTTCTTGAGAGGATGGGCTTCTGGGTGGCTACTGAGACAAATTGTCCCCCCTTGCCCCCTTACTCTCTTTCTGAAAGCTGCATCTAAGAATCTTTACATCATTCTAGTTCAGCTTTTTTTAAAAAAAGTAAATGGATGTAGAGTAATTTAACCTGGTTCACTTCTGGGTGACAGAACAAAGGAAGACCTGGAAATGTCAGTATCGTCACTATTTTCCCTCTGTAGTTTTCTTTAAAACTGAGGATATGTTTGCTGAAAGTCACTGTTCCCCACCTTTCTTCAAAATGGAATTTAGAATTGCAATTCTCCTAGCGAAAGATTAGTATAAAGGAACTTGGGAATTTCCTCTTGCCTCTGCAGGTGTTTTTAGAATGGGAAGCCTTCATTTCTCCTGGAATGCAAACAACTCACATCCAACTGCTGCATAGTTTTGGGAGTGTATCTATTTGTATAGTTCTTCTATATAGATTTATAAATGGCTGCTAGTTTAGGACTGTTCATTCTTCCTAATCTTTGGATATTTTTTCTATGAACGAAATTATAGAATTTATTTTCTAGTTTACTGTTGAAGAAACCTTTAAGACAATGAAGAAAAATATTTCCTTTTTCTCCTTGTGTTCTGTGCTGTATCTATGAATATTGTATTGCCCACTAACATTGTCCTCCTGTATTGAAAATGCAGGTGAATGAGAGCCTAGCTAGGGACTGTAGTGTATCAGGTTTTTGGTATGAAAACAAATGAACATAATATCCTGAGAACAGTAAATTCTGTGTATCCAAAATTTCAGGTATATTTCAGGTAATGATACTGAGGCAGACTGAAAAAAACCCCTGCATTCTTTTCTACATGGAATTGTTAAAGATTTGGTGGCAGAGATTTTAAAACAAAGCCAAATGACCTTTATTTCAATGTAATTATTTAGTTTCTGGGAAGAGACACAGTGTGCTTGTATTTTGGGGTATTTCTACCTGACTTATCTCCTTTTTCTCTCATGTACAAAAGGAGGGTGAAACTTTGGCATTTCTAGTCTGAGGAAGGACCCCATTTCCAGTTGTGAATAGAGTACAGATGTTGTGTGAAAGTGTTTTATTCACTTTGCCTCCTAAGATTATAAAAATATTTTCCTGCATTTTTAAATTACAGAGAATAAAACCTCTGTAATAACTGGGGGATGGGGGGGGCCGTGTCATTTTTATTTTTATTTTGTTTGACATGTAAAGAAATATAAGCTCTTGATCTACTTCTTCCTCTTCCAAGGAGCACTTGGACTGCTAGCCCCTTTCATTCCTTTAGGCTGTAAACACCTTCTACTAGAAGACTAAAAACTTCATGTTTATTACTCATTGTAGTTTTGCTTACAGCTGAAGTAGTTTATTAATTCACATGAACAAAACAAGACTAAGGCTCTGTCTGACTACTCAGCAGAACAGTTCTTGCTCTCTCAGGTCGTGCTGTAAAAGACTTATGCCTCTTGTGAATAAAACCTTGTCTAAAATCCAGGCTGCCATAAAGGAGGTAGCTAGAAGCTTTTGCAGGACACCATAGTATCTGGAACGCATCCATAGAAATGCAGTGAAGTATTTTTAAATACATATGAATCTCCCAAATCTTTGGAAATCTGAGCAGCTTGCTTTGAGCATGGCCAAAAATTAAATATCTCCCAGACTTGCAAACCTCATCTGTTGCCAAGTTTAATCCCAAGTACCAAAAATGCAGAAAGAACCTGTCTCATAAAGTGTGCAGAGATACTTATAGGTGCAGCTAGATCATCTCCTTTTGCAAAATCCCTGACAAATCCCCAGCATTTTCAATATGTAAAATCAACTTGCAGCTGCATATCTGCTACAAAGGGGTTTTCTGTGCTGCAAAGAGATGGTTTTCTTGGTGGTGTTACTTTATGTACATCAAGGGCTTCACAGGCAATTTGGAATTCCACCTCACTGGGCTAGGCTCTGGATGAGCTACCGGCCTTGGCTCCCTGGCAGTCGAGAGCCGGGAGTTTCTTAAGTTCAGATAAATGGTCATCTGCACACACAGTGCAGTTTCTAAGAAATATGTACACATGTATCCCTTAAGCTTTCATTTCCTTGGGAAACCAGGCACACACACACCCCACCCCCACAGGTGCTCACACATACATTTGGAGGTCAATTTAAGAATCAATTTGACAAGTTTAACAAACTGCCCTGGTCCCTCGAGTGCTGTTTAGTCCTGTGGCACATTTACACAGGCTGCACTGGTAACTGGCTCTCAGAACTGAGCATGAGGCAGCGGGTGGCTGCTGTAATGCTTTCAACACACAAATCTCAACCTCTGTACTTGTTAACCTGGCTTGTGGGTTTGGGAGCACTTTTGCATAACTTCTATTCATGCAGCTGAAAATCTCTCCTCTTTTTGCATAATCAAGTCCTGACCATTAAAATCAGAACCCAAAGGAAAAAGTCAGCTTTTAACAACCATCTGTTGTATAAAATGTACTCTTGTTTTTTCTTATTCCCTCCCTAGACAACCACAATGACTCTTTAGGTATTTTTTGTCTGTCAGTTAACACTTGTTCATCATATCGTTTGTGTCTGCATTTGGGTATTTTGAAAGTTGACTTCTTGATTGTTTTTGTGTAATTTATTCAATGTAAGGCAACAAGAGTCAGACTTTTCCACCAGTTTCTCAAGAACAAGCTCGTTCTTCTGTTGCTGCTGGTGTACATGACTGCTTATCCTGCACTGAGGTAGGACTGAGTTAGACTGTTCAACCAGTGTTTAATTCCTCAGATCCTTCCAGCTAGAGAGATGTGCAATTCCTCAAGCATTTAGTAGGATAACATTATGAAATCATATATTATTTTTTTACCAGCCAGCAGATGAAATGACAGCTCTCACTGTGCTCTGGAATGTCATTGTGGTGGCCTTTTTTACAAGTTTTGTCCGCTTAAGAAAAACAAATACCCTACTCATTTGCCTGAGGTCACAAAATAACAACTAGGCATTTAGTGTTGTTAAGGGGAACTGTAATTATTATCAATTACCAAGTATGCAAACATATTTTGTTTACTCAATGGGTTTAGACCTATTTTCATTCCAGTCTAATTAGAAAGCTACATGGTAATCTCCAGCCTCAGGCTTTTCCTACCCATCCTTGAGTGACTGCTTAACTTATCCTTTCAAAATAAACAAAGAGCTGCCACATCCACAGCAAAGCTGCAAGAGGAGGTCCATATACAGTGACACAGCACTAAGACATGCCTTATTTTTAGCAATTCCCTTTTATTTTGCTTTGAAAAATTGCCTACTAATTTCTAGCTTCAATGGGGGAAATTTAGCTTTGAAATTTCATTTCAGTATTTTTACATCAAGTTAATATTTTCTTTCAGACATGTTGGGAGAGGAAGAAAATAAATTTGAAGCAAAGATTAGTTAGTTGACTGTATGACAAAAAAAAGATAAATTCTGTGAGTATAAAGTACTAAAGTAGGAATCTGGATGAGGTTATGGGCTCCCCTTTCTCATATGCCTTCCAGAACATGTTAGATAAACATGTGTTGGGGTTAGCCCATGGATATTAGACCCTGCCTTTGGGCAGAAAATGATACTAGATGATCTCAGGGGGTCTCTTTCAGCCCTAGTTTTCTAAGATTAATTGTGAATTAGACAGGAGGCTGAGCTGTGTGAGTTACTGAACTTAAGGCACTACTGCTAGAAATCAGGGTGCCCACTCTGCACCCTGAAAGGGAGGAACAGAGCCTCCCTTTGAGCACCGTGCTGCTGTAGGAGGAGGGGCACGTGGAGACGGGAGGTCACTGCAGTCCCTCGCCAGGGTGGAGGCTGGGAGCAGCACCATTCACGGTGGGTCCCTCCCCTGGCCTCTGAGACTGGCGGGGTATGAGCAGAAGAGTTCAAAGCGGGTCTGCCCACTCTTCCCCAGGGAAAACAAAGAACTGAAAGAAGAGGGCTCCTAAAGCTTGGGTCTCTTTCTCCCTGCTGGGACTTGGAGGGTGTCCCTGATGTAATTGACTGTTGAAAGACAGCCTGATGCCCAGCTTCATGTTGAGCATCCAACTTGCTGGATTACTGATCTACCCTCTTACTTCCCTGTTATCTCTGTGCCAGTTTGGATAAGGGAGCAGAGTGGAGTAAGTCCCTCTAGTGAGACTGGGGGGACCAGTCCCAGCTAACATGTAACATAGCTGCTGAGTCAGCCTCCAGGGACTTCGAGAAACCATTGTCAAGCACCATTTTTTTTCGTATTGGGCAAAGAAAGATTTGAGCTCTGGCTTCTGCTGTCCCAGAAATGGAATTTAGCCATTGGCCTCCTTTATAAAAGAGTGCCACAGTTCTCATAGCATCTACCTGGGCTTGTGTTCTGTGGGGGATGTAGTTAACAAGCCTGCTGTAGGACCATTATTTAACATTTATTAGGCACAGAGCAGTTTGGAGGTCATGGAAGGGAAAACAAGGTTCAGTGTCTGCAGGCAGAGGTTCTCAGGGTTGGAACCACAGGCTTTGTGCAGAACATGGCAATTAGGCACCCAAACCACCCACACAAATCTCATCCAATAAAACTGTGGTGTGTTTATGTTTATATTATGGTTGTATTTATATTTTAGACAAAAACACAAACAAACCTCTTTAACAAAAGAAAATATCTCATCGCACAAACAACATTTCTGTCAAAAAGAAGGGGGCCCAAAAAATAGAGATGGTCACACCACCAGATGTGCAGCCAGGAGGTGTTCAATACCACAGCAATGAAGCTTCCATGAGATTTTGGGTAGTTTAGAGCAGAAGTTTCAAGCTTTCAAGGGAAGGGCAAGTGGGTGTGTATATCCCCATGTTCACTGCTGTGTGTATGACAGCACATGTTCAGTTGCTCCCATGTTTCATGGGAGAAGCCGGAGTGTCTCATCCTTCTCACAAGGTTAGGTGGCCAGACTCTCACAAACAGTCGGACTCCATCCCTCTCTATCATGTTAATATTTCCACTCAGGGATATACAGTGGCTTTAGGACCTCAGGAAGAGATGTTTGTGCAAATTACCAAGCAATTCAATGGTATGTGCATTCCAAGGGCTCATAACTCAGGCAACAAGAAAAAAAAAATCAACAAATTGCTCAAAGGAACTTGTTTAGGGTAGCAATTTCCTTGCCATATTTTAGCTCTCTGTCTCCAGCTATTCAGGCTGTCTAAAGTAAATCACTGGGTTCTTTTCTTCTTCTTTTTTTTCTGAACAATGGGGTAAGTGTGATCATTTTGTTTGTGCTAACTCTTCTTGTTTTTTTTCATTAATTCTCCTTTTCCCTAAATCCAAACAAAACCTGTGACTGTTTCTGTTGACAGCTCTACTCTAAGACCCAAACATGCAAAAACTTTCAACAGGCTTAAAGCAGTATTTTAACAGGACAATTCAAAATAGCTCAGCTGGTTTACCCACCACTGGAATGTAATGCAAGCTATGTAGACAAACCAGGCCCCACATGTTAAAAAACATCAATAACAAGTAAGATAAGTAAGATCCATTCCCTCTTTAGAAGCTACAGATTTCATCCTATGCTGGAAGGATGTTAAGTCCAGACTCCTGTTAGGTGGCCTCATCCCAGACAGTGGTGAGTCCATAGAAAATCATAACCAGTTGTGGGTTGGTTTTTTTTTTTTTGCCAAAGCTGTATGTATTTCCCTTTGAAGTACTGCTGGTGAGGAGCATGTTTTATTATGCATGGTGTTAACAGCAGTTCAAAATTTTAACTTATTTTTCATAATAAAATAAGAAATTGTGTCCGTGAAAGCTTCAGGCCAGCTTTTTAGCTACAAGCTGCAATTCTTTTTTATCTCAAATGAATTAAAGGCATTGCTTGAGAGCAAGAGACCAAAAAGATGTTTCTAAGCTAAAAGGCAGACAGAATAAGCTTGGCTTGTCACCAAGGTGCACGGAATTTGACAAATGAAATTTCATTAGAAGTGCAAGGACGGTTGTGAAACTGCCAGTAAATAACTGTCTCCCCAGAGTCTCACACTTTTTCCAGAGTCTATTTCTCCTTGGACTCCATTCTGCCAGGGACAATATTTTAAAAGGGAAAAACCAGAGTTAAGCATCAGAGTTAGAAGTTAGTAGATAATAAAGGTCAAATGTATTTCTTCCAGGAGCTACTGAATTTATGCCATTGTGTTATCTTTTCTTCCCCCCTTGTGCTTTCGCTCACAATTGTTACCACTAATGGGTCCAAGCCAAAACCATGAATTCAGACAAATTCAGGACTGATTCCAGAGCTAAATTGTGTAGCTGACCATTTTCTCTCCAATGACCCGAAGCAAAACTCAAGCCCCAGGCCTGACACTGCATGCTCTGCAATGCCTGGAGCTGTTTCAGATCTGGATCTGAACTTCATGGCTTATGACCCTCTCTAGTCATCATTCTTCCATAATCTAAAATATAAATTAAGTGCACATCATGATTCATCCCACCAAACCACATCCATGCATGAAGCTACTTTTGACCTCTCAGGACATTACAAAACCATGAAGTATCTCTCTTGGCTGTTACCAAGCAAAGAAAAAGGGTTCTTTGTCTTGTTTCTTGCTGCTTCTGTAAGGAAGATTTTCTACTCTTTCTGCCTCAGGAATGTAAGAAACTTCAATTTCCAAACAGGAGGCCCTATCATGACATGAGGCTGTGTTTTCTGTAAGGATTAGCTGTTGAATTTACTCTTCTGTACCACCCCTCACTGCTCCTCAGACAGAACCTTGGCTGGGGTGGCCCTGACAATGCAGCTTCTTTTTTTTCTGAAGCCAAGGCAAGATACAAGGCCCAGTGATGGTCCAAAGTGTGGGAATGCAACATTCCTGCACAGATGCTGTCACTTGTGGTTGACTGAGACTGGCTTGAGGGAGTACCTGAGCTGTTTCCACAGGAGGCTCTGTACTCAGTGGCACGATCTGTATGGTACTCCGAAGGATGCTGAAAATACATCTGCCTGCATCTGTCTCTCCCTGTTGTTAGATGCAATTTTGATCATGCTACAGATGTTCTGTAAGTGAACTCTTTCCTTCCCTGAATGCAAGGAAAGAGCTAGCTTTTCCTGGTAGCAGGTGAAAATGGGGTATGTGAACCACTTGTTCCTGAAGTGCACAACACTGTCCTCAATGGACAAGCGATGGAAAAGGAGGTGCCCTCCAACTCATTTTCTAGTTTTCTTTTTAAAAACCCAACACTATGTGTTTTGGGCAAAACTAATACCTGTCAGAAGACCAGAGTTGGCATTTCAGCTCCTTGATTGGATTACTAGTTTGATTTGCTGGGAAACAAGTCCTGTGCATCACATACTTCAGCCAATAAAATCAGCAGAACTTTACTACCTTCCCTCTTCAGACCACGTCACTGACGTAAATGGAAGTCATTACCCCATCAGTTTATGGGAAGAGGATTTAGAGTATTGAGATAATGGAATGCTAGTCATTGCTTTTCCAAGTTTCCTAAAGCTGTAAATGCTTGCAGAACTAATATGAAGAGTATTTCCAGTGTAGATGAAGTTGGAGGACTCAGTTTCTTGGTAAAACTGTTTTCTAGAACCTTAATTAGAACTTCTAAAAATCACTGATAACCTAAATGTCTTGCCACTGCCTTTAGTAGAGTAATCCTACGTGACTTTCCACAAATGCCTTTTAATTAGCCTCTTTCCCAGGGTGTGCCATGCCAGCAGATGATTTCTTCATTAATATTACTGTATTTGCAGCTGATTCTTTATTCTTTCTCTACAAATGGGGTATTATTTTGAGGCCCCATGAAGTTTTAGCTCTGAATCATCCTCTGTAAGATCTATTCTCACCCTTGAAGAGTCTAGTCACATTTTGAGGAGGATGGGGGGGGATGATCTAAAATAAAATGTTGCAGATGATACTGCGCAAAACACAAAGCAATTGCACACAACATACACACTGCTGCCAGCAGTCATGCTGCTTAAGAACAAAAACACTTTCATGAAATCTGAATTTGCAAGTTGATTGTAGTGCCATTGAACAAGCTAACAAATGCCATACCACTGTACAAGGTCACACAGGAGGCCATGCTAACGCATCCATTAGTGATACCAAACTGTGTAGATTGTGACATCAGATGGACTTTTAAGTCTTGAGAAATAAGAATTCATTTATGGTGCTTAATACTGAGAAATAAAACAGAATTTGTCATATCAGAAAAAAATTCCCATTGTCACACTTGATATTCAACCATTGTACTGGATAGAAAATAGTCACATGAAAGAAAACTCTGGGGTACTTACCCAACTAGATTTGCTAGAAATCATATCCTGCATAATTTGTACCTGCTGCAAATTTGGTCCAAGTTTGGGTCATCAGTCAGGTGTTAGTCTGAAATGTAACATAACATTAGGGAGGGGCAGCAGAATATTGAGCTTTGTATTTAAAACATTACAATCTATGTTGTGCATTTACTACATCAGCTGCTGCATATGGCACTATGGAAAGCATTTTGCAGCTGGTCTCAGTAACTCTCTGAAAACACTTTCCTTGAAGCTTTCTGTTTGGGGGGAGGTAAAAAAATAGGTAAGTACAATTTTGCCATCTCTGAGCTTTATGAAATTATGGCTTCATGGATGGTCATGTGAAGTGAGGATGGCAAGGTTCAGGATGGACGATTTCTTTTTCATGGTCATGTGGTCTGTGGGGAGCCTGGGAGAAAAATCTATCAATCTCTTTATTTGAGTTTATCCATCCTAGTGATAATCTGGGTGCCCGCAGGTATTTGATGGCTTTATGGTCCCTATGGGTTAAAAGGTAGTGGAAGGGCTGTAAATTTTCAGACCTGAGGCATGAATTGACACATAACCAATGGAGGTTATGAACAAGCTTCTCCCCTGGGGACACTGCTAGGTTATTTGTATCCCAGCAAGGCAGCTGGTTTTACACCAAAACCAGCACAGGGGTTAGAAGGATGGTTAGTTTTTTCAAATATGGTGGTTCCTACATACTCCAGCTGTCAGGCTTTGTAGGGAAGCTCCATCAGATGGTGAAGGCACACAGTGAAAAGGATCAGCCAGAAACATCTTACAGTTGCTTTATCGGTACTGCATAGCTAAATGCTGAGAATCAGGTCCTACCAGCCCCTACCACTGCTGTCGTTTTCTGAAGTCCTTGTAAATGGAGGGTACCTTGCAGAATGGGAACCTGGGGCACCTGTCCTTTGAGTATCAAAGGGGAAAAGACACAGAAGGGAGAAATCTGAGGCTGAAAAATCTGAGACAGGCTGCAGAGATTTTCAACAGTGCTATTTTGCACTGTTTCCCACTATGTCCTTGGAGCCAGTAAAGATTTCCTAAGCTATTTGCTTGATAGAACACCCACTGCTTGTTTTAATTAGCTTGGTCTCATTTTTAATAGGCAGCAGCTGAAAATTTTGAGTGGGATCTTGTACGCATTTGCAGAAAGATGGGCCTGACAGAGTTCAAACTTGCATCCCAATTATTGCAGGTGCAGTTCCACGCATCTGATCTGGTACAGCATCGGGCGAAGCAGCAAGGCCCAGCCAAATTAAACCTGGTGCATTGGAGCTATCTTTTGTGTTTCACTTAAACGACCATAAAAGCCATTTAGGTTCCTTTTTTTCCCATTTCTGTTCAAGGCTGCTAAGGTCTTCTGTTGAAAGCAAGTAATGATTGCCTGTAGTGGATAGCTTTTCTATTAAGAGATAGTTAAAGCATGTCAGCAATCTTTGACTGATAACAAACAAACCAAGCTCTACTCATGTTCTCTCACACAGAGCCTTTAAGACTTACTGACATGCCTGGAGCTGAAAAAAGCCAAAAGCCAGCCCTGTTAATGGCTTGTAAACACGGAGTGTGGCCACACCTCGTAGTGTCTGCAGCCTAAGGGAACAGATCTGCCAAACTAGATCTGGCCTTAAATCCCAGGAAACAAATCATTGGTAATAAAACACAATGGCTGTTCTCCATCTGCAATCAATTTCTGTTTAACTAATGATGTTAAGTGGAAAATAGCCACAGTCTTCCCTTACTAGGTTCTTGAATAAACAATGGCTTTAGCTCAAATGCTTCATTAGCAGGGAGGGAAGCAGCCCATAGTTCCTTTTCCAGGTGTCTGTAGCTGTTGGGGTTTGCATAGCTGTGGGCAGGCATGGCCCGGCCCGGGCCGGCCCGTGTTACTGCCATCACCCTTTGTGTGATGGAGGGAAGCGTCTCTGTTTGCTGCTTGGCCTGGCCAAGCCTGATTTTAACAGCAAGGTGAGCTCTGCAATCCAGGGAAGTGACTAAATCCTTCTGCTACTTGCAAATGGCTTTGGGCTCAGCTCTGAAAGGAGTCCACAGGGCCTGGGAGAAGCTCTGTGTCACTGGGGGAAATGACACAGCTGTGTCGGTATCTAAGCTCTCAGGCAGAGAGCCTGAGACAAGCCACTTTTGTGTTTCCCCTGCCCATTTGAGCAGGCTTGGCGTGCCACTGCTGGTGGTATTGTTGTCCCCTAGAACAGGCTAGCTGCACAGAGACAAGATGTTATTTCAGGCTCAATAGCAGAGAAAGCTTCAAGGTGTAATATTGGGTTTAGGGCCAAGGGCAAAAGTTGTCAAAAGCTGAAGTTGATGATAGGACTTTGATTTGTCTTGCCAAAAGCCATACACAGATAACACTTCTCAACTTTCACTCCTTAAGTTAGCTTTTCATGGCATCTATAAATTACAGAATCCAAATCTCTTAAAGTGGAAATTCTGTGCTATGTATGCACACAAGGCTTGGCTGTTCTCTTACATTAAAATGCCATGCCAAATAAATAATCATGAGCATACAGAAATGTCATGAATGAGAGAAGGGAGAAAAAGACTAAAGTTAAATAAGACTTCTTAAAAATATTCTGGGAAATGAACAGGCATTGTGAGCAAAGGCAGAATAATTTGTAGGCAGATTAGTGAATCTGTTCTTTAATGGCATTATAATGCTGCTAAAAAGAAATGTATGTATTCATGGAACTTAAGTAGATGCTAGATCCTCTTGCTTTAGTATTAAAGCAAATAAATCTTTAAAGTGTTTTCAGAGAGCCCCTTTACTTTCACCCTGCTCTTTGTTAGTTTAAAGGAAAAAATAAAACGCAGACAAAGAACAAAACAGAAGAATTCCTAGAGAAAAATATTTATGTTCATTTGGGGCAACCCAAGGCCTTTCATTTGTTTTTGTTGTGAAAGGCAAATGTTTGCCCTGGGTCTGAGCCCAGCCTTCAGGTGTGGTGGCTGGTCCTGTGTCCCTGCATGTGCTGGCGCATGTGTGGGCGGCTCTCAGGGTGGCCCTCGGGGTGCCCTGCCTTGCCACACTCCACTAAGCTGTTTGCTTTGCTGGGTGTGTTGTAGATTCATCTTTCTTGTAAAACCTGAGTATTTCTGGCTTAGGTTACATCAGAGAAACTGAAAGGTAGGGGCTTTGCTTTGTTCTCATTTTCTCTTTGTGCTCTTCAGACCTAGTGGCTTCAGCCAGATCAAAATAGCGCAAAGCAAAAGGGAGTTCTCCCTGGCTTCTCCCTGGTGTCTGACTGCTTCTGACCATCAGAGCATTTAATGTTTGCACTGACCTATTCTATCCCTTTTGTATGTGTATTTAGCTAGCTGCTCTGGATTCCCCCCTCTCCAGTGGAATAGCAATGGTGACCATGCAATAGGGGTTTATATAAAATGGCCTTTCAAAGAAAGGCTGTATACTAGTACGAGTGTTTACTTTGGCTGTTTCTTAGGTGAATCCTGATGATCCAGATACACCCTGTGGTAACCCCACACAACAGTGAAACATAACAACTAGAGGCTGTCTTTAACTGGCCAAGGTAATGTTAAAAAATGGTATGAGGAGACACTGGAAGAGCCCAGCCTTTAAATACCAGGTTGCTCCACAGCTGATAAACATATCATCTAGACCCCCATGATCTCCCTTCTGCACTCATCCATGTTAACTTGGGGATACTTTCTCCAGTTGGTCCAGGATGCATTAATCCACAATCTAAACTTCAGCTAAGTCTCTGTATCTCTGTTTCTCGTTACTCTCCAGTTGGCTAGAGCATGAGATATGCCTCACTTGCACTTTGGCATACTTGGAAAGGAAGAAGGACTAAGCTGGCTTTAAACTTGTACCTGGCTGCAGTCAAGGAGTTACTGGGTTGGACACAGGCATAAAACAGAGCAGGCTTAGGCTTTTTTCCACACTTTGCTTTGTCTGCCAGCATCTCCTGAGGGCTGCTCTGTTTTGTATGAGGATTATCAGGGGATGGACTTCCCGATTATGAGTTGTCCCTGAGGTCTTACTGCTGCATTAAAGAACAGTAAATGTAGGAGCGGCTCCCAAGGCCAGGCTTCCTTTAGATAAACTGTGGCCAATGTATGTTGATGAACTAACTACTTGCACAGCAAATGGGTAACAAATGGAAAGCATACTGTTTTCTATTCTATCTACATTGCATGCTTTTATATCTTCTGCCTCCACTGCTAATTTAGTCTGAAGATCCCTTTTTTCCTTAAATATATCTATATCCAAGCAATTAGTACTTTTGTTCAAGATCCATTCTAAAGTACTCAGGTTTTTTTGTGGCCTCACTCAACACTATACCCAAATTTCTCCATGGTGAATTTTAATGACATAAATCTCTGTGCACAACATCTCTGTAACTGCCTATATTTCAGACAGTTGCTACTTCAAGCCTTTATCTTTCTGTGTTTCAATGGAGATGAAAATAAACCATCTCTGTCAGCTGGAGGTAGAGGTTGTAGATGGAAAAAATGAATGGGAGTATTATTCATGGAGTGAAATGTAATCCCCCAAATCCAGGCTGGGAGAACTGCTGCTCAGCTGAGGCTGGTTTTAAAACCTTTAAGGCAACCTGCTTTTCTTGTAAACTAAGGAATTGGGTATAAATACGTTTTACTGCACCTTAAAGTACAAAACAAAACAGAGGGTTGAAAGGTACTATGCTCTCTAACCCTAACCCTCACCCCCCTTACATGGAGTTCTTCTAGCCCTCCCACTCTTTCTCTGTGTGCCTCAGTACAAGTTTTAATCCCAGTTTCCCTTCCCCATTGTCAAGGGGCCTCTCCCCTTGCTAGCCTCTGGTCAGACAATACTACTGAAGCCTGATTCAGAACTTGCTGCTGATGCCAAACCTGTGGTTAGCTATTGTTTGGAAACCCTGACAATTAGGCAGGGTGTATATGTTCATCTGGAAGCCAAGGACCTAGTGCAGGAGGTCAGGGGCTGGGGATGAGCTGCTTTATGAGTGTCACAGAGCATCTTACTTTACTGTAGAGCAAGGCACCAGGGAACGCGCAGAGGAAATCCACGATGGCATGTTGGGAGAGGACATCCTGAGGAAGGACATGTAGTTGCTGCCTGAACAAGCCAGGTGGATTGGTTTTGTGGTCTGAACTGCAGAAGCTGATAAAGCACTGAGGGCTCAGTAAAAAAAAAATATATATATTTTTTGCTAAAAAATTAATTGAATGCTGGGATTCTTGCAAAATCTGGGAGCAGGTAGGGCACATGGTCTTCTTCTCTGGAGAATGTATCATGAGCTGGCAGTGCTGGACAGTGGAAGGCTCACACAGATAAAAAATGAATGCTGTGTACTTTAAGGTGCTGCATGTCAAGAGGGAGGTACATGATTCAAATATAACTTGCCTGGGGGTCATCTGAGCCTGTGGACTTGTTTCAGCTTGTTACTCACTGCTGTGTCTTGCTTCTTCCATCTGCTTCCAAATAAGCAGCTAAGAGGACAATTTAATTTAGTCCTGCAGCTACCCTGAATCCAGGTGTGAGCTGGGTTGTGCACAGAGAGGAAAATGTTGCCCTTGCCCCATTATCATGCAGGCACTAAGATGTGGGGGCAGAGCTTAGTTGGCTGGGTTTTGGAAGGTGCTAGTGTTAGGTACAAGTGTTATATTTTTCTGGGCAGGAAGGCTGAAATGTATCCTGCCTAGCTGAGCTGCTGAGAGTGAGGTGTCTCCAGGGCCTGTTAAGTCTAATACCAGATTTTATTTGCTGTGGAGAAGACAACCAAGGCTAGTTGTCTTTGTTAGGTAAGGTGGATGCTAATGCCCCAGATCCTTGGGTGCAGGGCTGGCTAGAGAAATCAAACACTGTGGTGCTTCCTTCTGTAACTCCCAAGTATGGACTTGAGGGATGTGGTGGGCAGGGATGCCTGAATGGGCAGACACTGAGACAAATGTGATTGTACACGTCTCATAGCCCAGCTAAGAGAGCAACAGGATCACTCCATCCTCCATCAATGGAAATGGGGCAATCACCTCTGCTGGGCACACTGCAAGGCAGTGACTTCCCTTCCATCATGGTGACTTTGCCTTATGGCCAAAGTGCAGGGAGGTGGTTTTGGCCAGTTCCTGAGAGTAATGGAAAAAGCTGTATCTGAATCCTGCTGCCTCTTTCCAGGCACGTTCCAGATGCAAGCAAGCCAAAGTTCTGCATTTGACCTCAATTTACACCTTCCTAGAGGGAAATAAGGAAGCTCTGCAACTGAGTCCTGATTGTAAAAAAGCAAAGTGTGCCACAAGCATTTCTCTATCTGTCTTAGTAGCAGGAGAGAAGGGAAAGTTTCTGCTTAGTGGAAGAAAGTGAGCGCAGCTAAAGCCTTGCTAAACATAGGGAGACGCTTGCTACCTTTCAGCTCCTGCTTTCTGCCTGTGATTTGGCACCAATTCGTTCTGCCCACACAATTTCTTCAGTGTGACTTGGCTTTGCAAAAAGCTCCTTAATCCACCCCAGAAAGGTTTTAATGCAATTGCATCCAGCACAGTCCTATTTCACTTGATTTAAATGAGAGAGTTAAATCTCAGTCTAGACAGAGTGCTCTCTAGCTCCTGTGAATCTTGTACCCAGCAAGCTGTATCATCTATGAGTATGTTTCTCATTTTCCAGACGAGCCCAGGGGATCTGCACACCCCCTCCATAAAATTCCTGTCTGTGCTAAGTTGCCTTGTAGTCCTGATTTATACCTCAGTAAAACATATCATGAGAAGAAGAAAATGTTTAATTGTATAACTGAAGTATTTATGCAGGACACATTTTTGGTGGTTATTTATGCACTTACCTTCTTTAAAAGGGGTATAAAGAACCATGACTTTCATTTACAGTGGGAACAGCAAAAGATGAGGAGAATAAATGTAAGGGGCAAGGAATAACCCCTAAACTAGTATGGCTTCTGGAAAAGGACCTGTGTTAAAATATTCACTGAAAAATACAAAGAGATGCATTTGGGATCTTAGGGGATTTCAAGAGAAACTTGGACATTCTTTCTGTCCTTTATCAAACCCAACCAGTAAAACAACCTTACATTTGGGCTATGTAATGTTGAAAGTTGGAAAGCGTTTCATTTTTTAAAACAGTAACATGTGGAAAAAAGTCTTTTATGTTGCTTATGAAATCATCAATTCCAAGTTCTTACTTGATTTCTTTCACCCAGACCCCTTTCGAAATTGCACTGTAGTTTTCTTTTAAAAAATTTTCTCAAGAATGAATACAGTGCTAGAGACTGGGACAGGTATGCAAGCCTGGCTTCAGATCTGTGCTGTGAAGTTTCTATTGGCAGCCATGTCCTATTGACAAGGCACTCTGGCAGCACCTTAAACGAGAGTTCAAGCAGCACATGCAAGATAAGATGACTCCAGGATAATTAAAAATGGGTTCATTACTGGGAGACCAGCATGATTTACTTAATTATATCATAAATGTGCTTCCTTATCTTTTCTATCGCCTGTGTAAGGATGTAGCTTCTCTGACTGTTCTTTGGGTGTGAAAGCTAAGGAGCAAAGTTAAGATTGTAGCTCAGCTCCAAAGTGGTCTCATTACTGATAAAATATTTATTATGGCATGGAGTTTGTGCTTTGTTCTGCATGACGTGATTCTTGCCTCAAGGGCCATCTAGACTTCAAATGCTGAAGAGTAGGTGTGTGGTAATGCATAGACATGCCTATATGTTTGTGTGTTGGCTGACAGAAGGAAGAAATACTTCATGAAATGTGTAGGTTAGCAGCCTTCTTAATCTCCTTTTCTTTCCCTGTCGAAGCCCTGAGCCTACTTGTCTTACCTGTGGTATTGCCCTCTGCAGGGAAATTTGGTGTCTATGGTGCTGTGGACCAGCAAATGAGGAGCATGAATTTGGGAACTTGTGAAGGCTTTGGAGTGGTGGAGTACAAGGCCTCCTGAAATGTCTTAGACTGTCCTTAGCATAGGAGATGCTGAATTTTTCCTCTTGGCATCGAAAAATTTCCCTTAAATATGAGAAATTACCAGTGTGATCTTCAAAAGGTCACCTTTAATGGCAAGATGAATAAAGTTGCTCAGGTCTTTGTGCTTATGGGCTGCACCCCAATAGGCTCTACCAATTCCCTGAGACATCATTCACTAGAGACAAGCTTTTCCCTTTGCTGGAGAAAATCTTCTTGGCAATATGTTCAGTGAAAATGCATTTACTACCAAGATTTGCACCATTATCCCTGCCCAGGACACCAGCTCTTGCTAGCTTTGACTCCACAACTAATTGCAAGTAAGCTTAACAAGGATAGCTCTGCCTGGCTTCTGAACAATGTGGGTGTTCTGTCAACCTCTGAGAAAATACTCTCTTTCTTGCTGAACTGAAAAAAAAGGCACTTACACTTCTATTAAAACAGCTTTTGACTTTGTAGAAACTGAAACTTACAATTATCCAGTGTTTTTGGCTTCCACCTACAGTATGTTAATTGAACGAACACAGGAGCTTTGTGCATCGATGATGGTTATCTCCATAGGAAGTCCAGCGTTGTGGTTACACTGGCTGGTTTTTTGCCTTTCCCAATTGTAGGACTTCTTTTCACTTGCAGGATTTCCTTGTTCCAAATATTTCTTCACAGACCCAAGTGCTTTTTTTCCATCCTCTGAAAGAAAAGGTCAATGAAACAGAGATGAGCAAAGGAGGAAAATGTCTCTCCATTTACTTACCGTCCTGCCAATTCAAACACTTCTGTTTCGCACAGGGTTTCCCTGCGTGCTTCTCCTGATGGTGAACAAGACTTTCCTCAGGAAAAAGCTCTGATTCTCTCCAAAATATCATTAAATAACTTTACCACTGTCAGCAATATATGTTTTCAATCAATGGCATGGCCTTTTTTTTATCCCTTTTAAGGTCTAAGGAATTTTGGCAAGTATCATAAACTGATGCATGCTGCATGGCCTTACTTTACTGCTCCCTATACATTTACCAGGGAGGCTGATACCCAGAGCTGTTCAATAGCTCTGGAATGCTTATTTCAGCAGTTCCTTCATCTGCATATCTGCAGCCTAGGTTGTAGCTTTGTGCTGGGGAACCAAAAAGACAAACAGACCTCATGCAGGGTAAAATCAGCTCCTTTGTGGGCTTCACTAATAAGCTTTGAGAGAAATGCAGCTGGTAAACCAAAGCCCAACCAAATCACAATTTTGGTTTGAAATCATAATGCTTTATGGGTTTGAATAACTCAGCCTTTTAAAAAATATTTTTCTTGTTCTTCTTGTTGGGACAGTGTCTAAAGCCAGACCCACCATATGGATTATGCAAACATAAAATAAAGGGTCAATCTCTAGATGGAAGATCATTAATCTAGCTTTAAAATGACCAGTTGTGCTGTCACAACTTTTGAAGGTCATTTTGGTTTGTTTTTCAAACCTGCTTGTTGTCTTGGGTAACATAAACACAACAGTTCTGAGGCCCCACCTTTATTCTGATAAGGGATCACTCATACTGTGATCCTGCATGGAATTTGCCCCCTGAACATTAAGTGGTGACTGTCCACTGATGACCAATTACTCAGTGTGAATTTTCTGAGACACTTCAGGTTTCAAAGATGGACCTGAACTATGTGGAAAAAAACAAGAAATGACCCGTGGGAGGTGTCAGGAAATAGCTGAGCAAGCTTGTGAGAAAGTTGTGAGTTAAAGGAATATGCAAAGAGTTTGTGCTACCCATGGAGGGTGTGAAGTTCTAGGCGAGCTCTGGGTACAGCTGCAGTAAACCATAACTTAATCCTTCGAGCATGCGACACGCAGGATGAGGCTGAGTAGAGTTACTTGGCTTGGGGATCTTTTCTGTTTGCCAGGAGAATCAGTCTGGAGGAAACCTTGGAAACAGAGCATACTTTTTATTTTTTAAGAGCTTGGTAGGTTTCACTATTTGTACTTCCAAATCCAGGAAAGTGGTTGTAAGAAATGTCCCTGTTTCTTTTGGCTTGTTGGGGTGGGGGGGTCTCTGAGGTATGACAATGGCTCCTGCACTTCATATGCTTTCACTATCCTCTTGGTAGCATGTGGAGAACTCAGGAGGCATGACTTCTTTCCTTCCCCACGGTCTTCTAGACAACATCAATGCTTTGTCCAAAGTTACAGAAGACACGACTGTACAAAGTGATTGCTGCCTTAAAGTATGCTCCCATCATGGCACTAACAGCTGCCACCACTCCCAACCAGAATAGATTTTTAACAAGGGCCATGAGTAAGCTGTAGCGTCCTTCAGCTGACAGCAAGACTGCTGGTAAAGGTTGCACAGCAGTCTCCTTTTTTCTGTTCCTGCAAATGAGGAAAACTGATGTCCTGGCAAGGGCTTTTCCTGTCTGTCTGGGTCTTAAGCACAGAAGCAGAACTTCCCAGGAAAGAAAAAGGAATTATATTTTTGTGTGCAAGTAGCTGCTGGTCGTGTTTTTTCTTGTTTATTCCCTCTGTCCTCCCAACTTCTAAAATGTTTTCAACATGTTGGACCCAATTGCCTACCCCTCATCCAGCCTGCAGAGGATTTAAAGAACAAGATCAAAAACTTCCCTGTACATCAAATATGTCAAGAGTCCAGAGGATTGAAGGGGCCAGAGGTGACTTGCTGCCCCAAGCCCAGTGTATTTATTTCACTATGCATCCACAATTGTGATCAAATATTGGCCAAAGAGTTTGGCCAGGTGGGAGACAACTTTGGGGGACTCTTCATAAAAGCAGCATGTGCTGCCTTGCTGCTTTTGGCCTTACTTAGTTCATCTCTCTCTGGACTCTGTTTTGAAGAAGGTTTAGTGATCACTTTTGCTCTCCTCTTCCTCCTCTCCAGCCCCTGGGGTGTGTGACCCACACACTGCTTTTGGCCCCTCCTCTTGAAGCAGAGGGCCAGAGCCTTATTTCCCTCTCCTGTATTCCTGCCAGCCCACCTTTTATTCTGCAAGTGTGACCTTGAGGAAGGGCAGTCTTTTCCTGCCTTGTGTCCCTTCAGGGGAGTGATGGCCAGACAACTTGTGCAGGATTTATTGTGCTGCTAAATATACATCTCTCCTGTGACCTGGGAAGTGTGCTGGCACTGCTGGAGTTTGTCTAGGTGCTGGGAATCTTGCAGGCGTAGCTATAGAGTGAGTTTATGCCATTGCAGTAGTACCAGTGTCAGTTCTTCTGCTTGTGGATCAAGAGTGTAGCTCAGTCTCCTTGAGCTATTTATGAAGCGATAACTCTCAGCTATGGCAGGACAGGCAACATGTTTGATCCTAGCAGTCCCTCACTTTCCTGAGATGTGATACTGACCTGTTGGTGCATGCTCAGCCTGGGGAGGAACACAGAACTGGGGGGAATCATTGGCTGAGGAATCCATACAACAGAGTAAAGCAGAATGGCCTTTTGTTTAAGACATCAAGTCTGAAGTCTGTTGACATGTTATTTCATCTGTTGTTGTGGGATTTTTGCCACTGCCCAAGAGTAAGGCATGAGACCAGCTTACAAAGTGCCTAGAGCATTCATTTCTCTTGCTTACTTCAGAGGCTCTTGAAGGGAATTGCATTATTTGCCACTGCATTGGGCAGCAGTGACCTCATGCTAAATCCTGTGAACCAAAGGCTGCAGGATGCTTGAGCTTGACTTTATAACTTAGGTGACCAAATAGGGCTCCAGAGGTGAAAAAAGGTTTCTCAAATGAGTGCTTTGGGATCATTACCCTTACATTTCAATTAATACCTTCAGTTCTGTAGTGCAGTCTGAGGCACACAAAAACCATTTATTTTGCACAAATGGTACCAAGAGCAAAATTACCCTTCTATGATCCATGTGGTTTATGAGGGTGAATCATAGTACTAAAGATGATGGAAAGACAGATCAATTAAAATCCTTTTAAAAATAAAAGCACTAAACAAATCCTTGTCAAAAGCAATGATAAAATCTTAAGCTTCCCCCTTCTAAAGAAGGACAACATTGTACTGAGAGGGCTGACTGCTGCTGCAGGTACTCCAGGATTTTACTTTGTACCCTTCCATAGCAGTGAGGAAAGAAAATAAGGCACAACCTGCATGCCTTCCAGATCTGCCATATTTTCCCCCCTCCTCTTGCTCCATAATGAACAAAGGCTATGTGCCTTTGCTTCACAAACAGGTTATTTATTCCTTGACACTGAATTCACCTTTTATTTAGTATATTATTTTCACCAGTTATTTCAAAATACAGACAATAATACTAGTTGCTTTTTCAGGTATGAAGGAAGTGCTGCAGGAAGTTACTGGATTCTAATTAGAACAGTCCGAGGAACAGACTGCAGAGGCAGTCCTTGTGAGCTGAGCAGGTAATAGTGAGAGAGTGAGCACTGGTATGAGGACTTGAAGTGACTTGTAATGGTGGTTTTGGCAACAGAGTCCATATTTTATGCATCACAGGAGGGTGTCATCTTTGACGACTCTGTATGGCAGGATTCCAGCTATAGTCACTTGCAGCTGGAAATAGCCATCAAACATGCTTTGTTTACAGGGGAACTAGTCAGAAGAATTCTTCTGGCCAGGTGCAGAAATGCAGAGGAAAGTGTTAGTAGGTAGGAGTGGAGAGAACCAGAAGAAGTTGGCTAAATAAAAGGATAGATCATAGAATAAAAAATGGTTTGGGTTTAAGTGACCTTGAAGATCATCTAGTTCCAAACCCCTGCCAAGGCAGGGACACCTCCCACTAGAGGCTGAGGCATAAGCCTTGTTTAATGTGTGTTTGGTTTTGCTGTTCAGAACGTGCATGGGAACTGATAACATACCCTAGGTACAGAGAACACACCCCAATTACCAAGCAACCTGCAGTGGGAATTGCCAGATGCTTCTGGCTTGGAAGATCCTGCCTGAAGGTGCTTACAGGTCTGACAGGCTTAGACCAGGTGGGCTGATGGCTTTTGGGTCAAACCACAGGCACTGTTACCAGTCCCAGTTCCTGAAATGAGCCACTCCTGATGTGGCTGCATGGGACAGGTCTGATGGCTGCTGCTGAACTGCAACTTCAACCTCCACACTTAGACCATAAATACCTCTCAGCCTGTTAAGCAATCTGGAGAGTAACTGGTTGAAGAACATTACCCCAGAGGTCACTGTCCTTCAGCGCTGCATTTCCGTTCTCAGCAACAGGCTGCAAACCTGCTGGAAGCTGTCTGTCTCACCTTTTGGGAAGAGGACCATAAAGGGAGTAATAATGGGCTATTGCACTAGCTCTAGCAGGGAGGTGTAAATGTTGCTCGAAGAGTCCTTTCCACAAGTGAAAATCTGTTGTGTCAGTATATTTTTTGTAAAACATTACAAAAGCATTACTAGAAGCATCCTGTTCATGTGGGTTTGTGCTTTTAATAATACTAATGGTACTTTCAAAAGCGAATACATGCCAAAGTCAAGGTCATCTGTATGACCCTTAGTTTAAGTTCATAGGATCATAAAACTTTTCTCCTTGTCACTCAGCATAGTCAGTTTCTGTTTCCTTTTCGCAGTGTGTGGCTCCATGCATGTTTTGGTATATATGGTATATCCCCTTCAGCCCTGAACAAATATAGTTATTTTTGTGTTTGGCTCTCAGGTAGTGCTGCTGTTGCAGATGTCCATACAGTGTTTTTCTGCCTAATGTTGAGAGGCAATGTTTTGGGAGGAGCAGAGAAGTACAGAAAGTTAATTCATCATCACCCAGGGCAGGATGTGCTGCACCTGCCATCAGGCATCTCATCTGAGCCACTTCTCAATGGATGAGGAAAGGCATGTCTAAAACCTCTCCTCATCTGAAGCCTGTTACTTTCAATTTTTTTGGTTTTTTTATTTTTGAGGGGGGAGTGGTGTACAAATATGCGATCCAAAATATTGTTTTTCATTTCTATTTAAAACATGCTGTTTATATAAAAATTTAGATACTTGTGTTCTTAAACAGTTTTATTTTGAGAAACAGTAAACCCAAATGTTTGAATTTTTTATAATATTTTCTGACAACTATTTTCTGATTTTGACCCAACTTTGCTCACAGGCTTGCTTAAATGAAAACCAGATTTGTTTAAGGTCAAAATGAACTGTGAGATTAAGAGGAAAAAAAATCCCAAACCCTTCTTACTCATACATAACAATTTCTTATGCTACTTGTTTAATTTAAGTATAGCCCTCTGCTTTTGGTTGCTGTTGTATGTTCCTACCGTCCTAGTACAGCAGGCCAAAAATGTTTCAGTGTAATTAATTGGAAGTAGATGAATATGAAAAAAACTATTTTTAAAGCCTGGGGTTGTATAAGGTAATAGGCATTTTGAAGGAACTGTGTGAATGTTATGGGTGCAATCTGAAATTATGGAAACTTTTTTTGGTATAAGGGACCATGATTTTTCTTTCAATACATTATTCTCTACTTCAGCAGCATATTATGACTTTTTACAAAAAATAAAGCAGGGTTCTTCTAGACAGGATATCAGAGCACAGCCCCTGACTAACACTTCAGTGTTAGTCACAGAAGGAGGTAGGGGATTTCTGGGCAAATAGTATGTGATAAAAGGCATATGGATGAGGTCTAATGCTAATAAATGCAGATACAAAGGCTGTTTGTACAGTCTGAGTTCAGTGTACTTGACTTTGTAACTATAGTATTCTTCTAATTTGTAAACATTTTTGATGCTCATAGTGCTGGACTGAGATGTGGCAGGGAGGATTGATGTGTGCATGCATATATAGATATTTAAAGCATATATACTGATGTGAAACCCATGCTTGGTTTTTATTCATCCAACCTTTATTCTGTCTGTGAGGGGCCACTTGAGGGAGTGGGGACCTAAACCTTCTCAGCCTTTCTGAGAGGTATAAGTGAGCAGGGTGATACAGGACCCTGTAGTACCAGCCAAATGTGGCATGCATGATGCTACTTGGGTCAGTAGGGAAGCTTCCCTTGGACAAGGGAGAAGAGCAGTTTTGGTGGCTGCCTCTGTTAATTAGCCATATTAATTCACAAAAAAACCAGTGTGCCACAGCACATATCCTGCTGACGCAAGGTGCTGGTTTTGGCATGACAGGTTGCAGCAGGATGGTAACTGCCTTGCCTGAGGTTAGTAAGAGGAAGAAAACAAAACCAAAGGTTAATTTTTTCAGCCTTTTGCTCCTGGAGGTGGATGAAATTTGTTTATGTTTCCATGTCAGATGAGCGTGGATGTTGCAGCTTTCCTCTGTGTGGCACAGCTGACGCTCTGTTGACAGCATGCTCTGTAGCTCCTGGGCTGAGCTCTGTCAGCTCCCTGAGCAAACTGTGCCAGGCCTGTTTTTCAGTAGTGCTAATTCAGTGCTCAGGAAAAAAACAAGCCAGGCTAAGTCTTGGCAGTGTTTGGCAGCTTTGTTCCCATCTGTTGCAGAGTAGTAGGAAAACGTTGAGAAATTCCGCACGGACAGTCAAAACAGATGGATGCAAGGTCTGTAATGCACTTCTATACTTTCCAGTTTTGAGAACTTTTAGGTATAAGCTGTTGCTTTGGGCCTCTCTCAACATATTTGCAAGTAGGGAACAATGATAAAGAGATTGATAGGTGTCCTGATTTTGGCTGGGATAAAATTAATTTTCTTCCTCATAGCTGGTACAGTGCTGTATTTTTGGATTTAGTATGAGAATATTGTTGATTACACACTGATGTTTTAGTTGTTGCTCTGTAGTGCTTAGCCTAAGTCAAGGATTTTCTTGTTTCCCATGTTCTGCCAGCAAGGAAGTGCACAAGAGGGCAGGAAGGAACATGACCAGGGCAGCTGGCCCAAACTGGCCAAAGGGATATTCCATACAATAGAACATCCTGCTCAATGTATCAGCTGGGGGAGTTGCCCAGGAGGGGCTGATGGCTGCTCAGGGACAGGCTGGGTATCAGCAAGTGGTGAGCAACTGTGTTGTGTATCACTTGTCTTTCTCGGGTTTTATTTCTCTTTCTCTTCTGGTTGTCTCTCTTCCCACTACAATTATTATTTTATTATTCTAATCTTATTTAAATTATTAAAGTGTTCTTATCTCAATCCTGCCAGCTTTACCTTTTTTCCAATTCTCCTCCCCATCCCACTGCAGGGGTGGCAGGGTGTGTGAGTGGGTGGCTGCACGGTACTTAGTTGCTGGTTGGGATTAAACCACCAAACAACAGGGATCAAGTCCTGCACCAGTAAGCACTCAGTGTGCACCAGGCCATGCCACTTTCCCCCTTTGTTCAATCACATTTTGGGAGGTACTGCCTGGTAGTGGAAAAGCCAGAGGCCTGCCTCACCACTAGGGTTCAAACCCATAGCCTTGCTGAATGAGTTGCCTGGGGAAGATGATTACACCTATACACATACTTGCTTCTGGGCAAGTCTACAGACTCATCCCATCCACAGCGCTGGGAGCGTGGGGTTTGCCACCCACCGAGCCTTGAAGTGTGGGGGTGGGAGGAGGTAAGTCTCATGAAACAGGGGGTACTGAAGAGCCTAATGGACAGCATGCAGAGCAGACATGAGTTAATGTAAACGTAAAGTACTGTCGTTAAAAGCTAATGAAAAGTAAAGCTTGGCTGTCCTGTTGGAAGTGCATGTATCAGCAGGAGTCCTTGTGTTCTAATTTAGGTGAAGAATTAGTCACAGGCAGCAGAGCAGAGCCTTGGGGGGTGCAAAAATGTGCCTCCTGGAGTCCCATTCTTCCCATCAGCATGCCAGGATCCCCCCTGGTGCCTGATGGGATGCAGATAGTCATCAACCCATAGCCTTCTGCAGTCTCTGGCTCAAAAGCTCCCTTTATCAGAGACCAGCGTGGTCCCAGGCAATAAACAAGCAATAAAGGTTGATGTGCCAGTGGAGAGGAGCTGCAGGCACTTGTCAGGTTCTGCCTAGGCAGCTGTCAGGAGGATGGTGTTCTACCCTGTTCAAGCCCATTTATTTGGAAGGGGGATGAGACCACTCTGAGTGGCACCCGTGGCATGCAGCCAGGATCCTTGAGGAAGTCATTGTCACAGACTGCTCTTGCCTGTGTGAACATAACCCAGAGCAGCAGCTGTGACCATACATGAGCTTACACTTGCTATATGCTGTGCCAGAGGCAGGAGAAAAGGTTACAGGTCAGTAGCTCAGTTTGGCTTCAAAGCTGCTGCTCTAAAGAAGGGCCTTTTCCCACCCACTCACTCCTTCAGTTAACGATCATGAATAAGCCACTCTGCAAGACAAACATCAAACGCTAAATTTGCACGCACACCTCTCCCATGAGACGCAGCTTGTAGTTCCTCTCAGGTCTGGTTGCAGCAGCAGATGATGATGTTGCCATACTGGTGTGCCCAGCCCCTCTGCCAGAAGCTACTGCCATCCTGGCAAAGCCAGCAAGAAGAGCAGAATCCTTCCCTCTCTCCAAGGCAGTCTGCAGCCTTGCACGCTAATGCCAGCTGAGGTCAAAGCCGGTGTGAGGGGGGATGCTGGGCTCCCATGTGCACGCCTGAGACATGCTGCAAATATTTGTTGTAGCAGTAGTGGCTGAAATTTATCCAGCCCTTGGCAGGTCAAGAAGCAGCTTTCAGTCCATAGGGATTGCTGATCGCTTCTGACCTTGCCTGGTCTACATCAGCAGTTTTATAATTTGGGAGGTAAAGTAATTGCTACGCAGACCTCTTCCCCAGCTCTGAGACACAGACTTTGTCATCCCTGCTCAGAAGTCATGCACTGAGGGGATGCCCCTGAGATCCAGTCACTCAGCCTGCTTTAAAAGCTTTACGTTCTTGAACTCCTGCGGTTCTTCTGGTCCATTTGCTTCCCATATTACAACTTCACCCCTTCCCAGTTTCTATTTGTCTTCTCCCACTTTTTTGGGATTTCTTGGCTCCCTGAGTTCAATACTCTCAACAAAGCCTATAAGAAAAATGAGTAACACTGGAGCAGAGGTTCCAAGTTTAAAATTCAGCATGTCTTGCCATGAATAATTAGCAATTGCATTGCTTCAAGAACTATTTTTACAATTGGCACTGAAAGCTTCTGCCAGTTTGCCTTTCTTCTTTGGTGATGATGCATCATTGAATTTTTGGTTATAAAGTGTCACTTAACAGGGGGAGGAAAAATAGTCTAGTAAAGTAGTTTGATTCTAAGATGCTGGGCTGTTAAATGGTCTGGTCTAATATGAACATTCTATGGGAAAGAGCATGAACTTAGAACTGTCAAGGAATGTAGAAACTACTGTAGTTGAGAGGATAACGATTAATCTCACCTCTTGGCTAACTGACAGTTTTAAAATTTGGTGCCTATATTCCTTCCCCCACATGAGGTGACCTGGGAACCTCAGCACAGCTCTCCTGGTTTTGCGCTGTGCCGCTGCTGACTTGCTCTGTGTCTCTGGCCTGAGTGCTCTGGCACAGGTGGATCAAGAGGCCTGCAGCCAGTTAATAGGAAAAGTTGAAAGCAAAACCAGGTGAGTAGTCCCTCCTCCTCCTTTCCCTGCAAGGCTTTACAGCTAGGTGGTTTAAGTATGTTCTTAAGAGTTGAGGCATGGGTGATCAAGTGAGACGGAGGAACAGAATTAAACACTGGTTTCCTTGCATCGCAGCTGAGCTGTAGGATACAAAAAGAACCACAACCCCCTCCAGTTTTGTTATATGCAAACCTGTGAGTAATTGTTCCAGTTCTCTGCTAAGCTGGGCCTCTTGGACAAACTAGGCAAATGAAGTCTAAGTCTGTGGATCCCTTCTCAATCTGTGCTTGAGCAAGACAGCAGGTTGTTCAGCTGTGATTTTGTTGGCCAAGGTGTTTGCCGCCTCTGCTTGGCACAAAAATGCCTGTCACGGTGACAGGATGTGTTACACAGAGTATGCAAGGAGCTTGGCCAGCAAAGTCCAACTCACAGACTCTCTGTTGCAGTGCAATAGTTGTCTTTGACCAAATGCTCCTGTACCTTCAGGCTGGCAGAACTATTCTTGTTCCCCCCACAGCTGTGAATGATTTTCCACGTGAGGTTGAGACTTCCTGGACTATCTGAAAAACTGTAACAATAATGGAGGGGACTTCCATCCAAGACGGCAGAAGTTCATTAATTAACAATGATGTGTCTCATGAGATGAGTGATTGCTAAAGAAGTCCATTAGAGTTTGAGCTGTCATACAGTAATTGCAGACAAAAGAACTAGTTTGGACTGTTACATGTTAAAAAAAAAAATCCCCAAGCATACTTTTTTTATTGAAACCAAATGTGTTTATGTGAAAGGCAGGAGTTACCGAAGAAAGATACGTATTTAAGTGTTCATAGTTAAGTATCAGTTGTCAGCTACTCATTTGAAGCTCTATAAATAGTACCTTGTTCATTTTTATGTTATGATGTGCAGATGACATTTGGAGGTTAAGTTGGGTATGCTTTCCTCTAAGTGCCAATCCAGTTCTGCATCAGGAATATCAGTTTGTTCCCTTTCATGCTTATTTTCCCCTGGCTTACTTGCAGCACTGTCAAATAAACAGAATTTAAAAATTTGCCAGAGGGTAATTGTTTTCAGCATTGGAATAAATACAAAAACACCGCTGGTGACATTTTTGTAATTCATTTTCTCTCTGTGTTTTTGTGGGCCTTTATTTCTTCCCCCAGTTGCAGTGAGTTACATCCCTAGATAAACATCTCCTTAGCATCCCACTTAGGCGATCATCCAAGCTCAAATGTATATGCTGGCTTTGCTGACAAAAAGAAGGGCATGCCACTTGGCAGCAAATGCTTCTCCAACTTCAGCAATCCTCTGACATAAATGTATATTTTTTTGTTTGTTTTTTTTTTTCCCCAAAGTTCTGTAAGCTATTTTCCTTAAACTCCAACAATAATGAAAAACTTATTTGTAGCAAGGTCTGCATGGGATGCTTGCCTGGAATTCACTGTCCTGGGGGTCAGATGAGCTCAGGGCACAGACAGGGAGGTAGATGCAGGGTAGCAGCAGTGTAGATACCCACTGGCAGGCAAATAGGGATGTAGTGAATGTGCTGTGCATGGGCTCAGCAGCCCATGCAAATAACCCCAGTATTCAGTTTTCTCATGTACATAAGCAGCTCTTGAGACTTCCATGCTCCAGCAGCTCTGCCACAGGCGGTACCACCTCTAGGAGATGGTATGAGGAACTAATGCCTGACCTTGACTTGGGTCTGCTCCAGGGGAATTCAGCTTGTGAGAGCCCAGGCCATGGTGCGGTATGGGGCTGGGACTGTTCTTTCCCACAGTGCTGCAAATCTGTCATCATTCAGAGAGTCTGATAATCAAACCAGACTGTTTCCCTTGCCAGGTCAATAACTCTAGAATGTAATCTTAACAGCTCAGTCCAGTGGTGTGGTGTGTAGCTCTGACCAGGAGTTGGATGTCCACTGCTCCTCCTGTGGGAAAGACCATCCCTTTTCCCTGGGGTGTTCAGGACCACACACAACTGCATTATTTCATGTGGGAATAAGAGCTGTTGTACCTGCTGCTCTCATCTCTGGGCTGGTTGGATGGCAAGATGCCTACAGAACAGTTACTCCATGCTTTGTGGCTACAGATAGGCCTGATAGTTGGTCACTTTGGTTCACTGCAGGGATGTTGTGCAGAACCTCAAACATGGTGTCATGTCTTCCCTGCAAATAGCTCAGTGGAGGAAAAAGTCACCTACTGGAGCATCAGGGAGAGTTGTAGTTTCTCAAGGCAGGTCTCTGGAGGGAAACCACTGAACTATTTGCAGTGAAGAGTTGACACCATATTCAAGGTTCTGCCCAGGTTAGTTCTGCACAGATACAGTGCAATGAGCCACTGCTCAGTTGCAGCTGAGATGGATTTTGAAGGGAAAAAGAAGCAAATTAAAAGGAAAGGGGTCATTCTCTTCACTTAGATTAGCAGACCTGGCTGTATCCATAAAAATATGTGGTTGCTGTTACATGTAACAAATGAGAAGCGGGTCTAAAATACTACTTCTCAATTTTTTTATGACTTGGTCCCCTGGTTCTGTGGGAACCATCTGCCTTGAAAGGAGTGAATCCCATTGCTTGTGCCAACTCTGTCAAATCTGGCAGCAGATTCAGACATTGGGAGAGAGGACATGGGTTTGCCCTTCAACAAGTGACACATTTTTCAAATGTGCGAAGTGATTAACATTGGACAAGACTGGGATTTGTGACCTTCTGGTGGCCCTAGTAGTGTTCAGATGCACGCAGGGGCAATCAGGAAGCAGTTTCAATCTATTTGCTTTGATCTGCCAGCTGTCACAAACTCCTAGTTGAATATAAACTTTTTTTGCTGTTGTTGTTGTTGGACGGATGACAGAGGAGATTGTGCATGCAAAGGAGTATTACGATAGGACATTTTTTTCTGGTGGCACTGGAACATGCTTTTCTAAGTGTGGAAGCTGTGGAGGTCAGAGGAGTCTCTTCCTGCTTTTGCAATAGCAATGGGTTTCAGTTTACAAAACAGTTTCCCTGGGAGAAGAACACAAGGCTTTTGACAGCCTTGTTAGAGATAAGCTGTTTGGGAATGGGTTTTTTCCAGATCATTTTTGTAATAAAACAAAATCCTACTTTGTCTAAAACTAACACTTTCTGTGAGAATTAATAGTTCTGAGTGACTTAGCTGTAAAAATTTCAGATTTTTTAATTCAAATGGCCTGTTTTGATATTTTTGCATAGGAAACTCTAGCTCAAAACTAAAACTCTACCTCAAAATTACCTTCATTTTAACACTTAGTCATAAGAACTCCAAAACAAGAAAAGAACCAATCTATTTTGAAGTGCTTAAAGCTGGAAAAGAAAAACCAACAAAAACAATAAGAGAAGGGCCAGGTGTATTTTAGTTTTTTGGTTTTGTACAGTTAGGCTTAGCTCTAGTCTAGCTCTTCTATCAAAGCTTCAAATATTTCCTCCCATACAGGAGAATTATTCCTAGTCCAGTTTATTATGGATTCAGTAGTAAAGCAGTCCTCCATGACAGATAGTTTTGCAAATGCTGTTTGAGAAGGGAAGGAAATCTGGCCCAGTCAGTCACTTAGTGGAACTACTCAAACCAGAGGCCTTTCCCACATGATATTAGGGGTACTTGCTTTCTCTCTGATGCTTTCCAGACAGCACTCATAAGGCAAAAGGGATGGTGTCTCTGAAGGGAGGGTGTGGGGAGGTTTGGGCTGTGCAGTAAAGTGCCATTGAACGTGTGAGCATGTACCCAGAGGCTGGACAACAAGAAAACTAAGTTTTGTTGAGCTCTATCCTGACCCTACCTCCACTGCTCTCCTCTAGCCACTCCAGCTTTTTCTGAAATCCTCACCCTACAGGAAGGAAGGAGAGACCTCCCCAGAGGAGGTGGGGACCCAGCCACAATAGCTGTGCCCAGATCCTCTTTTGCCACACTGAGGAACTGGAGATGTTTCCCTCACAGACCAGTAAAGATCGGTAAGCTGGAGCGTTTTTGACATCTCTTGTGATGGACATAAGGCTTTTCAAGTAGGCTGCAGTACCTACAGGGTTTTCCAGCACCCCAGGGTCACCAAGTAGGACTGAAATCATTCACCCTCCTTACCCACTGCTTGTCCCACAGCCACGAGTAATGCTGTGTGGTCTGTAGGGCTGCTGACTGCCATTAAATGGGCTTGTAAATAATCTGGACAAGATCCTGGGAGTGATAATTTGTTTGCTGATGGTGCAGGAACTGTTAGAGGTTGACCTACTCCTCTGTTCTCTCACCTCCTATAGCACTTTACTTCAAGAACTCTCTTCTCTGTCTCTTTGCTTTGGGGCTTTATTCCATTGGGTTTTCCTCCTTCAGAGTTTTACTGTTACAATTTTTATCTCCCCTGCTCTCTGCTGCTTTTGAGAGCCAATGAGGAGAACAGTCACAGCCTAGGACTTGCCATGAACAAAGTCTGAGCAAATCCATCTCCATTGCTGCCATCAAGGGCAGCCTTAATACTCATTTGTTCCATACTGAAATTTTAAAATTTCCAGCCTAAAGTTGTAGAGAATTATCTCTAAGTCACAAGCATGGCAGTAGAGCTGCTGGGGAAGTCTCAGAGGACTTGCCCTGAGAAAATAGCATGGACTGGCTTGAAAGATTTATGCAGTAATTCTTTCTCCACCTTCCACTGACACCTCAGATGAGTGGTCCTCGCCCTTTCCTGAATTAAAAAAGGCTGACCAAGGAGGTCCCTTCCAGCAGGCCAGCTGCCTGCTGCTTCTTGATAAACCCATTTTATGTCAAACAACTTAGGTCAGTGCAAGCTTTCTCTGCCCTTGAGCCACTCTGCTGTTGCAATAGCTGCTGCTGCCCTTCCTGCTGGGAGTGATTGCACTCAGCAAAGGGAGAACACCATGGCAGGTTGTGGGAGAGGAAGCATGTTGCTGACAAAAAGGAAGATAAAGGTGGAGTCCAAGATTTTGTGCAAGGCACCCTCCCAAAATCCTCTTAATCATCTTGTGTCACACCCCTGTTTAATTCCAGGAAGTTTTTAACTCTTACCTAGTTTTCCAAGTATTGCCATCAGCAAGAAAATGATGCTTAAATGAAGTGCTGATGAGGCCTCTGGAAACCTCGAATGATCTTTGGTGACTTGACTCCGGAGCCAGCCAAGGCACAGTGGATCACCTCTTGAAGGTTGGCCATCCCCAGAGTAGCCCTGTAAGCCAAACCCAATGAGCGAATCGGTGTGGAATGGCTCCATGCTGCAAAGGCTGTTTCATGTTGTTTTAAACTTGAAAGCTGGAAAATTCAGAGCCAGCACTAAATATTTGTTCCACCTTCAAAGCTGAGCATCAGGGAGCCATTCCTTAAATAGTGGATGCCTGTTCTCTGAGCCCAGATGTGCTTATAGCATGGGTCTTGCCAGTGTTTTCCTTTCCTCCTGCTTCCCACATGAATGCGTGTGCAGATTTCTAGCCACCCATCTTTACCCTTTAAAGCTGGTGTGAGGGGTAGCAGCTGTTCCTTCTTCAACAGAGGTGGCAATAATATTGTACAAATTGTTTTCACCCTTAATCAGTAAAACTTGCCACACAAGTGATCCTATTTCTTGCCAGAAGTGATAAATGGAACTCAATTTTGGAGCACATGAAATGTTAGACAAAATACATTAGTCAAAGACACTTCAGAGTATCAGTTACTTTCCTGTGGTATGTAAGTAATAATTCAGTTCTTAAAACCTTCCACCTGGATTTGGAAGGTCACCTGAGCTCCTGCTGCAGGCATTTAGCAGCGAGTTGGAGTGTGAGGTAGCAGTGAATTGATAGATTGCCCTGTGTTTCCATTTATGTAACTAGAAACAGCAGTAGAATCCAGCCTGAAATTTGAGATACTGGTCTTTACTAATCCATTTTACCGAGTCCAGGCTGGGATGTTTCTGTCACTCACTATCATTTTACAGAGGCAGCTAATCTCAAATTATCCCTTCTTTAAATAGCACAAATTGTGCAGACCTATGGTAATGACAATGCACAGAGATGCACCAAGCACAAACAGTCATCTCCTGAAGATGAGTTGTCCCTTCCTTCCTCCTCTGGCATCTGCCTTTACCCTAATGTGTGTGCAGTGGAGAGAGGTTTTCCTGAGTGAACCAGAGGAACCAAGATCTAATATGCCTGGAGAGGGGAGTTTTTCTTTCCATATTGTGTCTGCTCTGTTTCCTTGCTCTGAGTTAAACCTGTTGCTCCTTTCAGGGAAAGAAGGTGCTGAAGGAAGGCAGGAGGGTTATCCCCTTGTTACTAGTCATGTGCACTGCAGTGCTGGTGAAGGGGATCTGTCAGATCTGGCTATGTGTGACTTAGGTGCTGCCCAAAGCTTAACAAATGATGTGGTTTGGAGTGATGGAGTTGCATCACTTCAGAAAGAGGTTGGTTGAGAAGGAATAGATTCCACCTGCGACTCTTCCAACAGGTTTCTTCCTTGACCAAAAGAAGAGCAAAGGTGAAAGTTTTGAGAGTTTTAGCAAGGTTTTCTACTTTTTCTTTTCCTAAGCAATGTTTGAGCTCATATGCAGAAATTTTCTTTCTAATCCAGCAGAGGAGACATGATGTAGAGGAAGTCAGAATGCCCAAGAAAAATCCGTTTTCTCTGCTGCAGCCTAAGAAAAAATATGTTCTCATTTACTGCACTCATATGTACCCCATTGTTTTTCAGCACCATGAACTGGTAAAGAATAAAATCAGTTGTCAGGACATTGAAGCCAAAAGTAAGGAAAAAAATGGGAGTTATGATCAAATAGTTGAAAAGTGGGTAGCAGTCTGATAAATTTTGGGGCAAATCACAGGAAGGGATTAGGAAAAGGTGATAAAATTAATGGTAATCAATGTAAAACTGTCTTGTGAACTAATTGCAATGTAAGATTTTGGTAAGATTGGTAGAAGTAATGTTTTTGATATCAACTTACAGAAATTTCAGTAGGTGTATGTTTAAGACATGATTTTGTTCCACGCAATGCTCTGAGTAAAGAAAAGCCCCAAACTCTAACAGCATAAGACTAAATAAAGGCATCAAATTAATTGCAATCTGGCTAATAGTCATGCTTTCTAAAGTAATTGTAAATGAGGAGGCATTCAGAACTGTTGTTCCTGGGGGATATACCAAAGAGCTCATTCTTTGAGGCTTGGAGTACTCAGTGGCTTGGATTTTGACCTAAGAACACCTGACATATTCCATTAGACAAAGACAGTGGTGATGATGCAACCAGTGATGAAGAAATAAATAACAGTGTCAGGGACCAGCCTATTCTTTAGCATCTTCTGCATTGTCTGGTAAACTGATCTCCTCCTCAAAAATGTGTATTTGAATCTTCAGCCAAATTCAAGGTGCTAACAGACCAGAGATGTGTTTTTATAGCCATGCTATTTGACTGGGAGATTGTGTTTTGGAAACCAGTGACTCAGGCTTGTTTATAATGGATAATCTGCTAAACACGCACTCCCTGTGTGATACAGTGTACCTGAAAGCAAATGTTACAGAGCAGATTGCTGAGTAAAGGTCAAGGAGGTGATATTTCCATGTGTACAGCATTAATGAGACCATTTCTGAAATGTTTACGGT
Organism: Aphelocoma coerulescens; assembly: GCF_041296385.1. Taxonomy (NCBI): domain Eukaryota; kingdom Metazoa; phylum Chordata; class Aves; order Passeriformes; family Corvidae; genus Aphelocoma; species Aphelocoma coerulescens. The sequence continues at coordinate 76,554,383 of NC_091015.1, read as the reverse complement.
TTTAAAAGGATTTTGACAGATGGGCAGAGAACAGAGACTGTCTGAGCTGCATGAGCATAGGCTGAACTGTGCTGTCTAAAGAGAGGCAAGAGAATCTAAATCAATTTATTTTGTTAAACATGACATTTGATGTTCATCCAGTAAAAACTGAAAGCAGGGAGAGAATTAATAGTGGCAGATTATCTCTGGACATAGCAAGGTGGTTAGGTGCTGGAGGTGGACAAAGATGGGTTAGAAAATGGGAAACTAAAAATGCCTTTTGCTTTCAGTGTCAGCAACTACCCACTTAACTCAGGATGCAGGGTTTGCCTGTTACATGAAATAAGCACTGGATCCTTTCAGAAAAAATACAATTCCGGTAAATGAGCTTGTGGTGCAGGCACAAGTGTTGTGGTAAAAACACTGTGGGCATTAAAGTTCAAGCAGGCCAGGCTAAGTGAATTCACAAATTTCAGAGGCTCTAGACAGAACTGACTTCTCCCACATCCAGTTCTCCGTGTTTAGCTCAGTTTGCCTGCTCCATCAGTGCCATTCCTGGTGTATGTTAAAGCAGGCAGGATACCCCCCTGTCTCCTCATCTTAGGGCTTTCCCTTGGTCCCTTGGGGAAGGGTGTCTTGTGCTTGGGAACTGTAATGTGTGAGAAGGCCCAGCAAAGGATCACTGGGGTGATTCTGTAGTAGCAGTGTAGGGGCCTTAGGGGAGGAAGGTCTGGCCCTATAGATGCTTTGTGCTATTCTAGTGATTAAATTCCCTGGAGAGGAAAGCCAGACTTTGGGTCAGTATCACAAGCCTGTTCAAAACACAAACAAGGATGAAATCCAGATCTAATAATCATTTTCACCTCATGGCTACCAATTATTTGGTTCCACAGCCAGGATGTTACTACTGGATTTGTTCCACTTCTGAACACTGCAAATATTGAGCAAAGGTGAAGGTTTTCATAGCAGTTTTTGAGCTGTGAGCAGCCTTTCAAGAAGAATGTGAAAAGGACAAAGTTCTTAATACAGAGGAAGATACCAGGATGGCTTTTGTGTGGGTCCATGAGGCACCGAATATTTGCGTCACCTTACAGCTGTTTTTCAAATTTGTTATATCATTAGTATATAAATAATGTAGAACACAGTATTAGGGGAACTGTACATAACTACATTAAAGTCTGAGATGCAACAGATGTACTGCACATATTTACATGGGAAAGTCTATATCAGGATGAGTTTCTCAGTCAACTGTGGGATCTGAATCCTAGTTTTGGGACAGCAGGTACCTGTCAGTGTCTGAAAGTACTGGCTTGTACACACGTGAATCAAGAGTGCCCATCACCAGCTTTCCTCCATAGGTGCAATAGGGATGGAAATGGTAGACATTTGGCTGCACTTGGATGTAAGAAGAGACATTTTATGTTAGGTAGCAGGCACACTGCAAAGCCATTCCTTGTTAACTCAGGAGACTGAAAGGCGTAGGGCAGCAGGCACACCTGTCTTCACTGTATCGTTTATATGAAGTGACTGCACTCTGAAAAGTGTGATGTGTGGTGGGAGTTAAGTAGGAGTGAGAGGCAGGGGTTCACTAACCTCTCTGAGAGGGAGACAGGAGTTGAAAGAGAGACACAGAGTGTCATTACTCAGTGTAGAGATAAGTCTCACCCTTGAATGATTTGCCTTCACCACATTAGGGGTCAGCACGGGCAATCTATGAAGCATGTTTGGTACGTGAGTTGCAATGATGCAGTAAAACGTATATGTATGAGTAGCCATCCTCTGTGCTAGTGTTTGATACCTGAACAATCCTGATTAACATGCCATGGGCCAGGAATAAGTGCCTGCAGAACAAATACACTGAAAAAGCCTCTTGATTCTTTCTGTAAGGCTTTCCTCTTCCTTCTGGCACAAACACTGCAGAGCAAGGCTTTTTGCACAGGCAGTGAGTAACACATCTCACGTTTTTTGATGTATTTTGAATTCTTGGAAGGCTGAAAGGACCTTGACTTTACACCCATTTGTAGCCCAGACTGATTTCCCGACTGGAGTAAATGTTACCATCAGTAGAAGGACTTGCAATACTTACACAATTGTGTCTATATTGGGGCCTTCCCTTTGACCAGATTCTAGATGGGGCAATTTTTAACACATATTTATTTTCACAGCTATGCTAGAGCCAAAGTATAGAGTAGGTTTAAGGACTGGGGTCCTTAACTGCTACCTTCCTTTCATAGCACTGGTGTTGCCCATGTGTTTGTTCTGCTTCATGAGACAGATTTAGGAATGCTTGTTTTGATGAACTGCTTGCTTGCTTGGCTTGGCATTCCCAAACACTGTGTCAGCTTTCCACAGAACTGTCTTGGTTCAGTCGGTTGGGGAATTCAACTCACAGCACTAAGCCTGCAAGTGGCATGACTCAAGGATAAGGTAATTGGCTTTATTACTTTTTTTTTTTTCTGAGTAATTACACAAGAATTGCACAGCTGCTTTCCAAAAGTGGGAAGAGAGGGTCTGAATTTTCTGTTGGGTGTTCAGGAGTTGAGATGAGATCTTAATTGTGATAATTGTGATAGTGATGGTAATTGTAACGCTTTCCTTTGGGTGGGAGCTGTTTCTAGATGTGCAGCTCATTCAGTGTGGGTTTTTCTGCAGCAGCTCATGCTGCACAAGCCACAGTTTCTTGTGTGCCTGTTGCCAGCTACTTAGAGAGCAAGTGTCAGGGAGTCTGCTCTCACACCAGCAGGAGGAGAGGGGGAAAACACACAGGGAGAAAGCTAGAGATGAGACCTGAATAGTCAGGGACTGATCTGTGTCAAAGGGTTTCCAAAGTACAGAGACAAGTGTGGCTGCCTAGAAGACCTTCACACCTCATGCTGTCCCTCCTGATCATCTCTCTCCCATCTTAACACTTTGTGTCCTGAGCTCCACTGTGTAGTGAGTACCTGGAGGTGGCTTAGTAAACATAGGAAGAATGCAAAATAAAATGAAAATGAAATAAAATAAAATGGAAACATGGACAGCGTGAGCTGGAAACTAAACATCACAGAAACGTGTTAGGACGGCTGATGGGGGAAGTTTACACTTTCTTGTAGGCTGGCATATTTGTTAATGGGAAACAAATAAGGTTTGGGCACGTGACATTTTTTACAGACCTCTGTACTTGGAAGCTTTTCTGTTGTTTTCTTAATTTCATTTTGCCTAATGTAAGCTATTGCTGCTCTGAGACCTGTTTGTCATTTATATCCTTACAGTACTGTAGCTCTGCCCGTCATCAGGGTGCTGACAGAGAAGTCCTTTTGCACGCATTTGTTAATGGAGGGTGGATGCCGGAGGGATTCTGGTTTGGACATTGTTTTATTTGTGGAGGTGAAAGTGCTGAAGACTGAAGAAAATAAGCGAAATGAAGAGAAAATGAAACCTTTCTCTAATTTCCAACCTAAACATATTATTGACCAGGATAAACATATTTTTAGTGTTTGGGAATGAGACTGTCTTTCAGCTGTTGTCATTCACTCTTTTCTTCTGTATTTACCCACTGGGAGTGTTTTGGGGCAGCAGTCAGACCCTTGTACACCTTCCTTCACCCAGGTTCAGCTCCTCAGCTGGCTGGGCTTCCACTTCAGGAGGTCCCAGCCAGCACGAGCTGGTTGTCGCCAGGAGCAGAAGTCCCACCCTTCACCCTGTGCCACCTCCCAGGCATTTGCCTGTCTGGAAGCAGAGCTGGCCACTGCCCTTCTCTGCTCACCCTCCAGCAGCCCTCTCCTCCCACGCTGTTATTTTTAACCCGGACTGGAGTCTTGATTCACTTCACCCCATGGCCTCCTGCTTCTGCCAACAGAAACAGACTGTGAAAGTACAGAGTTAACCCCAGCTTTCTCAGGCTTCCTGAAGCCCTTCTCAGTCTGGGCAGCTCAACTCCATCTGCTGGAAATATTCCCCCTGATAACATGGAAGGTGACACCAGCCTTTTCCTCTGCTAGGACCATGAGAACAGGCTCACATTGCCTTTGCCATGGACTTGGGGAGAAGCTTGGCACAATGTATCTAGGCTGCAGGGAAAAGTTAGCAGATCCCACAATACATTCATAACTTGTAAGATGTCCTAGTAGTCAGGTATTTTTCTCCTCAGCTTTCCCCATGTTTTCCACTATAAAATCTCTCCCAGTCTCTTGTTATCATCCTCAAGACTGTTCCACCCATGACAGTCAAGAAGGAAAATATGTTGTCAATAAATAACTGTTACGGTCGTAAAGTTGTGGGACTAGAACTCTAAACTGGAAGATGTACCAGAAATATAGTTCTGCATGGACTCTCTACATTTCATTTCAGAGTCTGACTGTGCTGACCTCGACAGACTTCAAGCAGAATCCATCACCTCACCCCGCTGCTGAAGTCAATAGGGGCAGGAACCATCTGATCTAACTGCACAGGTGTGCTCTATACACAGATATATCTGGAGTAGTCAGACTCCTTTTGTAGTCAGGGGAGAGAAAATGTGTTTTGGCATTAATCAGTCTGACCTATTTTAGCTTTCTGCCTAAGTACATCTTTTCACGGAGTGTAATTGAGTTGCCAATAATGAGTTCAAATTTGGATATCTACATCAGCTGATGTGTACCCTCAAACTTTCCAGTTACTTCACCTGGCTGCAGACCAGGTCTTGGCAGATCAGCATTCAGTCATGACCACTCACGTAGTTATATTGAAAATAATTTTGGAGTTCTTGCCTCAGAAGATCCTTAACTAAGTGGATGCAGTGCTATGGGAGAGAAGGCCTGCAGGTCATTACAGCTTAGCTGCCCTGTGTTGCAAGAGATATTCAGTGATGGCTGATACTCTTTCTATACCTTTCATGACAAGTAACAGTTTACAGTACAAGAATGCCAGAATAGTTCAGGTAGGAAAAGGACCTTTTGAGCTCACCTAGCCCAACCTCCTGCTCAAAGCAGGGCCAGCTTTGGAATCAGCCCAGGCCACTCAGGGCTTTTTCCAGCTCATCTTGAAGACCTCCAAGGATGTAGATGGTATCTCTACAAGGAGACCACAAGGATGTTGTGGTGTCTCTGGGCAATCTGCTGATGCTTTGGCTGTTCTTGGGGAAAATTACTTTCCTCACTTGAAGTCAGAAATTTCCCTGTTTTGATGTACAGCCTTTGTCTCTCATTCTCCCACCACGCACATCTGAAGAGCCTGTTTTGGTCTTCATGGTAACCTTCTTGTAGGTACCATACGGCCACTGATAGATCACCCCCAAAGCCATCGCTTCTCTAGGCAGAATGATTCCTGCTCCCTCAGCCTCTCTTCAAAGGCTGGGTGCTCCAGCCATGGCTCCAGCCACAGCCATTTTAGTGGCCTTACACTAAACTCACCCAAGGCTATTGGAGCCTTTCCTGTATTGGCACGGGGGGGTTGGATGGGTGAAACTGGACACGGTGTCTAGATATGCTCTAATGAGCACAGAGCAAAGGGGAAAAAACACTTCACCACATCTGCTGGCCGTGCTCCTTCCAGTGCAGCCCAGGGCTCTGCCAGCTGTCCCTGCTGCCAGTGTCTGCTGCTAGCACACATGTAACTTATTCCCTGCCAGCATTCCCACATCCCTTCCAGCAGCCAGTTGCTCCCCAATCTGTACTATTCAATTAGTAGGGTTTTGGCAAAGGTTTTCTATGACTGAGAGCTGTGATAAGAAGCAGCAGTCACTCATTCATTATCATTAAGTTATGCATTCAGTATAGCTTCAAAAAAATCAAAAGTCTGTTGATATTTATTGGGAATACTTTCCTAAAGCAAAATGCTCTCTGGGATTCATTATTTAACTGAATCCTGACATGAAATAGAAGTATGAATCTGATGTGGGAACTTTCAACAGCTCACATAAAAAGAACATTTAATTCTGTTTCTAGGAGATACTGTCACTGTTTGGAATGGAGTGCTGAGGTGCTCAGGCTGGTTGTGTACAGGTTTTTTATTTTCTTTTCAGCGCAATGTTGGTGTGCACAATGTTGAATTCACCCTTGTGACTCCCTTGTGAAGCACGAATGAGCTTCACTCTCTGTTTAAAAGGGAGAAGCCATGGTGCGGAGACCCAGACACCTCTGACCTAATTGTAATTGCCAGAAAGTTAGACATGCAGTCCCAGGCTAGGAATCCACAGTCCTTCTAGAAAGGGAGAAATGGGTCCCTCCAGGGTTTCCTGGATTTCTCCTCTTCCCGACTTGTTTTCAGGGTGAGAAATAGCCTGTCTGTTTTCACTGGCGCTGGCACAACCTGAACAGTCCATCTAAATTATTAATCTTTAAGTAAGGCTTGGGGCTAAAATCCTAGTTAAAGCTAAGCCTTGGCATTACCATTTAAATGGTTCTTCCCCAGACAAGTCACAGAGAACTGAGAGTACTTCTAGGTTTTCCTCCAAATTAAACAAAGCCTCCATCCTCCAAAGACCATCCCTTATGTTGCCTGAGGGGTGCCATGGAGATTGGGGGGGTGTGGGAGGGGGAATTTTGGGACATGGCAAACACACTATTCTCTTCCTCCTCTCTCACTCCCACCTTTGGCAAGACCCTTTCCCTGCATTGGTGTTGGCACAGATTTCTTGCTGCTGGGGAGGTGAACAGTGGGTTGTACTTGGTGTTTCCATTCCCATCGCCTTTCTTCTGTGGAGGATCCTGGCAAAGGGGACAGAAACTGCCCTCTGGTCTTGATGAAAAGGGACCTAACTCACTTTGTGGAAAAATGTTACCTTTTGACTGCCAGAGTGCTTGGAGGTGTTCCAAGTTATTACAGTAGAAATGGCACTGAAATATCTCTAATTTCCCCCTCTGTGACAGGATCTTGCCTACAAATTTCAGTGTCACAGCTGAACCACTTGTTTTCTTCAACACCTCTGCAGAAGCCTAGATAGAACCCTACTGCTAGTGACTTTTGTTGGGGGATGGAAGGTTTTGGTTTTGTACAGTTCGAGAGATAAGCTGAACTCTCATGTTGAAGGAAAAAAAAATCACTAGTGTGTATGCAGTGCGAAGCAAAATGGCATCCTCCTGGGACAAAAAACACCAGCTTTATTTCCAGCCTGTGGGAATTCTGACTGGATTACACTGCTCACAGGTTCGAGCAGGAAAACACTTCAAATGAAGGAACTTTAACACTGAAAAGAAATTTTGACTGCTTTTTCCCAAAGTATTGGAGAGCTCTCTTGCACAACTAGCTCACACTAAGGAAGTGCTGAGGGTCCCCATCCCAGGGACTGTCACAGTCTTTCCTCAAATGTACCCAGGGGCTTTGGTTATAAGAGTTGTGCAGTAACCTAAATGACAGCTAGTCTCGATTAAGATTTAGTTTGGAGGCTGAAAACTATCCAGTGATTTAGTCTCAGGGATTAAGGGAAACAAAACCTTACCGACGGCTGGATAAAATTCACATTCCTTTCAATTGTGATCATCCTACATCAAGGAAATGTTTGAAATGTTGGCAGTCTCCTATGATAAGCCTGTGAAAGTTATTATATTGCTTTAAGTAATTTAAGAAAAAAGAACCAAGAGCTATAGCATAAATGTGTTATATAAATCTCCATTTTTACAAAAATAGTTTGATTGATGTCAGGTCCCAGCGGGTGACCTTTAAAAGAGACCACATCAAATGGAGTGGCAGAGATGCAGCTTTCCACCCCCACACTGACTCTTCTCCTCCTTGCTTCTCCTCACCAGAGTGCCTCTAGACAGCTATGTCATCTGTAGCCATAAAATAAATTGAAGAATGTCTGTCTCACGAAAGGCATAAAAGGAGCCCTCTTCTCATCTCTGTTGAAGTGGGCCACATCCCTATTTGAGCTGAGAAGTGAGATGTGTACCTGCATGGGGGCTTAAATGACTGTAAAGACCTTCTCCTCCTCCCTCGCCTCAGATCAAGACATCCTGCATTAAGAGGGATGTTTTCTGTGGGGCCTGGGCAGGGCATGGCAGGAGTTCTAGCTCTGTGCTACTTGTATTTGCTGTTTAGTTAATGTAGAAACAGCATAATTTCTCGTCTTGTCTATCAGCATCAACTGTTAATTCTAGAGGAAGGAGAGAGCCCCACTGAAAATCAACATTTCTGAAGCTGTTTGGTTGCACCTTAGAAAAAGAATATTTTCTGTACTGCTTTGAATCAGGAAGCAGAATAGAAATAATCAGTGCTATCATTACACAAGGGTGTCCTATTTTCAGAAAGCCATACAAGAGTAATGTAAGGCAAAATAAAGTCCTGCTGAGGTGTCCTGCCTGAGACATTTAGAGTTGCTGTATTGGCAGACAAGAGTTCATCTATTCAGAGAGAAACAAGGTTTTATTCGGAGAGAGGTAAAGTTTAGTTAAAGCAGATTTTTTTCCTTGTGGCCTGGGGCAAAGAGGGGGGATAGAGATGTGGGTGATTCACAGTCATCTACTCCCCTATAACCAAGTCCCTGCACCAGCCCATCACATGATTGCCTGCCTCAGCATGTCATGTGAAGCTTGCGAAGAAAGCACCTGCTGGTGCCCAGCGAGCCCTCAACCTTTGAATCTTGGAGCAAGAGGTCATTTCATGTACTTCAGATGATGTGGAAAGTAAGATTTATTTTCCCTTCTTTAATTCTTTCCATGAACACATGAACATTTGTGTTCATAACCTCTTCTCAGGTGTTTCAGCCCCTAACATTCCTCTAGAAGAGCCTTTTGGGCCCTCCCTAGGATCAGACAACCGGTGGGAGAAAGCCAACAGATTGACAAGCTATCATAGAGAAGAGATATCACAGAACTTAGACCAGCTCTGGTTTCGGCATCCCTAAAGGCCACAGAATCCTTTAGAGCTTTTCCTGTTGATGCTGAATGCATGGATATTGCAGTCATTTCCCTAACAACAAATAAGGTCCAGAAACAAAGATTATGCTTTCTCTGAAAGATAAGTAGAAGATCACAAAATCACAGAATGGTTTGGGTTGGAAGGGACCTTAAAGACCACCTAGTTCCAGCTCCTTTGCCTGGGCAGGGAACTACAATGCAGCAGCAGGCACTGGTTTGAATACCCTTTTTGGCAGGGAGCCCAGAGCTGTTCAGGCACAGGACAGAAGGATCTCGATCAGTAATTAGGCAGAAGGAAGAGCACAAAGATATATCTAGGTTTGATCCCTGTCTGTTCCTTACCCAAGGGAAGGTGTCTAGGCAATTTATTGAGAGTCCCTCCAGAGAGAATACAGAGTGGATCCATTATGGGCCGTACTGTCCTTCCGGCTTTTTTGTCATGCCATGTAAACACAACCACTGAGTTTTAAATCAAAGGTATCATGAAGATTAATTGAGGACCATTAATTTTTGCTCTGTAGTATACTGGTCTGCCTAAAGCTTCTGTGAATCTGTTTCGATCTCTTTTTTTACTGCTGACTGAGGCAAACTGTTGCTGTGATCTCAGGCAATGTCTGAGGATCTGAGCACAGCCCACCACATGCTCCAAACCAAGTACTGGCATATATTTCACTATTTAATGTATCATTCACAGGCATAGAAGAGTCTCTGCTTTTCAGGCTGTTCCGCAGATGCTGTTAGAGTGTTTTAAGTGTTTGATATTCATGACATATTCTTTGGTTAGTATGTGATTAATTCAAAATATTTTCCCACTGAGTGGCGAGAACAATAGCTTCCAGTTTTGATTCTTAAAAGCACAACTTTAACATTTCTTTAAAACGCCAATATTTCCTTAAAATATACTACTTCTGATAACATGCCTGCCACCAAGCTTGTATGGTAGAGCACTTGGAGAATGCTTAGCTTTGAAAGAGCAAATTTAGGTGAGAATAAGATAAAGAAAATTATTTTGTTTGCAAAAAACCAAGCCATAACCTACAACTGAAGTTATTCAGTGTAGCTATAAAATTATCTTAATTGTCATTATCAGTTAGCCCACTTAGATTACTAAGGGCAAACTCCAGGAGCAGTCAGGAGTCCTAAGTTTGCATGGAGGAGGACAGGCTGGATACATAGTAGGAGATTGCTAACAGGAGTCTGTTACATTTCTGTGCAACAGCTCCCTCAAGTTTGTGCTCTCATGGTTTCTGTGGGAAACCATGCAGATTAAAATGCATGGTACAGTGGTAAGGAGAAGAATTCACTTTTGGGAAAAGGGTAGGAGGGATGACTGGCAGAAGGAATTCATGTGGACTGTTCAGAGGATGACAGAGAATGCTGTACCTTCCCCAAGCTACTTCTCCCTTCCTCATCCTCCTTTCCGCTTGAAAAACCAGTTTCTTCTTCCCCTGTTTCCACTCCTCTCACATCCTCTGTCACAGACCTGAATTATGAATGCTTCTGCTCTGAGGTGTTTTGCCTCACCCGCCTTTAAATCTTGGTCCCCACACGTTCATTTATCTCTGCTATCCAGCTGCAGGCTGTATCTCTCAGCCGCAGTGGGTCCCCTGGCTCTTCCCAGTGGGAGAGCCAAAGTTCATCCCAAGAGGCAGTGTAGCTTGCCTGAAGAAGCACAAGTTGTTTTTATCAGCCTTCTTTTGTTTTCCTGAGAAGCAGGCAAAAAATTTTCATGTTCCATGCACTCAGCCTCAGCACAACACTCCAATGCCAATCCTTGGTTAAGCTTTGCTGACTGTTTATACCAGGCTTTTTCCAGCAAAGGTTAACTTTTTTTAGCTGCCCCTGTGAAGCAGCATTGCTTTGGAGGAAGCTGCAGCACTGAGCTGGATTTTCTATCTGTTATTTCCTGGCTTAGGGAGGTCGGTCCATCAGATGTGCAGCTGGATACGGACTTCAGAGACTTACAAGGAGGTTGATGAGGGTTGCTTTTAATGGTGTTAGACTGCTACACATCTGTCTCCAGCCCTGCCTTGTCTTTTTGGCAGAATTGTTCAGTTCAGTACAAACTCACCAGTGTTGCAAATTACTTAGCAAAATTTACTCTACAAGCATTTTACCCAAGTGTATTTTTTAGCCCTGGAAATGATTCCTTCAAATAGCCCAAAAGAGGGCAAAACTGCATTTGCTGCTTTCCATACAATGTGTACTCAAGTCATATCCTCATTAACCTCTTGTCATATCCTGTCGCACCCTGAATGGTGTAACTGAAGGAGGCTGGGCAGCCTGTGGCAGGTCACCACGTAGTATTTCCTGAGTACTCATGCTTGTTCTCTGTACAATCATAGCTCAGTTGTGAACAGCTGCAGAAAGTGAAAGAGGGGCAGGTACTGCTGACACAGCTTTGTAGTCGTTATTCAAATAATGTTCACAGATGCTTTCTTACTAAAACATATTTTACTTCAGAAATTAAATGCCACCAGCATTAGAAAACAGCTCACCCACCGCCACAGACTAGAAGGTACAGCAATTGCATTATGTTCCTCCATCACTATGAATTGCCTAAATAAAGACAAAAAACATTGTAATGTAAGTTCAGCCACATGAAGATCTGTAGGCTAGAAAGCTTTGGAATGAACAGGATTGACTGAGGCAGACCTATGGTGAAATCTGTGCTTGCAAAGAGTGACGTATTTTGTCTTTAAAACTCAATTTGAATTATATTTGAACTTTGTCACATACTAAACCTCTGTTTAGAGAACTATCAGTATACCCTGATGCTTACAGGACTGACTGAAGCATACATTACTGTAAACTCAATGCTGAAAAGAAAATCGAAAACTTCCTGATAAATATAAGTAGTGGTATAATTAAGAGACAATGATCTCTTTGGTAATTCATAGCTCAGAATAAGGACGGTCTTTGTCCAGAAGAGTTTACAATGTATTTCTTCTTGGCAAACAGCAGGTACATGGGTTTTGACCCCTTTTCAAACAGGAGTGGCAAATAAATTCACTGCTACCAGCCAACTTCCTGATTTGCCTTTGGAAATGGGGCAGGACTTCTCTGATTACTCACAAAATGCATCTTCATTAAACAACTTACCAGGATGCAAATAGACAGAGGAATTAAGTTGCAATGGTCAGTTGTCACACAGAAAAAAATATTTCAACAAAAAAAAGCCCATGAGAGCAAAACAGCAATTAATTTGGCCTTTAACAAGTACAGACTCCAAATCAGTTGACAGTGTTGTTAAAAAAACCAAGGAGGTTGCTGCACATCTACATGAATAGGTACCAGGCTGCAGATAGGCTTGTGGGCTCAGGCTCAGCTGCTTACTGGACAGCAGCTCCTCTCCAGAACACCAGCAACCACCGTGGAGGGGTTTTGCTGGGCAGCACTTACCTTGTCAGGGACGCTGCTCCTGTTTCCCTCCCCCGACCCTTCTCATCAAGTTTCTCGTGTCCTCGGAAAGGTCAGTGTAGTCCAATGAAACCACATCTGCCCATTGGCTCCGTATGGAAGGCTTGGTTGTAGGAGTACATTTTTACTCCATCTCCCCTCTTCTTTTTTTGTAAAAGACAGAAACCACAAATGTTTTTCTTCCGGTTTTTTGTCAGTTCCTCTCTATTTGGCAAGCCTTGTTTTTGACAGATTTGTCAGATATTCGGGCTGAGTGCTCCTCGAATCAGAGAGCCCACAGGGAGAGTCCAGTGGTCATCTGTGACTGTCTTGCAGTCACCAGATTTGGTGGAGCTATGATGGGTAATAATTTAATTTTATCATCATGATTTACTTGGCAGTCCTGTTTCCTGAGGATTTTTCTAACCTTGCTACAGTGCTAAAAAAGAGCCTTGCAGCTCTGGAAAGTCAGATCAAGGCAGGGGAAAATCAAATTAACTCAGGAGACAGGCACTAATGTCCAGCCGATGGTCATGCTGGTCTCCTTCCCAAGACGGTATTTCCCTTCTGCTTCATGATCCAAGCTGGCTGCAGTTCCTAGCTCCATGGCTGCTAATCCATTTTGAGGTGGCAATATCGGGGCTTCAGGTTCAGGTCCACAAAAACATGTTGCCTGCCTTGCCCTGGCCCAGAGGTTATCACCCTTCCAAGTGCAGCAGCCTGGCTAAGGTAGCAGCTCCTACTTTTACAAGTGTGACCCTGTGTACCAAAATAACTTATATCAGCTTCAGCCTGGCCACAGAGCCTGTTAGCTGAGCTCTCTGGCTTGTGATCTAAGCTGCACTGGGCTGCGGCGGCTGAAGCAGGGGCAGGCACCAAGCTCTAGCAACAAGGACTTTTCCTGCTTTTGCACCTTATCCTTGTTAGATCGTGACCCAGAGCCTGCAGATGCCTCAGTGCCACTGAGGGCTGTGTTTGGAAAGTCTGCTTCCCACAGAAATGAACCTTCCTTAGCAAAGGCAGGAGTTGCAACCATGTATTTAGGCTGCGAGTGTGTGTGTTACCTCCAAATTAACAGGGCAGGAAGAAGGCAGAAAAGGTCCTCAGGCATTTGGAAACCTTAGAAAATCCAACTTGTTAGATTACATCGGGTCTGAACAGGCTAGATTTGTTATTCTGATGAGGTAAAAGTATTATTTTCTTAACCTTCACAGTCCTCAGGGCAAACTGTGACATATTGACAAAAGATGCCTCTTACTGGTGAAAATAATTTATATTTTTGTAGGCATTTATAACCTTTTTCATATTAAATTCTGTTGCACTGAGAAGATTGCTGTTTTCTGTGTCAGTGGAGAGGTGAAGCATTTGCCCGATCCTCAGAAGTCTCATCATAGGTTTGTAAGCTCTGAGCTGCAATTTCAAATAGGAAATTCCAGCTGGGAGTTGGAGGGATGCTCCTGGAAAAGTCGAATAATAAAAATCTTACAGTAAATGTAAGGAAACACATCTGAGGACCCTCCTTTTTTCAGAAATGAAAGGTTAACTTTAGATGAAGAGGAATAACCAGATGCTTTTGCTGCAGTTTGTTGAGCACAAAAAATAATTACTCAGGTTTTCCCACCTCTTTCAAGTCAAAGTCTTCACTCCCAGCTTTTAATTTTCTGAAACTGGACAAACCGATGCTGTGAGTCCAGATTTGTGCCAGCTGTGTGTCTTGTTACTTTAAATGGACATGGAAGTCATTTTGTTCTTCCATGTATGAAACCCATTATTCTCCAAAATTTTTGGTTGTATAATAAATTCCGGGCTTGCTTGACCTAAAAAAGAAATTTAGCAATCCTTCCTGATGGCCACAGAGTTGGTGAAAAACACCAGTAAGGTGTTGCTCAAACACCAGAAGAAAACAGACTCTTCCTTTAAGGCAGCTTTGGCTTGTTTCAGACTGCATCCACACTGCAAACATCAGCTGCTGCTGCATTTTTGGCTCACAGAACATTTTCCTCATGGAAGGACTCCTGGTATAAACACCGGTGGCTTTACTACTGAATGATTTGCTGTCTGTTAATTCTTTTATTCTCTTACTGCCTACAGTGCTGCTTGGCCAAAATTTTCGGAGGTATTCCTCATTTAAAAGAAATCCTTTTCCTATTCAACACTGGTGCAACAGATCCATTTATTTTCCCAAACAGTATCTGTAATAATTTTCCCCAAAGTCCAGTGGCCAACTTTTTCTTTTTTTCTAGATAAATCTATGGCCAAATCATCTTTCCACAGCCCTATGAATCTGTATGTTTATAGCCCCCTTTGAGGTAATTAGTGTCTTGTAATGTTTAGACTCATCAAGTTCTGCCTGAGCTTCAGCCCGCAGAGCTGTCTCTGTACCTGCACCTCGATTCCTCAGGAAAAGGTAGTTTTACATAAATTGCTTTTACGTAGCACAACACAGTTGTTGCATGAGACATGACATGAAACAGACATGGCATGAAATGGCACAGCAGGGACTTCTGTAATTGCTCCTTTCCCACTTTCACTGCCTCTGGAACGTAGCTGTCATGGCAGACAGTCCTGTTTAGCCCTGTGCCCCTCTCAGGCAGGGTCTTTAGTCCCTCAGCTGCTACTGGAGCACTGCTTAGCTAATTAAGCTTAATAGAGCAAGCCTCTGTTGTGGCTCATTAGCTTTTTTTTTTTCCAATTTTCCTAAGCCTTGACGTAAATTGATCTGTGATGAAGCTTGCAAGCAGAATAAATACTGAGGGAGAGGTGGATATGCCACCCCCAAGGCTTCACAAAAGTGGTATAGAAGGTTAAGGCAGTAGACTGAAAGCCAAAGGGCTTGAGGCTCCTTTCCCAGCTCTGCTATGGAGTGTGGTCTCTGATAAGAAATTCTGGCACATTTTAAATACCTTCTTTCTCTTCTTCTCCTTGGCAATATCAGCTGCAGAGTCTCTTTGTGTCAGGGTTGACTTTTGGCTTGTATGTTTTTTCAACATCATTAAAAACTGCTTCCTCTCCCCCTGACCACTGTATTAGATGGATACATTTGAAGTGATCCTCAGTACAAACCTTGAAAAATGCCAGCAACAAAGAACAAGGAACTAGCAAGACTTGGTCCTAAAAAATAGGAGTTATGCTTTGTGGGTGTCTGCATCAGTGTGTGTCAGTGAGCTCCTGGGAACAGCTTCTTTTGGTTTTCCTGAAAAACTTGTATCTCAGCTAGATCTGGTTTTGGGGATTTGGTTCTGACTCCACTAAACAATCCAAAAACATTTTCTTATTTAATTGGAACAACAATCTATGTTAAAATATCCCAAATACAGAGATATTGAAACCAGGTACAAACTGTCTCCCTCTCATTTTGATGCACTGAGTTAATGCCGTTGGTGAGGGAATTAAGCTGTATTGAAGCATTGGCAGATACCAAAAAGTAAAACAATCCACCGAGTTTCAACTGGGCTTGTGTCAAAATTGTGTGAAATGATATATCTCATTGGATTTACAAGTGAGGCTATAATTGCTCCAAATTGTGCTCAGGGCATTAAAGATTTGCTGGGTGATTCATGGCCCAGAAGAAGCCTTTTACAGTAAATCTGGTCCCACATCTGGTTTGATATTGCAGTCCAAAAATGGGTACGACTTAGAGAGGTTTGTGTCTTGCCAGGAAGGCTGTAGCACAAAGCACTCGATATGTTTTTCACCCAGTGGAAACAGAATATTCCCAGCTTCTGTTGGTTTGGATGCTGACTGAAGTGGTGGCTCTGAGGGGAAAAGACAACAGTGGCTCCTGGGTGTGTTTTACAAAACTGAAAATACATATCCAAGAGGTGGATTCTGAGCGTGCTCTAAGTAGCAGTGCTGTATGACACACAGCTGAGTTATAAATGGGTAAGCTGAACCCTCTCTGATGCACCTCAGTGCCAGGGTGCAGCATAAGTTTGCATGAAGCAGTGCCAAAAGGGCACAGCAATTGCCACTGGAGCGGGCAGCTGCTGTGTCTCGCAAAAAAGACAGGCTGGGATCAGTGGGAAGGGAAGGTATAGCGCAAACTGAGCCATTGCAATGGGCCTGATGGATCCAATTCAGTTCTCCTCAGGGTCCTGATTCACCTTCCATCTTTGGCATCCTTGCAGTCAAAAGAAATAATAGCAATAAGTGCTGTAAAATGAGAGATTGGGGTCACATTCATAATTTTTAGTCAGTTGCACTTTAAATTCCTTTTTTTTTACTACTTTCTAGCTGAAAGCTTCTGAGGCATGACTTTCTCTCAGGACACATAGATTATCGTGCTACGATTTCCTTGGGATACTTTGTTTATCTGTGCTAAGGTTCAATTGCTCAACACGTACCTAAGTAAATAACATAAAACCCAAGGACTATCTTTAGCTATTGCAAAATGTTCTCCCTAAAATAATGAAGTATGTAACAGGCATTGCTTGAGCAAGAGTTTGTTGTATTGTTCCAGTTTTTTTTAGTGTAGTAGGAAGAAGTAGCAATAGAGACTATCTGGGAGTAAAGAACTTTTTCTGGGTGCTAGGAAAAACAGCCAAGGCTGGCCCTGAGGCATTATCAAACCTGACTCCATGGATGACTGAGCAGTGCAGAGGCTGACGTGTGTACAGTGTTTTGACAAGACAGGAGTGAGAAGGGTGGTTGGGAGGCCTTTTTGGGGAGAAGTTTCAGACAGCAGTGTACAGGGAAGGGAAAATGAGAAAAGTGTAGATGTGGCACCTGTAGATACAAAAATGCTGCTAGCGAGGATTTTCTTGTTATTTTCTAAGTCCGTGAGAGACTTTTCTCTCTCACAGAAGAGGTAGCAGGGAATGTAAACAACCAAGCCACCTGCAACCTTGCAAAGTCTTGTTTATGGTATAGTAGAAAAATATTTTGACAATGGACGTTTTAGGATTTTAGCCAATCACCCCCAAGGGGTGGCTGGTCCTTTGTCCAATTAGACTATGAAGAAAAAAGTCTATAAAAGAGTTTGTAAAATAATTAAATAAATCAATCTTGCTGCACAATTCCTGCCTGCTGGATCTTCTCCTCCTCCTCCTCCCTATGGCTGCGGGACATGGTGCTATACCGTAGGAACCAGGCCTGCAGTAATAGGCACCCATTAAGGTCTGTGGGTTGTTGACAAGTGGGAGGTGTTCAGAGGCAAAGTTTTGTTTCGGGTGAAATACCTTTCACCCATCCAAAGCTGCATTTCTGGGCCAAGGCTGGTGTAGTGGGCAGGAGGAGCTTTAGAGGAAGGAATTGCTGGGTCAGCCTGAGTGTGACTTGTGCAGTCACCATGCTTGGTGTGTGTACACAGGGGAAGGAAAGATGCGAGGATGCCAGTTGTGTACTAATTGATCACAAGACCACCCGGGGTCACTAACATGACCTGCCCTTAAGGAAAGGGAATTAAATTGCCAGGCAGGGCATAGAAATATCACTACTATTTGGTAAAGCACCAACAAGATGTTATCTAGAAATTTAGTCATGTACTTTCAAGCAAAATCAATTCATACTGGGACAGATGCCAAGAGAGGTCATTAGGTTCATTAAGCAGATGATTAGGGGTCATTTTTTTGTTAGGAAAGGGTATTAAAATTCCTATTGGTTTGCTTAGCTTTGCAAAACAAAAGCTTCAAGGGGATACAATTGCTGTTTATAGATACTTCAGCAAATACACCCCGGAAAAAGAAGAAAGCTGTTTAGGCTGAAGAACAGCTCTGACACAAGAATAAATGAACCTCAAATGCTCGTGTCAACCCTGAAAGGAGACATCTACCCCTGAGAGCAGGGAGTATTAGTGGGATAAAAAAACAAACCTCCTTTGAAGGTGCAGATGGAAAGGAATTGTATGATGTGGGGTTGGAAAACCCTTTCCAATATCCTGTCCTCATTTGCAGCAAGGTTTACAATATCTGGGGGTGAGAGCAAAAGCTTTTTTGTTGGTGGGCAGTTTTACACAGGAAGTATTTAAGACCTTCCCTCATGTTTCCAGTGCCTTGTGCTTCCACACGTCTGTGCTTCCATGCAAAGAACTGCAGTGCCAATGCTCTGACTTACCTTTTCTTTGGGTTTATTTGGATAAGGGTAAAAGTCTTCATTGGGACTGAGCTGTTGGTTCATGTGGACACCAGCTGTGAAGAAATGGAGAACTTCTGTGAAGGGCTGAACTATGAGCAGGGCACTTGCAGCAGTTCGTGGGTTGCGTGTCTTGTTAGCCTTTGCTGTTTATTGCCCCATTGTTTAAAATAAATGAGAATGGTATGTATCTTGTAAATGAACATACAGGGATCATTTCCAAAGTCTCTGTCCATTTATTTCTGTCCTAAGTAGAAATTAATGAGGTCTGCAGAAACTTTTCATTGTAAATAAACTCCTTGACAAATATTTGAATGTTTTTATTTTATAAGTTAGTTGTAAATATTTTTGTCATCGTTCAATTGTTACCAGAAATAAATCAGTCCTGGAATTCACTCCCTGATAATATGTTACATCTTCCTGGAATAACTACATTCCAGAGGTCACATTCTGCAAATATCTTTCCTAACTTAAATTACTAGCCAAATAGTCTGAAGGATCCTATATGACTGCTATTGTGAAACCCAGCTTTCCTGGTAGCCATCTGCATTTAATCACTCTCAGGGATAAAAGTTATGTGCAGTGCTTTTGAACCCATGCTTTTCTTCTGAGAGCACATACCTGCAAGTATCTTCATTATTCACATTTTATGTTTGTGTGAGGGATGTTCATACCTCCCATTCCCAAAAACACAGTGGGGTACTGCACATAATGGCCACTCATTGTAAAGTTATACTTTGGCAATAGCTTCAATATTATTGCTGTGGTGTTGTAAAGAAAGGAGGAAAATGCATTTGGCCTTCGTTTAAAACAGAGCACTGCAGTTTTCATATATGTTTTTTCTGTAATTTAAGAACTTCCAGGTTTGGTAAAAGTTAGAAATCAACTGAGAGTCTGGAAACAGCACAGATAACAAAAGGAACAGTTATTCCTTATTTCATACTAAAGTTATTACTATCCTTAGGGCAGGACTCAGTTGGCAGGGAGAAGGACAAGGGCTAAAAAGAGATGGATGGGGAGCACAGAGGGAGTGAATTTCAGAGAGCCACTTCTTGTTATCTCTTTAGCATGAAAGATATTCAATTTGCTAAAAGAAAACTACAGGACTAACTTCCATACCCCCTTTCTCAGTTATGCCACCGAATTCCTACAGCTCTGTGAATTTAGTGATGAAGCTGGAAGGCAGAAGGGCAGGGCCCTGGCATAGGGGCAAATGTGGCCCCTGAGAATGGAGCACCACAGAAAGGCATCAAGCAGAGCAGGGCATCACTAATGGGAAAATACAGGAAATTCTTCCTGCAGTCTCCAGGGAAAAAGACTTATGTCAAGATCAGAAGAAAGCAATTATCTCTATTTTCTTTAAGTTAAAAAAATTTCCACAGTCATATATCTTCCTATTTCTTCAAAGTGTAATTTATCATGAATGTACAAGCAGGGAAAAAGTTTTTTTCTGAACTGCTTATATAACTTTTTTTATTTTCCTGTTAAGAGTAAAACAGTGGCATGATCCTGACTAATGAGAAAATAGGAAGGTGGAGGGTCCCCCTAAAACAGACATTCTTTTTTTAAACATTTTGTATGGAAAACACTGAGTTGAGCTACGTATTGAAACCTACAGTGTTTTGATTAAACTTCTTTGAGTTTGGGAGCATATAAGGCATTTTTTTACCAAATGGTTACATTTTACTCTCTATTACATGTACGTGACAGATAATTTCATTTAACTAACCCTCTGATTTTTCCGTAGGAAATAATTTGCAGTGAAAAAAGGTTTTGTTTCAGCTCAAGGAGTAGGTGATGGGCCACCCAGCAGGACCAGGTACCTAACACAGCCTTGGCCCTGGGAACAGAGCTTGTGGCGGGATATGTTTTCCTTGCAAGCTTTTCTAACCTAGGGAGTGTTTCTAACAGCAAGCAGGTAACTACCAGGACTCAATAGCTCTCTGGTGACTGTCATGTTCCTGAGAGTCTGCTTGACTGCGGAATGACTTTATGCAGCAATTTACTCCTTAACAGCCACAGGAATAGACCACATGGAGCACCATCCTCAGAGCCAGCACTGTACTGGCTCTGAGCCTGTAAGGCCCCCTAATTTCTCCTGTTACATCCTGAGGTGGCTCTTTTTGGAAAGCCCAGGCCTGTCCCAACAAGCTTGGTGGGATCAGTTACAGGGCAGCTGCTGCCAAACAGCTTCGTGGGGCTGCTCAGGAAACAGTCTTTGAACCAGCTGGGTTGGCTTGGCTTTTCTAGCAGAGGAGGGTGAGGGACCAGCACTGGACTGTATTCCTCAGGGAAAGCAAGATGCAACCAGACATAAGGAGTTTTCTTGGTTGGAAACTGAGGTTTGTGTTGAAGACTGGTATTGCAGGGACACATCAGACTCTAAGTACATGCTGGGGGGCCTCTAGGAGTTGATGTGGGCTCGTGTCCTCAGGATCCCATGTAAAGAGGTCTTGGGCATTTGTCTGTGCCTGATGGGGCACAGTTGGCTGAAATACCATGCCAGAGCTTGGTGCAAGGAAGGGTTTTCTGCCTGGCAGGCCAGCAAACATGTGACAAGCTGGAATCATGCCTTCCCCTCTTGTAGTCCCTCTGCAGAGGTGCAATGGTGGGTGGCACTACCAAACCTTCTAGGACCCTGGGCCACCCAGCACCATGGCCGGTTGTTGCAAGACTCTGCAGAGCAGCCCCTCCTCAGTATGTACTTGATCCTCACCAGGGAGAGACATTTGGATGTGATGAGTGGGCCAGTCAGCCAAAAACTCCAGCACAGGGTTTATGATGATTCCACACTCTTACTGGAGCTTTGTGCTGATGGCAAGGTCTGCTCTGGTATTAAACCTGCCAATGCAAGGGTAACCATCAACACCTGAGCCAACACAATTAATTTATATCAGATTAATTTTTGCACAACATGGCCAGGCAGTTTCCCATGCAGAACTAGCAACATCTAGAGAATGTTACTGTTTTTCTTAAATGATGCCCTGCCTGAGAAAAAAGAAGCAGTTTTGTGGGTCATCTGCCCTTGTGGAAATGATGGGGAGGCATAGAAAGAGAAAGAGAAGAAAGTTTGCCTGCTGTGAAATGAGGACAAAGTGTGGCACATGCACAGCTGTCCTAGGAGAGAGTTAACCCTGGAACTCAGCCCTGGCTGTCCTTTGCTTGCAGAGGAGCTGGGAAACCCTGGATGGAGCTGCATCTACAAAGGATGAGGGAGGACAGAGGGAGCTTTTATTTAAGGAACCTTTCCAGAAAAACCTGCCCATGAGGTTATTTTTTGCTGTTCAATAGCATGCATTGCAAGAGAAAAAGTACAATCTTCTCCAGATTAGGGAGGAGGACTTTGTGTTTTGAACTGATTCAGAGATGCCCCTCACAAAGACTTCAGAACAAAACTAAAAATAGCTTACAGCTTACTCCACTAATACCAAGGAAACACTTTTTTTTTGGCCAAGAAATTGCAATCCTATTGTCTATGCCCATGGGTTTTAGAGGGCAGAGTTATACATCCCTTTGTGTTGATTTTCTTTCTGAGTAAAGCCCATTAGGAAGGTCAGGGTTGCTTTGTGCTTTGTTTGACAAGCTATCCAATAGCAGCAGTATAAGATAATGTGGATTATCATCTTATAACTCTGTACAATTTTATGGGTTTTAATTAGTGATACAGAAAGAGTTCTGTGGGACAGCTGAGGCTTAGAAACAGACACTAATTAAATAAGCAAAGTGTGCTGAGATCTGTTTTCCTCAACTGTATCAATAACAAGATTCTCTTACAGGTCAGCACAAACTTCCTCCTCCCCCTCTCATCTGAGCTGTGGGTATTAAACAGTGTAGTGTTTTCATAATCATCAGATTTATATAACAGAAGATATACTCAAAACACAGAAAGAAATTGGGCCAGGAAATCCACAGTGGCTGTTCCCGTAGCTTTCCAGAATCCCTGACAAACCTCACATCAAATCCCCAGCTGCAGCATGACACAAAGAAAACCTCTTTTTTCCTGTGAATCAGTGCTGTTATGAAAAAAAACCCAAACCAACCAACATTATTAAATCATAGGTAGAAAGGGTGATCTGTTCAGGGCAGTGTAGAAACATATCCAAGCTCGGCCTGGTCCCACTTCATCTCCCTTCCAGTAGGTAGGGACTAGGAGGAGCACTACTGAAAGCTGAACACACCTTAGAGACTTGAAGACCATTGACTACTTGCCTAAAATAATCAAGAATTTACTTGGGTTATAAAATATGCCCACACATGGAATATGGGTGAAGGGTTGGCAATTTCTTTCAAAAACATTGTTCTTTTGCAAAATGATGACATTTTAGCTCCTGGGCTGGTGAACAGGGTTGTTTTTAGTGGCCATTTTCAGCTGACTTATTAGCTGCACACTGATTATAGAGACCCAAGAGCTAAATACAGTTCTTGAACCTTCGTCATCCTGTGCCTTATTCACTGCCTTTGTTAACAGAGCCAGGCCCCTGGGGTCCGTTGCACACTGTAGTGATGGGCATTAAAAATATCTGACACAGAATTCTGCAGTATTCCCAGGAACACAGCTCTCTGAGGCCTGCGGTTTCCAGTGTGCGTGTATGTGTCTGTGTCTGTGTTTGTGTCCGTGCTTGCTGTACTGTTCCCCGCAGCAGGAAGATAAGAATGGAATTATCCCATATCTGCCCAGCTGCAGGCTTCTCAGGCCTTTCAAGCATCTGGTGCTGGCTAGCATCAGGGACAGGATATTGACCCTTGTTCCTAAGCAAGCCTGGCAATTCCCATATTTCCAGGCACTGGACACAAACAGACTGTTTCTAGTAGAGGATGGCTCATATTTCTTGCCAATGCTAACAATCAAACACCATTTTTGCATTCTCTCTTGCTCCTAATACACAACCTCAGGCTGAAGGTCAAAGGGTAGATCCTGGATGTTCCCATGCAAGGAAAATCAATTTAGCTTCACAAAAGACAGAACAGTCAGTGCAGGAGGTCACCGGATGGTCTCAGTTGCTCTCCAGGTTTAGAAATTTGAACAGGGAGGAAGCGGGGGATGAATAAGGATAAATTGATGGAGCAGGATTGCTTGAGGACTGGCAGAACCACAGCTTGAGAAGAGACAAAGGCAAAATGGCCATCTTCAGTAGAGACTGACTCATCCCACTGTGCCAGGATCTGTCCCAAAATTGCATAAATATTTATAATTTGACCTCAGTTTATCCCATTGTGAAGCAAGATGTCCACCAAGTTTTGTGAACATTTCAGATCCAATCTGAAACCTTGAATTTTAAAGGAGAAATTTGATACCAGATGGGTAGCCTTGACTGAAGCAAGGGATTTGGACTGAGAATCACCTGATTCCTTGCACAAGGCTGAATGGAGATGATTTTGAGCTTAAAGCCTGAGGCAAAACTACAATTCTTCTCTCCTGGTGTAGAAGGAAAATCTGCTTGGCTTGTAACTACTGACAATTTGACAATTAGAGCTGAGAAACACTCTCAGAGGGTTTCTGGGGCCATTTTCTTGCCTTATAAAGATGCTCAAAGCAAGAGTCAAATAGTTTTTGGAGACACCAGGGCAAAAGATTTGGAATGAGAAGCACTGGGAAAAGCAACTCCGAGGACAGTGCTTTTCTTCCCTGTCACACAGTTTGTGGAGGAGGTTTCGGTTCTCTCCACCTCTGCTCTCCTCTTGCCTCTGCCTTTGGGCTTCTGAGTGCATTTGACAGAGTCTCACCAAGATGAGCTTATAACTTCCTTTAGGGGTGTTGGCAACTCAGTGTTGCACTGTGTTCCAGCTAAGTGTCACAAGTGGAAACAGTCTGTTGCTTCTCTGATGTCATCATCTGGTAAAAAGCACCCAGTGAGTGAATTCCCCCTTCCAGCTCATTACGTTTTTGAGCCCTGCTCAGTAATAACACCATGCACAGCTTCAGATTTAAGCAGCAAGATCCCTACAGATACAGACAGTTCTGCAGTTTTTGTGCACACAGCAGAGCATGACAGCTCCCCAAGGGCCAGATTCTTCCTGCAGAGTCTAATAATGCCCCATCAAATCAAGCAGGGTTACATCAGAAGTAGAATATGAATCGGGATCTTCATTCGTCATTTAGTTCATATTTGGCGTGGCTATAAATAGGTCATTTGGCTGCAATTCCTATTTCCCGATTTTATTTTATTTTTTTAACCTCAGCTTTGCTTTTTTAGACCACGAGCGTGTGATGAGTCTGAAAATGTCAGACTAGGAATTGGAAAGAGCAGATAACTGAGGCATGGCTCAGTCATGTCCCAGGCTGTTCACTGCCTACCCATTGTGGGTAGAAAAGGGCCAAATTATCAGTCTTGGCACAGTCACTGAGGGTTGTTTTGAGTTCCTAGGAATTTAACCCTATGACTTTGACCTTTGACAAGAACACTTAATTATTTCCAGCTCTCCAACCAGGTCATAAACTGGCCCTTTAGAAAAGTTTCCTGCTCTCCATAAAAGAGAGCTCTCAGCTCCTGTCACAGCAGAGTTTACATTCTTTGAATGGAGGGGTTTCTTGAATCAGCGGGATACTGTGGTTGGGTTAAAGAGTTCAGCATTTGGTTTTGTTTTTAACAGGAGACGAATCCGTTCTCCAAAATGCCATCCTGTGTCCACACTTTGTATCTCCCAAACTTTTCCTGTTGCTTATTGTTTCCCCAGATATTGGAATTTGAGATTGTTCCACTGTAAAACCAGAATTTTGTCTACAGAATTAGAATAAAAACTATTCCACCCTTTTCTTATTTTCAGGATATATATGTGTATACGTATGTGGATAATAATCAATTCTTTTTTAATCCAAATACCCAGCAGCGACTGCCTTGTGCTCCTGTGAGCCTTTGAGTTTTGGTAACAGCTTATGTGTTCCCTCAGCTGACAGATCGAGCTGCGTGTGGCGTGCTTTCTGTACAAGGTAAGAGAAACTTTTCACCTTTTTCCATAATGCTCTCCACGTATTCATTTGGGGACAGTCCAAAAATAATAAATTCAAAATGTTAGTTATTCTGGGCTTTTCAATTAATTGGAAGGCACGACCCCAGCTGCAGCCTTAATGAAGGAGTATTTCATCCCATGCTTTCTCTGGTTTAGGTAAACACACAGACCTCAACAACCTGGATGCAGCAGGGAGTAGAGGCTCTGCCTGGCAGCCTGGCGAGGCTCCTGCTTTCAGCAGCCCTCAGCTGAGCCAGTGGGTTTCGTGCTGACCTCCGTGCGCACGTCACTCCCAGTCAGGAGCTGCCGAAACCACCGAAGCCTCACTTAAAGGACAGAAAGGTTGAACAGAGAATGTCATTCTGCCTTCCCATTTAACAGCTTTACCAGTAAGTTGCTGCTTTTTCCTTACATGGGGATGTGGTTGGTGGGGACATTCTTTTCTAATGAAAAGGCAGCTCTTAGTACCAAAAACCACTTGCCCACATTTCTAGCACGTAAGGCAGAAAAACAGCTGAAAAACAAACTTTTACTGAAACACATATTTTTAGACTGATTTCCCAGGTTTTGCAGCCCAAGCTTCCGCCTGCCAGATCTGAGGCAGAGCCCAGTGCACTGGAGCTGTCCCAAAACATGGAGCTCTGGTCCAAACCTGTGTTTGCATCAGCCCAGGTTGGAGCCTGGGATCAGACCAGGGTAAGGGATCACTTGGAATGCCTGCACCCCAGGAAGATCTGGCCAAGTCTGAGCTGCAGCCAGGAACCCCTGGTGCCCCCATGCCTTTACCTCTGGATTTGGGATCACTGAGGTGCCACAACCAGCTGCAGGACCACCACGCTGGCAAAGCCTGTGAGATGTCAGTGAGGAGAGAAACAAACAACACCCTTTCCTTGCCACACATGAGGAGGGGTAATGGAAATGCATGCATTGAAGGTTGCCTGGGGTAGCAGTGATTGTATTTCTTGCTCTGCAGAGAATGAATTAATGTAGACAGTGACGTTTTAAAACTTGTCTTGGAGAACAGAAAGCAGCTGTAAGCACCTTTCCTGCTCAGAGGTTGTGCCCCATGCCTGGGAGAAGGCTGGAGTCCTGCATGTGGCCTGGGAAAGTCCAGCCCTTCCCCTGCCTCTTGGGGGCTGCCAGCTTCCACCTTAGTCAAATGTGGGAATGAAGCCATAGCTGGGCAAAGTGGAAAAAAAAAGGCGGAAAGAAAACTGTACAGGCCACAAGCCCTCAGGAAAAGGGCTGCATTTCAAGATAAACCCATTTAGCTCTAAACACAAATGGCATGTTTGTAAAAGGGCACAGAATCTCAGTTGCTGGAAACAAAACAGCGATAAGTGGCAATGCTGAAGTCTGTCTTGAAGGATTTGTCTTTTTTTTTAATATACTTTTGTTCCTTCACAGTCTCCTGCCTGTTCCCAATGTCCTGAAAATATCTTCTGCTGCCTTACCCTCACCAACAGCATTTTGCCACAGATGAATTGCGTATTCTTTCCTATAAGTATTTTCTTCAACTCCAGCCTGCAAATGATTGACTTGTTAAATTGCAATTCCCTGCTGCCTGAACCAGATTCTCACCCAAAGGCTGCTTTATACTGCTCCAGCAATGCCAAACTGCTGAACTGCCAGTGTGGTATAAAAGAGACCTGGAACCTTAGAAGGAACATTCTTTCATGTCTCTAGAATATTTTCTATATTCTATAGAAGCACCAAATATTTTTGTAAAATAATAATAATAATAGTAATAATAATAATAATAATAATAATAATAATTTTAAAAGCAAATCCACCCATTTAATGTTCCTATTCCCCAAGTTTACCATGTGGTATTTTAAATGTCATCTTTCAGGGCCCTTCTCTTTGAAAAGCTGAGAAGTTTTATGGCATAAATATTTTCCCTGTGAGGTTTGGAAACCAATGTGTTGGACACTATATTTTTTTAACAGTTATGGTATATTAGATCATGGTCTTTTGTGGTTAGGTGTGACATCAGGCCACCACAAAGCCATACCAGGAGAATCACATGGAGGAAAACATGTCCACTTAATAGCTTTCAACCTTCAAGGGAATTCAGAAAAGCCAAACCTGTGCATGTGGAATGATCTGCTGTTATTCTGCCAAAGCTAACCTGGGGTGACTTGCAAGCATGCATACTTACAAGAAGTTCTGAGGAACAGATAAGAAGAAAATAATTGCTATCTGCATATTCCAACTTCAGAAAAACATCAGCAAGGCAGCCAGGCCAGCCACTGCCCCTTCCAACCCTTACTCTCCAGTAATGATGATTCACCTACAATCTGCAGGTCTTGGTACCAGCTTTCCTAAATGAGGAATGCATACTAACAGACCCACCTTGGAATCTTGGTGTATCTGGCCTACAGCTTTCTTAATGTTCCCATTTATCCCTTCCATTTATCTGTTGTTTTTATTCCATAGTGTAGCTCCTGCAATCCTTAGACCTTTCAGCCAACATCATGAGGAAGCATACAAAAAAAAAAAACTTTCCTTGGAAGACAGATCTATGAGAACAAGGGCCAAAATGCTGATGGGCAGATGGAGCACAGTGATACCTCAGGCCAGCTGCAGGTGATTTAGGTGGGAACAGGAGACCCAAACCTGTGTGGATATAATCTACCTTGTGGGGTTTCCTGTTTTGGGAATGCAATGGTCGTGCTGCATTGCGGAGCTGCCCTGACATTTCGTGGGTGCAGAGGGATTAGCTCCTGCCCTGTGCTGCCCCCATCCTCCTGTGGTCGTGCCATAACTGTGCTCCCACCCAGAGCAGCTGGGGAGCCTGGTTTTGCTCTACCTCTGCAGCCACAGTCAGTGATTGCCAGGGAGGAAGGGTCCCTCCAGGATATGGAACATACCTCAGGGGGAAAGCAGGTCTCAACCCTTGTGACAGGCAAGTACCCATCTACAGGGATTTGCATTATCTGCTTAGGAGGCCATCCAGCTCAGATCCTGGGATTGGAGACGGGGGTTTTTGGTTAGAATTCTTTTCCAGAGCAAATGCCTGCAGCTTTATTAGGAATTTGCTGATTCTGTTCCCGACCTGTAAAAGCACTTGTCTATCTAGGTTTTCTCCTTTTCCTAACTATCCTAATTGGGCTAATGAAAAATATTGCTTCTACCCATAAGATTTATCTCAGCTAGGATGTACTCCATCCTATCCCCAGCAGATAGCAAAGTGTGGTTCCCACTGCTGGCCTTGTATTTTGAAGGACAGAGACAACGTGAGAGATTCTCTATCCCTGATAAGCCTTGGAGAACTATAGCTGCAAGCAGTCTCATACTGAGGTGTGTGCATGCCTGCATATGTGAGAGGAAATACCTTAGATTGCAAAGGCAGTCCTTCTATTGCCATTTCTTAGCTTTTAAGTCCTCAGCTTTGTAGGCCAAATGATGTCCTATTAGCACAGACTTGCATTTAGGTGTGCAAATGTACAGATTTATTGACACAATGAGTGCATTTTTTTCTCCCTGAAATGGAAAGGGTAAGAGGAACTGCAGATTCAAATGTATTTCATAGACCTGTGTCATTCTGTTCTCTGACTGTTTTATTCTTTTTCATCCTTGTAATTTTTATATAGCTGGTATGACCTTCTATTTTTAATGGGGCTTTCCTTTACAACATGCAGCTGAGATGTATAAATGTTTTTATCAGAAACGATTCCATGTGATCCATCAGGCCATTCAGACTTAACCAGTCTGCCTTGTACTTTGAATAACAACTTTTCACATCAATGTCATTACAAAGGATATACAGCCTGAGGATTCCTGTTAGAAATTTTTAGGGAAATCATTCTGAATAAGGAACACACTCAGGCTGATTGCTCTTTTCGGCCTTTTTTTACAGACAATACACTAATTCAGTGAGAGAATGAGTTTGTGGACTTCATTACATGAAACTGTAGCAACTACTAAGTTGAATCTAAACAAAAGAGGAGGAGGAAGTCAAAATCCAGTTTGTCATTGTCCTTGCTAAAAGATATGTACAAAAGCACTGGTAGCAAAGGTTACCACAGTGTTTCTTATCAGACCTTGCAGAGGGAGATGAAGAAAAGATATTTCATAGCAGCTTGACAATATCTTAGCTATTATCCTTTTAAATTAACTTTACTGTGCTCAGGGATTATTTTGTTGTTGTTACTGTTAGCTGGGGATTTGGAGGACTTCTGTGGTCAGAAGCTGTGACACAGGTCTAAGTACCTGCATTGCTCCCTCTCCCCACAGCCTGGGGAAGAGCAGCTGAACCTGTCCTGCCCTGCTGCTCTCCTGGGTGAGTAGTCATGGAGGGCAACTGAGGCTGTAGGAGGTGTGGGGCTTGGAAAAGCAGAGGAATCCCATTTTCTTTACAGTATGACAGAGAAATGCAGCAGGCCAAGGTCCTAGGTATGTCCTGGTGTGCTGCACCAAACGCTGACCTCCTGTAGCTTGGCTCTAGATTTTCAAAACAGTTTTCTGAGTGGCGGGGGGGGGGGGGGGGGGAGGGGGATTTCAGCAACACCTCAAAGCTGTGTTGTGTGTTTATCTCCTCCAAAACAGCCCTCAGCTTGTGCAGAGGAGAGGGGAGTCCTGTGAGAAACACGTGTATCTTTAGACCCTCCAACAGGGGCCAGATATTCCATCTGCCTAGTGTGTCATTGGCTGGGCATGCCTTAGTGTGTCATTGGGCATGCCTAAGCCCTGGAGGACAGGAAAATGCTACTTCCCTGCCCTGGGTAGTTGCAGAACACAGTTTTTAATGGTTTTCAGATATTTATCAGAGTGCTATAAGGAACTTCCTGACTTTCCAGGGAAACAGTGCACCTTTTCTTAAACTGCCTGGTAATGATGATGACCACAATTTTCAAAGAAAACTCTTTGCTAGGCACTGAAAGAGGAGGTGGTTTCCAGAGGCTGGCAGCACCGCAAATCTCCTCATGAAGTTGTAGGGAACTAGTGCAGGGAGCAGCAATGCCAAGCAGCCCAGCAGGGAGGCAGCTTTGTGTTCCGTCTGCAGGTGTTGTTGAGAACCCCATTGCCCTGGGATGGCCTAAAGAAAGAATCACAGCAGAACCTTTGGAAATTAGTGGAGTGGTAAGCTTCCTTGTCAGTCTAGCAGCAAGATCCTCTCCTTCCTGTGTTCTATGACAAAGACAGAGGATAAACACTCTGGGCTGAGAATGATACAAAAGAAGCCCTTAAAAGTTCTGCAGTGCCTGGTTTCAGGCCCTTAGCAACGGCTTCCTTCAAGCTGTAAAAAAGGCGTTTAAACATTCCCTAGTTAACCTCTTTTTTTTGTCCGGAGCCTTCTCATGTCTCCAGCTGCTGTATTCATGTGCTTCCCCAGCTGGAAGGGAGCCAGGCACAGGGCAAGGGAGTTTGTAAGCTTAGAGATTCTTTTTTACAACTTTTGGAGTGCAGAGTGAAAGCATTAGAGAAAAGCAGCAGCAGCCCTTTCCTGGACTGTTTTGCCCCCGTTTTGTATGGTCTTACCCCAAAAGCTCATGATTACTATATGGATTGCCAGGCTGGTGTTTTTCCATTCCTAGTGGAGGGTTGAAGTTCTGACTGGCCTACTTTATCACGACTATCAATAAAAGCAATGGATGAATTGGAAGTCCTTGAACTCTGAATTGTCTAAGGTGTGACTCTTACATCGAGTTTTATTGGTGTGCTACGATATATGTTATATATCTCTGATCATAAACAGAGTTTAGATAAATACAGCTGAGACAACTGATAGTGGCAAGGAGTATAAAAACCCACAGCTGTTCATTGTAATTCAAACGAGGAAGTGTTGTCTTTTTTCTAATGCTAACAACTTTCCCTGGCAGAACAACCAGCCTTTCTAAGAGTATAAATGTGACTTTCAATGTAAAAATCTGTGTCTCCCCTACTTTGTGTATTAAACTGTGTGTAAAAGACCACTCATTTCTATACTGCACAGATATGCTTAACCTCTTCGAAGCTGACTGAAGGAAGGATTTCACTAGTTATTTTTCAGGCAGTTTTTGGCTAGCAGGTGCACAAAACATTCAGAGTACACAAGACCCTTCCTCCTCTCCCTTGCTTGAGAGCAAGATGGGCTTGATGTTGTAGAAAAACATGTTTTCACCCTGTAAACAAGCTGTGGTGCTGTTCCCATGAGCATGGTTTCGAGAAGCAATTATCTTTCTGATGGCTTTTTTTGGAGACTCCATCCAAATGGACTTCAATTTTTGATTGCAAAGAAATATTCCTCTTCATTTTTATAACAGAAGGAATCACATAAGGTAGCTAATGCTGGACTAGATGTAGGTGATGCTGCTTCCCAGGGAACTCAGAGTAAAGCTATTCATAAGGCTGATGGCGAGTCAGAAGCTCTCCTGAAGGCAGCAGAGTGAGATTTTTCCATTGCATTATCAGTGCTTGATGGGAAATTTGTCTAATGAGGTAAGAATCTGGACATCTGGAAGAGATGGAAACAGTAAACTGAATTAGAAAACTTTGGGTATCACATGAGGTAACACCTATTGGAGCAGCAGGGAAGCTCCTGGGAAAGGTTTATTTCAAAGGAATGTGGAGAAATGGAGGCCTTGCTTGTGCATGGCAATCCCGCACCATCACCACCAATGGCTTCTGTAAAAAGGACCCCGTGAAAAAAGGCTGTCACGTTTAAACATTTTGCTGGCAGATCACACGGAGCTTTCTGTGTTCCTGCTTTCAGCAGCTGAGGAGGACAAGTACAATAGACCCATCCTTCACCTCTCAAGCATTTTATCTAAAAGCATTTTCTTCTGTTTTCCTCAGTGACAGCAGTCCTGGAGGAATCTGCCCCAGAGACGAGGTCTGGGTGGGAGAAGAGGGGTTAACTATGAGGCAGGGTATAGGATATTCTCTGAAGCCAAGGCTGTGCTCCTTCACCCTGCCACATCTCCTGCCTTCTCCCCCATAGCTCTGCTGTATGTTTTTATGCTTCCATTATCCTGTAAGCTCACAAACCAGCCTTTCACTGGGGAATGTGAACAGATGGACTCCTCCAGTGTCTCCTCTGGCTTCTGCAAAGCCCTTGTATTCAATGCTGTAGTGTCATATGAAGTAGGATCATGTGAATTTTTTTAAGAATTCTGGTAACAGGGAGGATGGGGGCATTTAAATATCACATGTTGGCTCCCTGCCTCATGGACCTAAGGACTGATTACAGTGGGACTGGTTTTGGTTTAAACAGATTCTCTTACCAAGTTGTTGGGTTTTTTTAGTATATATTTGATAAGGGGAAAAAATTAAACTTTGAGTAATTAGATTAAATAAATTCAAAGCATGATTAATTCAAAGCACAAATCTGAAGTTGAAACATCCCTCCCCACCCCAACAAAAGAGAATATCTGGATTTTTAGACTGGAAGGTCGCTGGTGGGTGACAAAGGAGACTTTTGTTCTGCCCTTGGCCACACTTCTTGCTTGCCCCTCCTCAGGCCAGCCTCTGTCACCCTGCCTAAAAAGGGAGTGTAATGATATCGACCTATTTGGCAAAGCGTTTGGGGATCTCTCTGTGAAAGAGACGGGGGTGAAAACTTTGCAAACTTTGAATGTTTCACGTTGGTATGCTCCTTCAGCTTGGAAAACGAAACGTGCTATATTTGGGCAGGTTTTAGGGTTTGTGATTCATTCCCAGGGAATTCCAGACTTCTTTAAGCTCTTCCCTAATTTGTAGGTATTTGCTGACTGGTTTACTAAACAGGCTGTTCTGAGGCTGTTTGCTGCACTTGACACCATTTATCCATCCGTAGGACTGAGTCACGCACTGTGAAGCCTTACACAATTAAGATATGGTGAACAGCAGCAAAACCCAGCCCTGAGCACAACCCACAGCTTGGAGTGGTGGGGCGACAGCTCCACCTCCCCACGCCTGGGCTCTGTCGGGTGTGTGAGTCAGGGCTGGCTGAGCAGGCAGTGGTGGGACTTCTGGCTTGATAACAAAGCAGGACAAAGAGGAGCTGTTATCTGCTGTGCACACACAAGTACTCTCAGTGCAGACAGGGTAGCTGGCACGTAAACTCATGAGCTAAGCACTACATGCAAAAGGTAACTGTAATAAAAATATACTGAGAGCATTTTGTTTATGGTTTCTTCCTTGACAAAATAAACCACAAACTTGTGGCAGCTCTTTTCCTTAGTAACTTTCCTTTCTCCTATAGCTCCTATTTTAATAATATCTCTAATCCATAATCTGAAAAAACCACGGAATTTTCAGAATACGCCTCATTATTTTGAAGCCTCCTGCAGGGAGCAGAAATGCAGTTTCAGCCTGCTCATGCTTTCTCACAAATTGATTTCAAACCTTGCACGTGAACAGACTGTGATTTCAACTGGTACCCAGAGTGACATCTTCCATGAAACCCCACAGCTGTCCCTTAATGGGAGATTAGTGCTTTAACAAGATGTCTTTTTATTACTGTTGTTGTTTGCTCACTAATGAAACAGGCTTGTGCTGTGTGCTATCAATTACATCCCAAATCCTGTAATGTAATGACTCAGGACTTTTTTTAAAAAAAGAAAACGTAGCTGCAAGTTTTATTCAGTCTGGTTATTTCACGGCTTCAGAATTTGTTGTCCAAGTTCCTCGTTACCGCAGCTGTAGATAAAAACTTGAAAATCTGAACCTCTTAAGGGTCAGGAATGTGACAGAAAATAGCCCCCAGAAGATCACACACAGTTTGGTTCTGTGGGAGAGGAGAAGGTGAGGAGGAGGAGATACAAAACTGGCACAGGATATTTGCAGCTAACACTGCTGTCTCAGTGGGGCTGCTGGCAACATGTGGCTCTTGGGGCTCTTTGGAAAGTTTTCTGCTGTTTAGCCTCAGAATCTGGATTCTTCCAGACTTGTTTAGTCTTTCTGGGCTCTTTTAAAGGTCAGCTGAGAGAAAACATGAATTAGCTCTTCCAGAGGGAGCTGCTGCTCCCCTCTCCCTGTTTGGCAATGTAGAAGAAGTGTCTAAAGCATGGTGTTGTGAGAGAAATTAGCTGCTTCTGCTTTCTCCCCTTCCCCTGTAGTGAATTTGGTTCCCTGAATGAATGAGACAGATTTAGTACCAATTTTATTCCCAACAGTCCCCAATAGGCAACCTAAAAATACCTCCAACTCCACACACATCCTTTGTAGTCCACAGCTTTTTCTGGAGCTGAAGCAAAACAGAGCTGATGTCATGGGCTATTTTTACACAGCGACATCTAAAATACTTTATTTTTGTAATGGTGAAAGAGTGCACTGTACTCTTTGGTAAATAATTTCGATGTTATTGTTTCCATTTACGTAAATTGACAAATAGCTGAAATTAGATGGAGCAAGTTTGGGGTTTTTTTGCAAATTATTTTAAACTTCTTGAGCACTTATTCCACTCCTGTCTTCTTTCCCTGCGTCTCTTCCAACAGCAAACACCAAAGTAACACCTGCCAGGGGTGGGTCAAACTCTCAAGACAGTGGCCTTTGGTCTCCAAATAAGAACAGGTGAGTAACTGCATGCTTACTGCCCCAGGCATGAGCAGGGAGTGCTGCAGCAGAGCCGGCACGTTCATTCACGGTTCCTGGAGAAAGATACTGTGGTCTTGTCAGCCTCACATCCTCATGCTGTCCTGGCAGCTGGGATAAGCCACCAAAGCTTCACAGAGGAGTTCCCAGATGGTGGCAAAGAGCGAGAATCCAGATGCCCAGCTATGAAATACAGTGAATAGTTGTCATTAGCCATGTCAGATACAGGCTGGGTGCTTTTCCAGCTTCTGGTTTTCTTATCTTTCAATGCCACTGAAGTGCTTGGGCAGACAGTCTGTTCCCTGTCAACTCCCACTGTCACTTTTTTCCTTAAGCGTAGTATCAAAAGTACTTGTACTTTTTTTTTTTTTTAATATCAGGAGTAGCCCAGTCTCTCCTGCTGTGTTTATGCTTCTGCCAGCAAATCACTGCTTCTGTCATGTACTTGGCCTCCACTTGCTGCTCATTAGCAACCCAGGTGGGCACAGCACAGCCTTTGTCTCAGAGTCATCCATTGGAATAAAAAGCTTTTTTTGGCAATTCAAGCAATTTTTAGTCTGCAAAATTGGAAAATAGAAGTTTGCTGAATGGAGCACAGAATGCTGCTGAATGCAGAGCTGCTTCAAAAAAGAAATGAAAGCAGTGCATGTTTTCTCAATTTTTGTTTTCTAAAAGTCAAATCAAGGAAATTAACATATTTTGGGTTTTATTCGGGTCCTGCTTTAGTAGCATCTGTCTTACCTGGGTGAAACAGGTGTGACTAAGGTGGTAGGCAAAGGGCTTTTTTCCAAAAGGAGTCAGGTACCTAATGACAGTTTGAGATGCTTCTGTCTAAAAACAGGTCCCCAAAACCTCCATGTCGCCCTAGGGGACACGAAAGCCTCAATCTAGACCTCTAGCAATTGTCACAGAGCTCTGCATGAAATGGTGGTGGCAGCTCTTTAGCTGCCCATTTCTGAAAGGGAAGATAAAAACATTCTTATTTCTTTCTCGCTCAAGCACTTTTGAATCTGTGTCTTTCACTTCCCCAGAGAACATCCTAAGCAGCTAACTAGAGCATGTCCTGAAGCAGTGCTCTCTTTGTTACATCTCTTCCTGGTTCAGAGTAATTACATGTGTAATTATGAGGGTAGAGACACCCATGGAAGACTGACTCTGCCTGGGTGGTGGTTAAATACTCACTGCAGGCCACAGCTCTTACTCCAAGGATCGTGAGGTTTATCTAACTCTAGTAAGTCAGTGAATTGTTCAGTTTAGAAAGGAACAAAGCTTTCTTAAAAGCTTTTATTAACTCACATGCAACATTTGGGTCCTCTCTGCACACAGAACACACGGACTCTAAAGGCTAAGGTCCTTGAGATTTAGCTGAGCAAAATGTTTTGAGACAGCTGTGTTCTGCTGTAAACCAGCATTGGCAGTAAACACCAGACTCATAATAGAAAGGAAATACCCTTGTTGTCTGCCCATACTCAGGTGTGGGGTCAGACTGGGGTGTTTTCATCAACACAATGTCATAACTCATTACATCTGCATCATTTAAAGGAAAATAAAAGTCTGATCTTCTCGTTGCCATCTTCTCTGCTTCCAGCTTTCTGAATTACTTTCACTGAGTTTGAGGCAGGAAATGCTGATCCTGTGTTGCAAGATATAGCCCAGCCTGGAATAGTGATTTAATTTTAAATACTCAAGGTAAAAAACATATTCTATTAACATCTTCTTGCCTAAAGGGTCGTGCTAATCAGCTTCCAGCAGTTTCTTCTTCAAGTCTTACTCAAGTAGTTATTGATTAATATATGTTTTTCCACTGTTTTTTTCTATATAATTTTTTTCTGACCAGTATTATTAAACCATCTGCCTCTGGAGTACAAATAATTTCTCCAAACCTGCACCATTCTTGCATATCTGTGGAAAAGAAGTCACTGACAACAGCTGCTGAAACCCTTGGTAGTCACCAAGACAAGTGTGCTGTACTTGCTTCAGACATCACTGGGGAGTCTGCCTACGTTCCCCAGCTGCTGTGAGACAGGGTAAGGGAATCTGGTCTGGGAGAAGGGGAAACAACTGGAAAGGGTTTAAACACTTCTGTCCAGTGAGGCTGAAGGAAGAAAGAGACGAACCAGTGACTGTCAAAGAGCAGAGCCATCTGCATCATGAGGGAACAAGAGGGCTTTGCAGACCCAAGGTTCATGTGATTTACACAATTTGTCTCATGTACATGGCAAAACACGGTTCAGAAGATCTTGAACACATCTTGGCCCCTAGAAAGGTGGCTTTAGCATTTTTAGTTTCACCTGCTAAGAAAATACAATCCCTCAAGCAGGGCACTGTAACTAACCTGCAGAACCATGGCAAGCATAGGGCAAGTTGTGCAATTTCAGCTCAGTACAGTTTTACTATGGATTTACTAAGACAATTACTTCCCTTTTGGGAGTCTGTCCTTCTGAATGCCCAAGTGCAGCCTCAAAACCTCCGTCCTTCACGGGCACCTTGCAACTGTGACCTGCCTCCTCTGTATCTGCTATTTTGATGGAAATGAGCAAAAGCTGCATGGTGTGGCTGCCCTTATTTCTCTCTCTCTTTGAGATTTAGCAGCAATTTTTATAAAGAACCAGCATTTACTTTTTCCAATCCTAGCCCTTCTGCATTGGAGAAATGCCCTCTCCTCAGAGCCATGCCACCTTCCTCAGAATGTTTATGTCCTCTCACCGGGAAAGGATTACAAATTATGTTGGGAACGGATTTTTTAAAACACACGACCTCTTATTGCACAGTGTTTTTAAGTAAAGTAGCAGGTGAGCTTGTTAACTCCATCTGCCACTCTTGTCACGGAGGACATGTTTTTTAAACAAGCTTTAATATCCTCCACTAAATAAAAGTTGTTTTCAACAGGAATACCCTGAGCATAATCATGATATACATATGTGTTCTTTTTTAAAATAAAATAAAAAAAAAAGAAAGGAAAAAACCCAATAATTGCCATCTGCCACTTTCTCAGTAAACATTCTCATATGTCATGAACTCAATTACCCAAATCACTGGGGTGTGGACAACTGGGTGCTGCTTTTTAAAAACAAGTGTTGAAATAAAACTTTGCTTTAGGTGCAGCAAATCCATTACTGAATGTCCATCAGAGAGAACGGGCTCCTTTCAGGCAGCTGTGTGTGTTCCCTTACGTCAGTGGAAAACTGCCTGGGCACAACCAGCTCGTTTCTTATTGACTCATGTAATTACAGGCAGGGCTAATAAATGGCACCAGTTACTGCAAAGGCTGCCCCAAATTCTGCATTCTGTCTTTGGTCGAGTTGAGCAATGGTGGTGACTTTCACCAGATCTGCTTTTTGGCCAAGTGTCCTCTGTGACAGGGGAAGCCACATTCCCTGCTGAGGAGATGCCTTGGGCTCAGTTTTAGAAATAGGTTCACTCATTTAGAAAAAGTCCAGGCTGAAGGCATAGGGCACTGCTAGTACAGGAGAGAAAGAGGAGGCAAAAGAGAATAGGAGGACAAAATTCCGTGATCCCCTTGAAATCTGAATTTGGAAGCTGCTGGGAAAGACCAGAATTGGTGGAAAGGTGTTTAAATTAAGTGGGCAAAGGCATGGGACGGAGGTACAGCACATGAAAAAAAAGGCAGAAAAATGATAAAAATACTCAACAATCATTTAATAAATGGGGTGGTGGGGGTCCCTTGTCCCTTTTCCTCAGCTCCTAAGAAATCATAGTTAATTTATTAAATAAACAGTGGAAGCTTGAAAGCTAAGATCACCAAGATTAACATTTGCTTATTTTAATTTGAGTATTTGTAGATATAAACAGAAATAATTCTTAATTGCACACTAGATATGACCATGCAGTGACCAACATCTGCTAATTGAACAAGGAGACCATCTTTTAGGAGGGGAAACAAGTTACAAGTCCAGAGGCAATCTATATTGCAAATCTAAGAGGTCAGTCATGGTTATGATTCCTAATTTATTGTTCACAGGACATTGAATCATCTTCTCTGGAAAACCTACAGAAATCTGCCATCTTATACTGGATTCTGAAAAAAATGTATCCTTTTTCAAACTACTACTGGCATCAGTTTCAGTTGGCACTTCAGGTGTCTTTAAATATCTATGTAATTGGCTTATTTTGTGTTCATAGAACTTATGGGTCAGACTCCTGTCATCCTGCTTCAGTATTCATTGTAAATTGATATTAGCTTGGTGAAATGACTTCTGGGAATGTTTAACACTTTCTTTCTCTCTCTTTTCGTTTTGGCATGTCTTCTTTCCCCTTCTGATGCAAACCAACCTGCTCTCTCTTAGTGATATTTTGATCAACTGATGCGGGGGGAAGGAAGCCTGTCTGTGAGAGCTTTGATACACACAACAAAACTCCTACTGACTTTGTTGGAAGAAGGAGGATCAGTCCAGAACCTGTCTCTTCTTTTTTTGTTGTTTTGGGGTTTTTTTTGTGTTTTTGTTTGGTTGGTTGGTTTTTGTTGGTTGTTTTTGTTTTGTTTTGTTTTGTTTTTTGTGTGTTTGTGTGTCTTTTGGATTTGTTTTGTATTGGCTTTTAGGGTTTTTTTATTTCATTTTGTGTTTCTTTTTGGCCAAAATTCACCAGCATGTTTTGAATAGGTGTCTCTTGCATTCAGTAAGGCACAAAAAGAGAGATTTATAAGGTTCCCATGCCCTGCTGATAATTCAGGAGCTGTCTGTGTTTGATGTGGTGGGCACACTGTGCCCAGTTTGTTACACCTGTTTGGTTCTCAGCTGAAACCCGCTGGTGCAAAGCTGCAGCCCGTTGTGCTCAGCAGACTGGCCTCTTGTGAGTAAATGATATGTATTCCCCTGGCTGAGTAAGACCTCGATGAACTTGTATCAAAGGTTTTTCTGAACTCATTTTTAGGAGCATGATGTGAATTTTATGGAGCAGGTGTGGGTGCCAGGGAAAGGTGGAGGCTGGTGTCACACTTCACAGCATAAAGCCACCCACCATCAAGGCTGCTTTTCATGTGCTCAGCCAACGTCAACCCTACTGGAAACAGAAGGCCCTCTGAGGCTACGTGTAAGCCTGAAGGAACAGAGCAGGCTTTTGAGGCAGGAAATCAAAGACATTGGAAAAATTCCTGCTTCAAATCAAGGTAATTTTTAATGACTTGTAAATCATGACTGAAGAAAGAAAATCGTAATAATTTAAAAAAATCCTCTCCCTTGCCTTCAAAGTAAGTAGGACACTTTCCAGATCAAATTGCTCTCCTCAGTCACCTCAGCAGAACAGAAGATGGCTCTGCAAAGGGAGCTGGTTACAATTCCTGCACTGGGGTGCTGCCTTCTGTGAGGACAGAGTGTGTGTTTTCCTGTCAGATTGTGCCATGTTACAGGCAGGGGGAGAGCGTCCTTGAGGGTGGCAAACAATTGCCTTGACTGGGAAACAGGAGCATGCTCTGTGCTTTCCCCTCAAAGGGAACAGCAGTGCTAGGATTTGACCCTTTTTGTGCTGTTGGTGTTGGTTAGAGCTACCCAACCCCTGGAGTCTTTCCTCTTGGAGGTATAGT
Source organism: Aphelocoma coerulescens (assembly GCF_041296385.1). NCBI lineage: Eukaryota > Metazoa > Chordata > Aves > Passeriformes > Corvidae > Aphelocoma > Aphelocoma coerulescens. The sequence goes on along the minus strand of NC_091015.1, from coordinate 76,514,135 downwards.
GTCTGATGATGCCCTAAGGCTGCCATGCCTTAGGTAAAGTGCCTTAAAAGAGCAAGCCCCTGGCTTTAATTCCAACAAAATTCATGAGCTACTACAATTGACAGAAGTTCTTAAATATGGGGGGAAAGTGTGTAAGGGTTGATGAAACTTTCTGTTAGCAAAGCAATTTTGGATGGCTCCCAGTGGTTTGAGAATGCTTATATTGTACACATTCAATAATGTCAGCTGGGAGGTCATTCTTGTCACTGTGTTTCCCAAGACACTGATTTCTTGATTGTTGTTCTTCTGATAATGCTCCTGTGTATTCAGCATTTGATGCTGCAGAAGACACCTCAGCTTACAGGAGAAATTCCTGTGCATTTGAAGGAGAATTCATCTTTGGTCCAGTGGGGGATAAACCTGAATCATGAGGTAACAGATGGGTATCCATGCTCTATGAGCTGCTTTGGGAAAGTATTTGGATTTTGTATCTTTTTTTTTTTTTTTAATTGAATGGGCTCTTTCCTCCCCTGAGAAAAGGAAGCCCCAGGAAAATCCTGCCATAAAAGATTTCTTTGCAGCAGTCACACTAGGTTAAAATGGAGACTCTTCACCATGAAAATGTTGAGCCTCTGGGAGAAGTTTCACCTGTTAAATCTGAGTGTTTCAGCATGTTTTGGGGTGCAAGGTCTTTACATTCTGCCTTGAAGGGAGTTAGGAAAGGGGAATGCCTGCAGTGTTTATGACATAACTTTTTGATTTCAGCAACTGGAATTGGGGGTAGAGGAAAGAAAGAAAAAAGTAGCAGTGTTAGGAATAGAGTAAGTCACTAAGAGTGGTGAAAGGAGTCTGAAAGACTGCCATAAAAAGCAGACTTCCCAGAAAGCTAGATAATTTCCTCGCTATGTTGGCATATATCTGAAAAGTTTCATAAGATTACCTATATATTTCTGATTACTTAAAAAAATTGTGAGTGCTGGATTACAGTGTTACCCAATATCAGCATGTATTATGTAATTCTAAGGCGGTAGAGTTCCAAAATTCAAAGACAGTCTAGTCGAGTCATTTTTAGATGTTAAGTGGTACAATGTGTAAAAACAGTCGCTGCCTATAAAGGGGGAAGAACATTTTCTGCCAGTTCTGAAATTGAGGGGTACAGAATTTGCAGAAGTGGCCTTGGCTGAGGCTTTGCACTTCAAAGCTGTGATCTTCTGAAGTGGCTCCTTGTGGAGCTGGGTTCTGTTGGTGCAAACTGTCATGCCTACATGCACAGCCTCACACGCAACAGGTAATGCTTGAACCAAGCCTTCTGGCTGGATTGAAACCTCTCATGATTAGCAGGTAATTTAAAAAAAAAAAAAAAAATCCAGTTTCTCAGAGCCAGCATAAACCCCCACCATCCTTATTGCTTAAATAATGCAGGAGAAGATCTCGGGTAATGCACTGACATCTGCAAATCAGGGTTAATTAATCTTTGCGATACACTTTTCAGAAATAATCTCCTTTCTCACTTCGTGGTGAGAGGCATCAGCTGCCAGTAGAAAGAGCAGGGATAGACCACAATCAAGTATGACACACACTGCAGCAGAATGGGGCAAGAGTAGAGTTGGGTTAGCCAAAACTAGTCTTCCACTTCTCTGTAGCCTTCATTTGGCAGATTGCTTTAAGCTTCGACAAGAGTCAGCTGTGCTGTGCATCAACCTCTTACTTACTCTTTGCAGTCTGAAAATTTCTCTGATCAAAATCTCTGATCAAAATCTCCTTACTTCTCTGTTCAAAATCTCCTAGCAGGGCTCATTTGAAAGAACACAATGTCACAATGGAGTCTGGACAACAAACTAGCAAAAAAAAGGTAATAGAGTAGCGAATTTATAACCACGACGTAGGGGGCACTTGACATCAGTAACAGTCTCGGGATGCCAAGAATGATGACTCTAATTCTCCTGTGTTTTACTAAGGATAGTGCAGCAGAAAGGACTTTAGGCTGCTATAAGAAAGGTGAGAGCTAATGCTTTTCCAGGCTAGCATTTGCCAGCCAAACAATATGCACAGGACTTTTAAGAACATAGCTGAGTGCAAAGGACACTGAAAATAAGTGTCTGAGGGAGGGTTAGGCTTGTCATTTTCCCCTCTCCTGAGAAGAATTGATGCGAAGTGCTACCTCCACCATCAAGTGGGCTTTGTATTTATTTGCATTGTTTCCTATTAGCCCCATCTCTTTCACCAATCTCTTCTATGTGGGTGCTTTTGGGTGCACATTTGTACTTTGATGGCAAGAGTAAAAACAGGGTGTAAGGACAGAGAAGGCTTTTCTGGGCCAGCCTTCTGCATTCTGGAGTTCTTCAAACTTCATGGTGGCCTGGTTACATCTCTGGTTTCTTTTCCCTGTAAGTGTTGAGTGACACTGTCCATGATGGAAATCACAGATGTAGGCTGGTTTAACACCCCCTCCCTCTCAGCTCTGTGTAATAATTCCTCCCTCTCACCCCCACCAATGGTTTATGGTCAGCTTAGTTAGGTTCTTTTGCCTCTTTTAATATAAAAAGTGGCAGGTGTTGGTGGCCTAGACTAAAAATGTGTGATGCAGTTTTAAATATGATTTATGTCTTCTAGCGATTCCTTAGGATAGCAAAGGGTATTCCTTTTCGCATCAACCTAAGATATAGTTGAAAACTGCAGCTATAAATACCTATCAATCAGAAGCAATGACTAGGAAAACTAAACACAGTCATTTGATGTTCTTTTGCTTTATCCTCCATATAGCTTATTTTTTGAGTGGATATTTTAGAGGTACTTCCTTAGATTCCTCCTCTGGACCAGACACCATGAGTTGCACTAAGGTTAAATCCTGTTTCCAAAGCAGATCCAGTTCAGTGTAGGCACTGACAAGAGGCACACAGCACGGCAGTGCTTGGAACAAACATATATATGACAGAAGCAAGGCCTTCTCTATCTGGTGTAAATGTGTCAATATGCACTTTGTTCGTGTTTTAACAGTGACTTAGTCACAAGCAGGGAGTGGTGGTGAACACAAACCAGGAAACTTAAGAGCCTTCTTCTCATGAACATGTAATGAAGTCCTCTTCAGCCTTCCAGCCTCCTTTGAATTCATCTGGATTAAAGCAGTGAACAAACAATCCATAATTGTTTGCCAGGAGTATGATGATCTGCAACAATGACTGTGTAAAAGAAACAAGCTGAAATGCCCAATAGCCTCCTCAACACCCAGGAATTATGCTGGTACAGCACTGAGCATAACTGAACTACTGCTTAATAAAACAGTTAATGAAGTAATTGTAAAACACTTTTTCTACTTTTCTGCTGAGCAACACATGAGAGGTTCTTAACAGTCAGTGGCATGGAGGGGGCTTTCCAGAAACAGGGATGAAGGAAGGGGAAATCTAGAGAAAAGAGTCTGGATATCTGAGCATAGAGTTTCCCCTTAAATGTAAAAGAGATTTTTTTTTCTTTTTCTTTCCTACAAATGTGAAAGTTTTAGGATGCAGTTACCTGAAGCATTTTCTGTATTAGCATGCCTCAAATAAGGAGTCCTGATCTCTTGGCCCTCTGTCTGTGCTGCCATGTGCCAGCCTCTCACTCCATCAGTGCAACCATCTATGGTGATGCACGCTGGATAGTTTCCCCTGCCAGGGCACATGGAAGGCCACTGACCACTCTCGAGTGCAGCAGCAGATGCTGTATTGAAGAACCTGAGTGTTTTTTCTGGATACAGACACAAAAACCCAGTAGCTGATAGTGCAGTACTAGGCCATTCAAAGAAACAGAAAGTAGCTTTAGGAACTTGGAGTAGAAGCCCTTAGGAGAGCATGGACCTTTGATTTCTGCTTACAGATAGGTTATTAATCTTTGAAAGATCACTTTACTTTCCAGAACACTATTCTGATCCTTCTTGCCACATTTTCAGAAGTGAGAAAAAGCACATTGGGATATCTAAAACCTCTGCTTCCTGCCTTCCTGATAAGATCTCTGTGAACCGTGTTTGTCCCTTCTCTTTTACTTTTTTCAGGAGGCAGAAGCTGCAGATGTGAATGAAAGCTTAGACATGCAAATATTCACCAAAATTTCATTGCCCTGCAGGAAGAAAACCTGCCTGCCTGTCCTCAGTTCCTAGCTTCTGTGCACAGACTAGCCTTTTACAACTTCAATGCCTTGCCACAGATACTGCGTTGATTCACCAACACCTGTTTGCTAATAAATATTCTAATTGTTCTGAGGTATAAATTGGGAGTGGGGGAGGATTGCAGATCATATCTTACATAACTGCCAAAGGATATGCAAAGCCTTTCATTGCCTCCTGAATAATGTAAGGTATACTTGCATTTTCATTAGAGTAACCTCCTCCTCCTGAACGAGGCAGAAAGCGATTTGTGCCCTGAGGAAAGCTACGTGACAGAGGTCTGTGTTCTTAGAAGGCAGCAGCAAGCAGTGCCAGCAATATCCGGTAGATCAAATGTTTCTAGGCTCTCGTGTTTCTTGTCTGTGAAATCAGATTCAACTGCTGGCTCCCATGGAACTTGCAACGTAGCATTCCCAGCTAGAATACTGCTTTGAAAACCAAACATCTCCTTCATCACTACTGCTGGGCATCACAGCAGGCAGTTGTTAATTCCAGCTGCATTTATAAGTGGGCTCTTGGGCAATGAAACATTAATTCTCCAATGTCATTTGCTATGCTGGCCGCGAAGTCAGTGCCGAATTACTCACGTCTGTCAACGTTTGGTTACTCTACCCGAAGAGATTCTCATGAGCTCGATCCCCTTGTTGTCTTCACTAACTAAACCAAAAAGTAAAATAAAATTATCTTTCAGCCAAAGCCTACAGTGGCATATGGAGGATCTCTCCCTTACAACTAGTAATAAAGGATGCACAGAGACAAGTATGTGTGTTTCCAGACTTGCTATACACCTCCAGCTAAAAAAAAGAGTATATATATATGGTGTGTGAGATATATATATATTATATACCATGCCTTGAAATTTGAGCTTTGCTTCCAGTTCAGCCTATGGTTGAGTCAGCAGAGGAGTCAAAATGAGTTGCAGCTAAATGTTATGGAGGTTAGAAGTAAAGGGAGCCAACGGCTGTGCCCAGTGATACAGTATAAGAACCAGAAAGGAAACAGGAGTAAATTCAGGGGATTGGCATCAAAACACTGAAAGCAGCAGGTTATAGTCACTAACAGGCTTTTGCTAAGCTTCTGGTATTATTATGTATGTAACATGAAGACACGTTTTGGACTACGGTCAATGTATTGGTGATAATAATTGTGATGGTAATTATGCAAAGAGCTCACTCACACTTGATGCACGTCTGGTGTTATGTCAAAGGCAACTTTTAAACTTGCCACTGAGACCTCCATGATCCTGAGCATATTGAAAAAAGCTTGACTGATTGTAAAACCCAGTAGGCGCAGCAACAGAAAGCAGTGTGATAAATGGAGTGATCAGAGAAATATGCTTTTTTGGTTGTTATTTCTGTTTTCATCAAGGGTGACATTTCAGCCTTATGTTGATAGCCTGCCTAAAGCTTAGGCAATACTTATGGACCATCTAAATTTTGACTTACTTGAAACACTATAAGAGCAGTGTGTTTTTGGACTACTCACTCTGGTGTGGAATTTTACTCTTTAGTTTTATATTATCATGCCTCATTGCAAAAGTCTGGTAAAAATTGATTCTGAATATGACTACACTCTCCAAATATGCCTCCCTGAAGCTGACCTCTTTGCATTCCTTACCTGGATTCATTTAAAGCTGCTGACACGTTTATGTAAAATTTAATATCATCTACCTGAAATAGAAGACCAAATCCAGCCCTGTTCGGCAGTAAATAAGAACAGCTACTGTAACTTACTTGCCCAGGTGGTTGTACAACACCCCCTGATGCTACGTTAGGTTTTCTTGTTGTTGGGATTTTCCAATTAGCATCCTAGAATGGAAAATTTGTATTGAAACAAATGTTTAAGCACTGAGGATGAGTATCTTCTATTTAATGCCTTGGAAGGGGAAGCTCTGTTGGACAATTTTGTTTTTCACAAATGGCATCACTATCAATTCTGAAGCCTGTAACAGAGTAAAGTAACTGGGGTGTCAGAACCTGGCCTTCCACCACACGTTCTTTTGGAATCTTTTGGATTCTCATTGTATTTATGGTTCACCCCATGAAGATCAGAGTGAGCAGAGGTAATGCTGACATTGCAAACCATTGGATCCAACATCAATATAACTTCCTGTTTAGCAAAAATACTTCCATGGAGGGTAGAACCAAAAGGATTACCTGCTCTGCTAAATCCTATGCCTGCAACTACCTGACCAAACCAAGTTCATCTCATGCACCAGAGGCTACAATCCTTCTCCCAGCATCTTGTAGCAGCCATAAGGTCTGTGGTGAAAGATAAAACATAACATACACCAGCCTGTTTTCCTTTGTCTTCCTCTCTTTTCTGGGTCTTTTAAGATCTATCTAACATTTTGTTCTTGCAAACTGAGTCCGAATGTGATTAGCTTTTGCCACATTGTGGCACATTACAAAAGGGCATTAGGTGCAATTCACCACCGTGAGGCATCTGGTCTTGCCTGTTCACCATTCACTAATGAGATCTCAGTCTGGACATGTGAGTGTTGTTCTAATTTTGCAGTGATGTCTTCATTTAGCAGAGATTTTTTCTTAGAAATCCTTTCAAAACTGCACAATCAAAATTTAATACAACCAGCAAACCTCTGGCATAAAAACCAGATTGTACTTGCATTGGTCAAAGTACAAGTAATGCAGCTGGAAAGAGTCAATGATCAAAGCACCTTCCACTATAAAGTTCTAGGAATAGCCTAGGAATTTTTCAACTACAAAATGCTTTAGCTTCACTTTAAAGCAAGAACAGTTACTCTAGGCTCTAAGATCCTCTGCGTGCTTACAGATGCTGCTGGACAGAGTAGGTTGCCTCTGAACATGCAGAAACAGAAGAGCTGAAGCTGAGAGAGGAGTTGCAGGGAGGATTCCTTCCAAAAGGAAGACAAGCAGCAACCTTAAGGCACACCTTCATGTGCACCTTTCCCTGAGCAAGCCTTGCAGTAATCAGGTTTCCAGTATAGTGCCCTAGAGACTGGAAAGGAAGGTGGGTGAAGGGAGGGCAGCTGTGAGTCTTGGGCAGGGGAAGCTCTGGCAGAAGCAGCTGCCGGTGGACAGTGTTGAATCACTACAACCTGGCGGCACAGCTCTGCTCAGCCAGCACCATCCGGATCCTGAGCAGCTCTGGTGTCCTCTGGTAGCTCTGGCTGCAAGAAAGCTGCAGCCACTCTCTCCAACTTCCTCCCCAGACAGACCGTCTGTCTGGGAGGCTACGTGCCAGGGTTCATGCTGTCCCAGGGGTTCAGCCCCTAGTTATGAGGATTTAGTTACTAACACATTTGTAATACTGATGCTGTTAGTACTTAAAGTGCTGTCATGGGTTTTCCAGAAGCTGTATTTGTTTGCTCCTACATGAACAAGCAGAAACAGAAAGGCTAATTTTCTTTTGTAGTGAGAAGTGGAAACCAATGCTTAAAACCTTTACCCTGATGTCCTCACCCACTGTGCCACTTCACCATAGAGGCTGACAGAAACAGAGAACTTGGGCCAACATGCATTTCTCCTCGTTTTGCAAACTGACCAAGTTCCTCTTTCAGACGTGAGGTAGTACGTGTGTGTACACACTGTGAGACCAAGCTGTTAGCTAATCCTCTGCTCTGGAATCCATCTGACAAAGGGGTAGAGCACTGGGAAATTTTTCTTTTCTAAGTTGTTTAAGTAAACAAAATTAAATCTCTTCTTGGCCAGTTTTAAAGATCAAGTAATAAAAGCCTGGAATAGTTCTGTTGTATACATTTCCCTTGGAAAGTATCTGCTTCAGTTTTTCTCTTTGTTAATCAGGTCTGAGATGTCCATTAGAGAATAGTTTATTCCCAGCTTTAGTTAATATTTTTCAAGTGTGCTGTATTTGTACACATTAATTCCTGCCCTCTCAGCTCTTTAAGATTATCTAAGGACAGGACAGCTAATGGCTCTCTGAAACCAGTCAACCTTTTTTTCCTGATGTCAGAGTAAGGACAGCTAAAATAGCAGTCGAAAATACCTTCTTAGATTAGCTGTGGCCCTCTTCCCTTTTGTAAGACTCTTTCTGATTTTTGTGTTGCTTTCCTTAAGTTGTAGATTGTTTAAAAGTGGGTTCATTATTCAGTGCATATGACAAGAAAACGTATTTAAATTCTGATGTCTTTGGGAAGTTTGTTCACATTATGCATTTATCTCATGTTTACTCTTTTCTGTGGTAACTGCTACCTAATGCACTAATTCTGCTGTACTGATTCTGATACTTACCAAGCAAGCATAAGGTGATGAAAATGTTTGTGAGGTGATCTTTATCATTTTACCAGGACTTGAATTCTTTTTAGAGCAGGGTCAGTCAAAAGCTAACACTGCGTAAGCTGGGAGTATTAGCATTGCATTCGTTGCCACTGTGGGTCAGATCCCAGCTTTCCTAGCAGTAGTAAGTTTGTTTTACTTCTTTCTCTTCCACTACTGCCACACGAAGCAAGGAATTAGGACATACTTGTGTATAGTTCCATCTACAAATATTTTAAGAATGCTGCCACTTCAACTACTCATTTGTTTCCTTTCCTACAGGTGTATTTGTTTTCAGACAGCTCCGTTTATTATTCTAGTCTAGAATAATCTCTGCACAGCTTTGTCAGTGCTGTTTTGGGGGAGGACCTGAGGGAAGAGTGGGAGGATGGTCATTTTCAGGGTCAGTGCAGCCTTAGGCATCCTTACACCGATTGTGATCTACACCTCTAATTAGGGCTTTGGACAGGGAGCCTGACCTGCATTGAGCACATCTGTTTGCAAAACCCCTGACCTAAGGCACTTCCACGCAGGCAGGTGAACATTACTTTCATGTAGTTCAGCCTGAATTAATCCTTGAACTGTGAGTGCAGGAGAACGAAATGCAGAAGGCAGAGCTCCTCCTGTTGGGCACAGCCCCGTGCAAATGTGGCCAGTCTGCTTCCAGACCCAGGGTGGCAAGAGGATGTTGTACTGTGTGGCCCTCTCAGTTCGAGTTTCTATCAGCTATCTGTGCTCTGCACAACTAAAATGGCAAATTTTTCCACTCCTGGAAGAAGGAGATTTCTTAGAATAGATCAAAGAGGGCATTGTAGCCCAGACATAGTGACTAAGTTCATCCTCTGAGTGAGAGAGCACACCTCCTGTCCTCACCTGACTCTTTTACCCTGTTCTTAAGACTATTGAGCATCGTGATAGCCCATTTTAGAGGGGACTGGAAGAGTGCATCTGGACAGGGTGTTAAATACTGGTTCAATGAAGTACTTCATCTTTCTTTTTGCTCCCCACTTAAGTTTTTTTAATCAGCTGGAGTCTGCAAATCTATAAAATCAAATATTTTTCCTCCTGGCGGTATTAAATTGCATGCAAAGCTCTGTGGGCAGGTAGCCAGAACAATAACAAAGCCACCTTGCAAGTATTTATCTCTGGCAATACCTTATACTTCTGATTTCTGTCTGTCTGAATATTTCAGTGCCTTTTAAACTGTCCATTAATTAAACCCCACAAGTAAGGTTATCTAATTTTTCCAACTGTAGAAACCAAAAACCAAAGGGGTTACAAATAGAATTAGAAGACTTCTTTGTGTTTGGAGTGCTACCCAAGGCCACCAGTGACAAGAGAGCTGTTCACAGAGCATGATACTGCCTGATGTGAATCTGGCCATGTGACTCACCTGACAGCATGAGGTTGGTCTAGAAAGATGCTGTGTCTCCTGATTTTTGGTTGTCCATCTCGGTGGTGCTGCTGACTCTTTCCTTTCTTTAGAATTAGTGTTACTGAAGAGTCAGGCAGTATTGAAGGCAGTACAAACAAGACGAAAAACTTTGGTGCCATGTTGGATCATACATGCAGAATTTTATGAAGTATCAAGGCCTGATGCAAAACTGTTACAATTACTAATAGTTCCATATGATTTTGGTTTTCTTTTCCAACAGTGGGATTCCCTTGCTGTAGGAATGAGCTGATTTTGTTTTTCTCTTTATGTCTACCTTCAGTTTTGCACAGCTCTGCACAGGGAGGTACCTTTGGAAAGCATAGTTCTGTGACATATTTATATGATCAGATTGAACTATGAATCAGGAGAGGCAAATCTGAAGGCAATGACAGGAATTCAAAGACTTGTTAAAATAGTTTGAAATTTTCAGGAATTCAAATGGTAATCTCACAATGGTGTGAATTCATGTATGCTTGTGCTGGTGCCAAAAAAAATCCAAATTAACCTGTAAATTGAAACAAAGAATCTGATTTTGCATTTCATGGGATTGTGGTAGGGCTGAAGGAATCAACAGACATAAAAATATGTTGACAACTCAGGTGTAGTTTTTTAAAAAAGGAGAAGGAGATGCCCTCAAATATATTATCTGAAGTAGACTGTATTGATAAACTGGGTAATTAGGTTACATAAATCAGTGCTGCAAATATACTGGGATAATCAAATAAGTGGGTAAGACTAGTTAGAACTGGCCTATACTACAGATGAACAAAAATATGTAGCCCTTACTGGCAGAACAGAATTGTTTCTGCCCTAAGGCAGCTGAATCTCTAGAAACACCTGTAACAGTTCTGCTAAACGTAATTATAGTTGTCAGATGAAAAGAAGACACGATAAGATCAGATAATTCCACCGCTCTGGAGTCCACTGAAATCAATTAAGTATTTCCAGGTTACTTTAAAGGATGCTGGGTCAGTGGGAGAAGGACCTGCTTAGAAACTGAGATATTTGTGATTTTGCAGCTTTGTGGTATTGAAAAGCACTGCTACAGAGGGGGAAAACCAGAAGTTTTGAGGAAATGTCCTGCTTTGTATTGCTGATGTGTCACCTCCTGTCTGCTTAAGAATGCATCGACTGAGAGGCAAACAAGGGGAGAAGGGGAGCTCAGTGTGAGGGTGCAACAGATCATAGATAAACATGAGTAGATATGGCTTTAATGTGAAGCTTGAAGTTACAGATTTTTCAACAAAACTCAGATATTTTGAAGCTGAGTTTTCTTGAATTTTGAGTCAGAGAAAAAACACAAATGTATTGCAAATCAGATAAGCCAGCACTTTGTGTTGTATATAGAAGCTAAACTTAAATGCCTATAAACTATCTGGACTGTGGCATGCATATGTGAGGGTTAAACAAAAATTAGTTTAATGAAGGAACAGATTTCCTATCAAACTTCCAGCAAGTCCAGAACAATCTAAAAATACGATATTTCAAAACTAATAGCTTGACAATGTTCTTGCTAGCTAATGACCTAAGCACATGAGAAACCTGATGTGGTTATCATGCACCAAGTTGTTGACACGGACTGTGAGAGTCTGGTATACTATTTAAAAAATAATTGGAGGAGGGAGGGTTATTCTGAAAGAAATAAGTCTTTCTGGGAGTCTTTGTGTTTTAGCCTAACCTTTTTGAACATGATACTGAGGAGAACAAGGAGCAAAGATGGTTCCCTGCTTTTGCTTTATAGTTTAACTTCTGAGGGAACAGTGAAACTAGTTTCATCCATGTCTTGAAAGATGGTTGTCCCTGCTAGACTGTTCCAAAAGTCTCCTAAATGACCGTTTCAACAGAAAATTGCCTGCTGTGAGTCAACTTATAAAGGGAAACACAGATGATAATTTAGATTTCACAAGAACCCTGATAACATTCTTAGTCTTGAGAAAGGATTCCTGTAAAGGAGTTCACAAAGAGTAATAAAATTCTTTTATAAGTAACAGCCTAGTTGATATTAACAGTAGTCCTTACTTAAAACTGCTGCATATGTGTGAATGCACACGTGTGTGTGTGTGTGCATGTGTCTGTGAGTGTGTGCAGAGAGAGTAGGAGAAAACATAATTTTTCTGAATGATGGTGTTGTTTAAAACTAATATATGAGTTGGTCTTTTAAGCAGAGCAGATTTAAAGGCTAAGAAATAGTTAGATCCAAGGTTGGGTAACAATTTATTTACAACAGTACTTGACACGTCTTTTTAGAGTAGTCAGTGGGACTTTTCTATTTCATGGTGGGTCCAATCCTTCAGGCATTTTAATACATGCAAACTACTGGCTGAAAATCAATGTCTTTTACAGAGGGATATTCTCTAAACAGACTAAGCAGACTTTTCTTTTTCCCCAAAGCTTTAATTTAAAAAAAAAATTAAAAATTCTGACTGCAGTTTCTAAGTATCCACAGGTATTTTCTTGCAACAGCATTGCCGATAAAGCCCTGGAGCGTTCCGAAGGCAGTGCCCGTCGTGGCAGGGTGCAGCCGGCTGTGCGGAGCAGTCTTGGTGCCGCAGTGCTCCATCTACCGCTGCGTGGGGAAAGTCTTCCGTGCACCTCTGCCTCCCTCTGCCGCCCTGGAAGTCTGCTCCGAATGATTTTTGACGGCTTAGATCAACCTGTGAGGCTGCTTTCATGCTGGGGAGGGTTGGGATATTTAGCCCGTGGTATCACTTTACTTCCTTCCTCTCCTACATCGCTGCCCAGGCATCTTCATCCGTCTTGGAGGTTAGGGGCTGAGATCGTGTTTCAGCCTTTTAAGAGCTGAGATTGTGAGGCCAAGGGTCTCTGAACGACTCACTTCTCAAACCACAACTAGCTGTGACTGCCAATTCTTCTGATTGAGTAGTAACTGCTGTGCACGAATTGGTGGTCCAGAAAAGGGGCAAGCAAGAGCTCTATTGCTAACATCAGAGGTATTAATTTGCTATCTGCATTCGTAATGTCCCGTCAGTGACTTAGGTCAAAGGCCACAAAAACGCCTTTGAAGCAGGGGAAACACATCTGCATATATGAGCAGTGCTGGGGTTATCCATTCAGTTAAAACAGATCTTTAACTGCAGCGCCGGTCAACCTCTGTGGCCAGTGCCAGTTAGAAAATCTTGAGTGGGAATTGTGTTCTTCCAGGGACCAAATGGTGTTGCTATTTGGATTTTGAGCTTTTTCTATGACAGAAAGCTGGATTTCTTATGCAAAAATTTAATATTTGTTTCAGAACATGGCAATAGAACAAATTCAGCTTTGTCTGTTTCTCTAAAAGGATGTGATTTAAGAAATCAGTTCATTTTGAACAGCATTACTTTTCCAAGTGGAAAATTATTCAGCTGAGGGCTCTCCAATGAAATTTATCATTATTTCTTCAGCTTCTGAAAACAATACCAGAAGTTAATAGCAGCTTATGTAGACATATTCTGATCTTTTGCAGGGTAGAGAAACTAAGCTGACCCTACTTTTCCACCTGCAGAACTAATTTCCTTTGGCTGAAGTCAGGGTTTACGGCTGGCTCCTTGCAGCGCTTTGCACACCCGCGGCGCCGGGAAGCTCCCAAACCTCCCAGCTGCTGTGAGGGAACAGAAGAATGGGGGTGATGCTGTAAGGAAAATGAGCTCTTCTGGGATGAAGATCAGTCCATGTATAAGTTTTCAGGTGTTCCCCATGGACCCTTTCACCGGTGGGTTCGGATGTGCTAAGGAGGCCTGGAGTCTCTCAAGCGTTTGTAGTGGCTCAGGGCCGGCAGTCAGGCAGAGCATGTGAGTTGTGTCCCAGACTCTGAAATACCACACAGGAGTGGAAACCTGGGGTTTGTACACAAATTGTGAAGGTTTCTTTGTCAGCTTGTCTCCCCTCCCCTGCTCTTTTCCCTGCAGTTCCAAGCCTTCTCCTGATCCTCACTCTTCACAGGTTATCAGAGCTGGTCATACCCCAGCCTGCCAGCCCTCCCTCCGCCAGCTACCAGCAAGCCCTCCAAGCCCTCTCTGACACAGTCACCTTCCCTGATCCATCCCCACGTGTCGCTGTTGTGTGCAGGGACGGCGAAAAACGGCGTCATTTCAGGTCAGAGAAGATGGTCGAAGCTGACCCCTTTAATGCCAAAACCCCATCTTTTTATAGAATGGATCACAAAAGAGAAATTACATGATTGGCCCATCAGTCAACCACCTACCAAGGTGATAGGCTAAGAGGTATAACCACCCATTTCAAAATATTATTCCCAGTAAACTAAAAATAATTCCACCATGTTCTCACAACAGCCTTGCACCTGCAAATGTTTACCAACTAGCAAACCGTTGGAGAGCTAGCTTGCATGAGAACGGAGAATTTCACATGAGACAGTAAAAAGTGGAGAATTTTTTCTCTGCTAGCCTCCTCAGCATCTACACCCACGTTCTCTGCTTTGCCCATCCTCCCCACCCTCAAGGTGCCACAGCAAGCCCTTGCAAAAGGACTACTTCTCTTTTTTCAACCATTCATAATTTAAGGAACACCTTATCTGATGAAATTCTAAGATTATGTACCTGGGTTTTTTTCTTCTTCTTCTTTCTTATTTTCCTGTTTTAATTATCAGGACAGTGCTGCCCACTCTATTTCTCCTCCCTGAGATCTTTTCAGCCCTCACCACCTTTGCTTGCCTTGCACAAGCACCGATGGTTTATTCTTCCCCTGAGCCACAGTTTCAGCAGCAACCTAAGCCCTGCTGGGAATCCCTTGCCATCACTGCTGTTGCTCCGTACAATGCTGCCTACAGAGCTCATAATAATCCCTGTGGGGAGCTAATACACTCAGGACTTCTGCGGCAGCACTTCTCATGTGGGAGGGCTTGCTGAGGGCAGAGTTGGCTGCAATTCCCTGCTCCTGTGAAGCTACAGTTTGGAAGAGTGAATTTTGGTTATTTCTGCTGCTTCATTCATTCACCCTCTTCCTCCAGAATAATCTCAGTGTTGTGCTACTGGGAAATGTCACTACCATGTACCACACTTTTTTTTTTTTTTTTTTTTTGCTTTAAAGTCAGTACTTTAGCAATATTTTCCTGAATGATCCAGTTAGCCTTGTTTTCGCATGACAAATTTGTATTTAGATTTGTATCCAGCTCAGCCAAAGGGATGATGCACTGAGGATTAAGTTGAATAAATTATATGAATTATGGCCCCTTTTAAGAGGAGTCTCTGTTCCTTTATCACTTGTACACTGTCCAAGTGTGTTGGAGGTGTTTGATAGAAAATGTTCAGTTAATTTAGATGTTGCGTGCCTGAGGTTTGACAACCATTTTTAGCCTCTTAGGTGGAGTTTCAGTGGAAGCTGGATGGTGGTTTTGGTGGATCTCTCTTGGGAAGAAAGCTGGTTTGTTGTCCAAGGACTTAGAGGAACATCTGTGTTCTCACTGTCCCTGCGCTGTTGCAGAATGATCAGCCCTCCCTGGGGGAAGCTCAACAGGTTTCCAAATCTCTGTCTCTAAGGAGAGAGCATCTGCACAACCTTGAAGGATGCTCCCCAGCAAATATTGCAGGAGTCTGCAGGCTACAGAGATACTCACTTGACCTCTACGTGAATGTGTTTCCTGGTGTTCTACTATAAAACCTTGTGGAAGGTGTTTCAGCAGGTTCTGGACACAAGTGATTCAAAATGCATTATTCCTTGTATGGAACACAAAAAATCATCAATGTGCAGGTTGAAAAGTCACTGGGCACCAATGCAGCATTGTTTACCGATACATGCATGTTTCCATGCATGCGTCTGGCCTGTCAGATGGCCTTGCTGATATCCATCAGTAGGTTATCATAGCAGATTTATAAGATAAAATGGTCACCAAAAGTAGTCATCCTTTTTACTGTAATTTTGGTTACACCACAGTGTCCTGCAGAGTATACCTTGTTCTTGGGACATTGGTCTACAATAAAAACCAATTTAGGGGTGGGGAATTTTTTAAGGACATTTAAAAATGTTTTTTTTTTCTCAAAGTTCTGCACACAGAGGTCAAAAAGAATAAACTAGAAAAGCTGTTTTTAAACAATTCATTGTATGTTTCACATTCAAACTCAAATTATATGCTATTTTCTCACAGAGCCGTACTCCAAGTATGGACTAATTCTGTCCTAAAAATGAATCACTATTGTATAATGAAGGGAACTGTTTCCTGTAAGGCCTGAATTACACAGCTGTAAAGTGGTGGGATTGCTAGAAGAGGGAGGGAGAGGACCTTCCCTTGATCATGGAGCAGGGACCTGGTCAAGCAGCTGAGCTCTTTCTCCATCAGTGATGCCATGCTTAATCAGTCAAACCCAGAGCCCCCTAGGGAGCTGTTCCCTCTGAGTTTCTTATGGCCTGGCTTAATACTTACTTGCAGAAATGCCAAGTATTGTCAGCTGCAAAAGGCTTTGGGAGCACTCCTCTGAACCAGACATCCTAAAAAAATCTATCTGAAAAAAATCGGGTCATTGGCATCAAGCAGGATATTAGTTGATTAATCTGTTGTGGCTCTTCATCTACAAAATTGTAAATTTTGTTACGAGTTACCTTACCTCTTCAACCCTTTCCATCAAAGGATACTGACATTAAATGATGTTTACGAAGTACTATAGCAAGCACTGTTGAAGAAATGCCAGCGAGGAAGTGTGTGCACTAAATGTGGCCTAGGGATGAATATTTAAGAATGGATGGGGGATGATTGCTGGCTTCTACATCGGCAAGCACCGTACACCCTGTGCTTCGAAAGAAGCCGCGTCCAGCTTAAAGACTCAGTTACGTTATTACATAAAGAAAGCAAAGGCAGAGAATAAAGATTCGCTCGTGATTTCTGACGTTCTCTAACTTTCGGTGGCTTTAATCTGCCGCCGCACTGGCGATGGAGCTACGAGGTTCAAAGGGACAGGCAGGGACGTTCCGCAGCGTTGCCTGGATGTTGCCTCGGGATGAGAGCTCGGGATGACAGCTACTCCGCTGCGACCCGCGCTGTCACCTGAGCTCCCGCAGCTCCGGCCCTCCCGAGCAGCACCCGCCCTGTGCGCGCCGCTTCTTTCGCCCTGTCCCGTCCTGTCCGCCCAGGGCCGTGTCCCCAGACCCCGCCGAGGCAGCCGCGGGGGTGCCTCCTCCCGCGCTCTCTGGAGCTCCGTGTGCTAACGCTGTGAGCAGCGAGGTGAAAACACTGCTCTCATCAGGATTCAGATTCTGCATTTTGCTCTTCTCCGATGTTTAAATGCACACAGTAGCATCAATACCAGCTTTAATACCATGTAGTGTTATCACTTTCTTTTCCCCTTTAAATCTACCCATATGTGTATATAAATTTTAGTCAACACACTTCTTGCTAACGCAAGTTTCTTTGGGGGTCCACGACATCCCCAGTCTTCCGCGCTCTCCTTGAGTCAAATAGTGATTCCGAATTCTGGTTCTCTGTTTGGTGGGAGGAGCCCGCGCCCCCCGGCTCCTCCCGCCGCGCCTGCGCGGGGCCGCTCTCCCGCTCCCTCCGCTCCCGCTGCCGCTGCCGCTGCCCCGCTCCCGCTCCCCTCCCGCTGCTCCCTCCCCCTCCCCTCCGGCAGCGTCTGGCGCCGGGAGCCTCCCCGCTGCCGCTGCTGCTCCCGCATGGAGCCGCCCGCCTGAGGGACGGCCCGCGGCCGCCCCGCCCTCGCCCAGGTGATGCCGGTGACCGGGGTGACGATGCCGCCGGCGAGGCGGCGGTGGCCGCTGCTGATGGAGGAGGCGGAGGCGATGATGATGATGATGATGATGCTGGGCTCCGCTGCCCGGCCCTGCCCCTGAGCGTCGGGGAAGCGCCAGCGGCCGTCTCTCCTCCTCCCCCGAGATTGCCCGGCTCCCCCCGGCCGCCGCCTCCCCCACTCCGTCCTCGATGTCTCCACCGCGGCGCGGAGCTCCCTTCGCCGCCTCCCCGCCCTCTCGCTCCTCGCCGCCGCCGTCCCCCTCCCGCCCCGCGGTCCGGCGGCTGCCGGACCCCGCCCGGCGGCGGCACCATGAAGGTGGAAGCGGGGGACAACTCCATGATCAACCTGTCGGTGCAGCAAGTGCTGAGCCTGTGGGCTCACGGCACCGTCCTCCGCAGCCTCACGGGTAACGGGGCCGTGCGGGGCCGTGCGGGTGCGAGGGTGCGCTCCGCGGGGCGGGCGGGCGCTCCGTGGCTGGAGCACAATGGAGGGCGTGGGGGTGGCGGTGGTCCCCCTGTGTGCTGCGCGTACGGAGGACTGGTGTTTGTGTTCCGGAATCTCTCCGGGTGCTTGCGTGTGTGTTCTGTGAGCAGGTATATCGTGTGTGTGTGTGCGCGCCTGCTGTGGGGTCCAGGGAATCGGGAGGGGTCTGTGTGAGGCGTTGGTGTGGCTGAGGTGTGTACTCGGTGTCTGGGATGCCTGCCCCTTCAAAGGACGTGAGCGTATGGGATGTGCTCGCTCACTTTTCTATGCCCATATATAATAAAAGAAGGCTAATGGTATAGGGTGTGTGTGCATGCGAGTGAAGCGATGGGTACCTGTGCATGAGTAAAGGGTTGTAGAAAGTGTGTGCGAGTGTGTAAATATGTATGGAAGGCTGGAGTATGTTTGTGGGGATGGTTGATTGGGTTTTATTTTTTTTCCCCTTGTGGATTTATGCTCATTGGCATTTGACAGAGCTATAAAAAAACCACAACTAGAAAACCATAGAATTGAATGTGGAGAATCAGAGACTTACCTCGCTACCCCTAAGTATACCTGTGGACAATGAGAGCTGTGGGAGTGAAGGAGGTGACAGATGTTTTCTGACAAATAGTCATAATCTTAATCATCTGGGATTCTTAAAGACTGAGCTGTTACAAAAAGATTCTGTGAATCAAAATAGAGCCAGGTCCTCACCCTCTGTTAGGAGAGGGGAGCTTTGTCTGGCTTTTGGCAAGAACTGGCTTTTTTCTGCTCAGTCTCAGGCTGAAAAATGGGTGTGGACTACTGTGAGACCCAAGGCATACAGTGGAGAGGGGTATCTTCTCTTATTGTGTCCATGTGTAAAGAAAAGCATAAGCTTCCAGCTCTGAATAAGCAGGGATTGGGTGTCAATAGCAGAGATGTAACTGAGTAGTGTCTTTCTGCTCGGTGTAGGGGTATATTCAGTGGTGACAGATTAGTGGAAAATGTTGAGTAAAGGGTGTAGGTTTTAAACAGTTATGAAAATATTCTAATATTTATGGAAGAGTATTATGTCATCTTTTTGCACTCTATAGTAACCATGAATAGATATATTCTTTTTTCTTTTTTAATCTATTAAAGGTGGAAGAAGTGTGATGAAAATAGAAGTGTAGCTGAAGTTGAAGCTGTAGCAAACAGAAAGTGATCATCTTTCTTGTTCTTTTAACTTTCAGGATACATCTTAGTGTAGTAAAAAAAATTAATCTTTTCGTATTTCCCTGATCTGTGAACAGTGTGTGTCTGATGAGTAAAGTTTCCAGGTATTAGTGTGGTGACACACTAAATACAGCTCTCTTCCTGAGTAGTTACTTTAGCATACCTACTTTAAAAACTTGTACTCTTAAAGGAAAAAGTTCACAATGGATTTCACTTTGCTTTGTGCCAGACATCCTCTATAACATTTTTCTTATTAGACCATTATGCAACATAGGCATTTCTATGAAATTAAGTGCCGAGAGTAAAAATCAGCTTCTCAGTGCTTTTGCAATGAGGGGTTGCATAAGGTGTTTTTAATGTGCAATGTTTTTTCTTTTTAATTTAAAAAATATGAAAAATAATTTTTTATCCATCATAATGTTGTTGGACAATGTCACCATCAGTTGTAGTTGCAGTTTCTAAATTGGTGCTTAAATGCAGGCTGCTCTTACCGCCAAAAGCTGTTGAGTTGAATGTTCTAATGGATTGTCAACAGTCCAAAACTTGCACTGGACTTAAAAATCTTTTCCACAGGATAAAATATATTTTGATACAATCATTGATATTAACAAAAAGCTGAACTAGTTACATAAACCCTTCCTTACTACTTACCGAAGCAAACTTTGTTCAAAACCAGAAATTCTGTTGTTTTTCCTGCTAAGAAAATAGGTTTGTGAATGAGTTTATCTTCTTTGACTACTTAATCCCTTCCTTTTTGCATCTCTGTTAGCTATAAGGAGAAACTTCTCCAGAATACTGGGAAAAAAAAAATCATTAATATACTGTGTTCCATGAATATTCAAGACTGCCTTGTGTTTACTTTCGGACTTAAAGTTGTGGTCTGGACTGGACTTTTAACTTGCACAAGTTAAGATTTTTCTCCCTTAGATAAACTATATTAATTATGTTTGCACAAATAAGTTGCAAAGTTTTATCATCATCCTTCTTAAAAATATATTAATTTTCTGAAACTTTCATCAGGGTCCTGATATGAACTCCAGCCTAAGCTTCCTACCCTAATAGCTTAGTTTTGGTGGGTTCTTTTTCCTGTCAATGAGAAACGGAAAGATTATTTTTATACTGTATATGTGAACCAGGTTCAACATGAAAAAAGGAAGTCCTGTCTTTGGTACGTGGCCTCAAATACCTAGGAGACCACAGACAAGTTCAGTGCTGCCACATATGCATCACACCCTGTAACAGCTAAAGCTGCAAGCATTATTCCTTTTAGCTGAACATAGGCCCATCACCATGATATGCTTGCTTCCTACCCTCCTGACTTCTCTTGGAAGGTGGAAGTAAGGCTTTAGTAATCATGGGACAGGTGGGGTGGCTTTTACCTCACTCTTTGTTATGTCCTCCAGTAAATCCCAAGAACACCTCCTTTATATGAGCTGGTTGTGTTTTAGAGTTAAAGGTAGATCAGGGTTTACTAGAACTAGTCAGACAGTAGCTGAATTTGAACTGAAAAAGGAGAAAAAAAAATCCCACTATTAGTATCCAGTAAAATAAAAATTGTTTAAAGGCTGTTTCCACAATAAAGGACTTGGCAATATTTCTACTAATAGAAACTCCTAAGCTCCATCCTGTGCTCATTTGTTCCTGATTGTCTGGTTTGTCTTTGCCCCCTATCCTGTTACTTGAGAGGACTAGTCTGTAATTTAAGATTTAAATGCTCCTTAGCGAAGTGCTTTTTTCCCACTTAATGCAGCAAAAATGTTAGTATCTCCAAACAACAATTTGACTGTATTGTTGTTAACTTTGAAAGTATCAGTTAATAAAGTGATTAAGGACAGGACCTGGTGCTGAAGAAAAAATGTATCATGTAAAGAGCAGAGTTACGTTTGCAGGTATCATATGCTGTCACTTCATCTGAGTGCTTTGAGTTTATAAGCTACAGGAATGTAACATTACTGTTTTTTCTAATTCAAAATTTGACATGTGATACCTTGTTGACTTAAATTTGTATTTTTGTATTCCTAGTACAGGTGCTTATTGCTTGACTTACCTCTGTACCTAATAGTAGTAGGATGGGTACTGGGCTTAGAATGGAGAGAAATACTCTGTTTTGGAGTAATCCCTTTTGATTTATGACATGTTATAGGCAATCATTATTCATCTGGCAAAACAAGCTAAGAACTAGAGGAAAAGTGCTGAAGATGAAGGACTAAGGGAGATACTCCATGGTTACTGAAGCTGAGTGGCAGTAGAACAGCATATTCATATATATATAGAAAATATTTGAAAATGTTATAATTTATCTACTTTGTGTAAGATGAAACTGTTGATGGAGTGCTTCAAGTGTAGATAAGATGGAAGTGACATGAATGTTATGTTGTGTTTTGGTGACTTTAAGTAATTTGGGTACACTGAAAGGAAGCTGTGAAATTTTCTTAGAGTCAAGCAAAGGAAGCTGCAAGCGTTTTTTAGGGATGCACGCTCTATGAGGGTGTGACTAAATGCACTGAGGCTAGGTGAGTATTTGAAGCTCTCTGACAGATAGAAGTAAATCATTACCTCTGTAGCAGCAAGGTACTCTGTCTGTGCAGCTCATGTTGTCAGACAAGCCAGATAATTAGTATAGCTGCACAAAGACTGAAATTAGAATGTGCTTTTTTTGTCAGGGTAGCAAAGGTGATGGTGTACCTAAGTTTATGCTGCTTATTAGTCAGTGTTTAGGACATAAATAGTTGAGACACTTCAGTCTCACTTCCTCTTCCTTAGAGATATGGCAAGTCAATTCAGCAATTAAACTATTCAGTCATTTTTGAGCAAGTGAAGTCATGACTCTTTGTGTTCAGATGTCCACATTCTCTATTTTATAGTGGCACCTCTCGATGTTATTCCCAACCCATTCTTTGTGTCTTTCAGTATTACTCTAACACAGGGTTTTTGAGAGTCATCTCTCTTCATGATTCAGGGGCTAGATGATGTTGAATTTTACAGAACATTAATTGTATCATTCTCTGCCCTCAACATGTCAGGATGAGAATGTCTACATTGTCCTCTAGGTGTATGGAGCCTAAAATCTCCTCTAATTTGCTTGAAAGGTTGTCTCTCTCTCCTTGCCTTGTTCATCCCTGTTAAGCAACTTGGTCAGCCTCATCACTCACCCTACGAGCAGAAGTAAATAAATGAGTGTGTTGAATGAGCAGGCATAAAAAGAGTAAATAAAGGAGGATAAGAAAGGGTAACCTCCAGCCTTTCCTAGGGAAGGTGCTTGGAAGTGATTTGTCCTGTTTCAGTTCCTAAGACCTAGGTGATGTTTTAAGGAAGGGAGGTCATAGTTTAACAAAACTCCAGCTGCTTTTGTGTCAAACAAGGAATATTTCTGGATGTTTTCTAATTTCCTTTTCAATATGCCTGCTGCTTTTAAGAAGTAGAAGGAGAAAGTGTGTAGCAAAGAACTGAAGTTTGTATTTCTTTAGCCAACAGGACATTTTGGTGCTGATTCTCTTCTCAAGCCTCCTGCCCTAAATATAAAGTGAGGGGTGATGCTAATTTTCCTTGAGCCTTATTTGGAACGTAAATAAGACTGAAGATAGTTGCTCGCTGTGGAGCTATTTTGTTGTGTAAGAGTTTGTAAATATTTTTGGTTTCTTAGTTACAGGGGAGTAGTTAGCCTTCCCATAAGCTTTCATTTTCTTCTAAAAATACAGTCATCCTAGTGAGTTTTCCTAAGACTGGAAGTCATTTGTCTTCTCTACCTGATAATGGTTGACAATGCCTACAAACCCCAAATTCCTAAAATGTGATGCCTAACAAATCCTGTAGAAATTATGGGATGTGACAGTGTCAGGTTCCCACAGACTTTTTTGATCCAGATTGATTGGGTCCTAAGGTTTATTTCCCTGTTGTCAAACTGCAGGTCTGGCAGAGCTGCCAGCTTCTATATTGGTAGATCTTTGGTTAATCCTCTTGTTTATGTGCTTCCACTTGAATAAACAATGGAAACACCCAAACTGTGCTAGTAATGGACAAGGCCTGTTAGGACTGCAGGAGAGGTTCCCCTCCCACACTATCCATGAGCACAGCAGATTAGATCCCCAGTCAGTCAGTCTTAATTTTAGTGAGGGGGTTTGTGGAGTGAGTACTTGACACCCCTGCCACTGTTCCGTCGCAGTAGCTTCTGAGAATGATGAGACAATCATTTAGTGGAACAGTACCATGGTCATTATCCTTTTGCCAAAATTTTTGAGACCCATCTTGGGGCCAGGGCTGAAGGGATGGAGGATCTGAGGAGAGCTGCTCCGAGCTACCCTCAGGATGTGTGTGCATATATCCAGGAACTCAGAAGAAAATGTTACACCTTGCACTACAGCTGAAGTATTAATTGAATGTAAATTTACCACCCACTTTCCTTGCTGCTCTCTTCAAAGAGCCCTTTGGCTACTGTGATTCAGAGTTGTACGTCCTTGGGCAGGCATAGTGTTGCCATTTATGCCTGTGTGAGAGGGGAAGGGTTGAGCTACTCCCAAAGTGCTGCTAAACAAAAAGTTTAAACTCTGTATCTGTGCTATCTATATACATTTCCTACTGACTACGGACTCCCAGAGCTGTGGTTATTGTGTAGCAACATTTTTTTCTCAGCGTCTTTTCTCAGTATGTTTTGTGCTTCTCAGTGTTTTTTAAGTTAGGTAATTGGGTTGTATTTTTTTCTCAAATAGTTGGTGTGAGTCAAGCTGCATTAATACAGGCTCTCCTCATAAACAATAAGTATCTTGCTTTTGTAAGGAAGCTGGGGTTTTTGTTTTGTTCTATTTTTGAGAGGGAACTGCAGCAAAGACTAAATTAATGTCAGTGTTATGGGATTATGGAATATATATCCTAATTTGCTCAATTCTGTAATAATGCATACCTACCATAGTTGTCTTAACACAAAAGGGATTTTTTCTTTTATTTACTCACTCTTTTGAATTATAGAACGTTTTTAGAAAGTTGACACCAAGTGAGAAAGGTTCTTGAGTTATTGTGTAGCTCCGTTGATGGTTCCAGCTCTTTTCTTTGAAGGTGATCATCATGTCTGCCATTCTTCAAAGAAATGTTTGTGCTCCACACATTCTCATGATCTGATGCCCTTTTTAGTAATTTAAATAATAGTCTCTACCTCTCTCTGAAGTTCTGTACTAAGCAATCAGAAGCAAGGAGTTAGATGTGTTAAAATTACAGTGTTTTTATTTGTACCTTTGAAGCTAATTTGATGGAACATTCTATTACAGCTACTGGGTGGATCAGCTAAAGTCTTTAATCTCAGTTTTCCCCTCTGATGTTACCTGATGTTGTCTCTAATTGGTGGGCATGGGGGGGGGGGGAGGGGGCTAGGGAAATAACAAAAAATCCACACCTACCCCAAAACAAAAACTCACAACCCAAACAAACCCCAAGCTCCAACCAAGTTCTTGACTTTTTCCTCTTTCAGCCTTTGTGTCAGAGAATATTTCATTCCACAAGAAGCAGTTACAATGCTTACTAAGAAATTGCAATCAACACTATTTAAAGAAACCATTAAAGGAATTATGACCACTTGTAAAAATACATCTGAATCAAGATTTTTGCCAGAATCCTTTTTATAATTTTTGACATAATACAGCTAATCCTTTCTGATAGACTGCTGAAATGAGGAAAGAGTCTTGAGCATGTACTGATGGTGTCACATGTATCACTTTTACGATGGAAATCAGTATTGCTTTTCTCTTACTGTTGATTGCAATATTTTAAAGTTTGTTATAAAGTTCTTGTCTGAAAAACATTAACCCTTTATTTGACTGCTTTCTTTCAGAGATGTGGTACTGGGTTTTCCTGTGGGCTCTCTTCTCCTCTCTCTTTGTCCATGGTGCTGTGGGAGTATTAATGTTTGTGATGCTGCAGAGGCATAGGCAGGGGAGGCTGATCTCTGTCATTGTGGTCAGCATTGGATTTCTGGGTTCTGTAACTGGAGCAATGATAACCAGTAAGTCTGCCTTTTGTTTGTGCGTGGTGTTTTTTTGTTTTGTTTTGTTTCTTATTTTACATCTAACTTCTAAAAAGAAGAAGAAGGAAAATAAAGCCTGCATTTCTTAGTGAATTGTTAATTGTTTATTAAGGATTTTGTGATATAGAGTGACTCCTCCTTCCCCCCCCCCCAAAAAATAATTAAGCTTTGCTGATGTTCAAGGTAAAATGCTGTTTGGCAGGGGCATCTACTACAGAGTTTCTTATGGTATTAGATGAATGCCTACCACTCAGATTACATTTTTTATTTCTTGACATTGTATCCTCAGATAGGTGCAATCATTTTTTCTGTTAAAGCCGAAAGGTTCACAGAGCTATGGTTAAAAACCACACTCATGTATAGAACATTGCAGAAAGTAGGAGTATTTTATGTAGTAAAGTGCAGAAGTGTTACACCTGACCAAATATGACATGAGTAATGTTGACAAGAATGTTTTGAGACTCATCTGTCTTCATCTAGAGTTATTGGTATCAGATACTGCTTTTCCATCTTTCCCAAGAAATTCCTTTATCTGTGTCAGCACTGAAATATGGGCCATAAAACCTGTAGGACACTTCATTCTTTGGTTTTATCATATCCAGCTATGTTTATCAAACTTATAAATAGACTACGGTAGCTTTCCCAAGCAAGCAGGAACATGCTGAGGGGGGAAAAGTAGTGAATGTTATTTTTGCAGGAAAGAAGCATGTACTTCATTGTCTGAAGCAATGCTGGTAAGGACTTCTCAGCATCAAAATCCATGTGTTAAATGGTGCCTGTGTTAACTGAGCAGTAGTTTCTGGCTCAAAATCTTCAGTGTTGCAGAAAAGATGGCCTAACTTGAAAGGTCTCTGAGGGTAAGGAACTCTAAATCTATCAACCACCATATAGTCTGAAGGCAAAACTTCCCACCTTTCATTCTGGTTTTCCCGTGTTCTGCCCAGATTATCAGAATAGTGGTATCACTGTCAGCTTTGGACACATTCATAGAGGATTTGTGACAGATTATTTCTTATTGCTACTGAAAGTCCTTCCTGGCTATTGTTTTACAAGGTTAAATAAAAATGCAAATGTCAGGAGGAGTTTCACTAAGACTTTCCTCAAAGGGTTGTTTTAATTGCTACAGTTTTGTCAGCTTAGAATTTCCACCATTTAACACAGTAAAGTTCAGTTGGGTTTTGGGGTTTTTTTTGCTAAGTTGGAACTAGTTGAGTGCCTTATGTTATATGTTACGCTGATTTTTGTCTTAGGCTTAAAATGGCAGTGGCCTGTTACAAAGTCAACCATGCATGAGCATTTCTGAAGAACTGAAGTTGGGAAACGTGGTGTTGAAAGATTCAAGCAGAGACTTTCACAACTTTCTGTGATGGGGAGGTTTCAGGATCAGTGTCTCTCAAGCGAAAGTACTTTGTGTCTTTTATCTTTGCATAAAAAGAGGAGCAACACAGTTGTATTTTTGGCATACAGTTTTGCAGGTCAAAACATTTAACACATAAGCAGTCCTGTTTGTGTGCATATTCATCTGAGAATTTATCTAAGCCTAGACTGTAGACTTGTTATGCTGTTCCCAAAGGTTTTGCACAGAGCATTGCAACTTGCTTAGCCAAGTACTTTTACCTTCAAGTATTTTCTGTTTCTGGCCAGAACTGGCTTGTTTCATACTGAAAGAAATTCTGCAGGGAGCTTCTGAAGGCAAATTACTGTGATCAAGTATTAAAGAGGATTTTTAATAGCTATTGTGTTGCAAACTGGGAGATGTGAGTTGAAATACCAGCTGTTTGGATATGTCTGGTCCAGTGCTTAAGAAATTGAAATAGCAAACTGACTTCAATTTCCACTTTGTATTTCCAGTCTTCTGCATTGTTTGTGTAGGTGAATGAAGTCAGTATAGACTACTGCACAATATAAGTTTAATTTTGCTCAGGGAGATCTTTCAAACTTTTCTGCTGTTCTGGGATCTTTTTACCAGCATATGGAAAAGCAGGAGACTCCTCCATTTTTAAGGTTTGAAAAATCATGGAAATCAATGGTTATTAGAAAAGGTATTGAAAAATTAACAAAACCAAACAAAACTGCAAAACAATAACCAAAAAAGCCCCACCAAGCCAAACAAGAATATATAAATACCAGGCAGCTTAAGGCAAGGATTTTAGCTGTATTTCATCCAGAAGGGTCTGTTTTTCCTCCTTTTCCCCAGCACACTCCTTTTTGGTGACATATTCTTATTTCCCTTGTTGGCAGCCTATTGTACACACTTTTGGCTCTACACCAGCTGTTGTATTGCACACTGCTATTTGTGTAATAATACATAATTCCCAAACTACCAAATTTTTATTGTTTTATTCTGGATACTTCCCAGAGTATCTCAGTGTTTGCTCAAGAAGCCCAACATTTCTGTTCATGATCTAGTAGTGACAATTCTGGTATACATTTTTGGCCACTTTGAATTCGCTTTGAAAATATAATTTTAATGTTAGTAGTGGGCTCAATCTAAAGGATCTCTTTCAGTTTTTGACAGCAGCTAGCCAAGGAACAAATGGAAAAGCTTATGCAAGGTAGCTGAGTGAAATACCATAAGGCTACCCTTCTGGTGAAATATTTCAGACAAAATATGCTTTACAGAACATGTTTTTTTTTAAAAACAGTAATAAAAATAGATGAACCCAAAAATTACCTAACAGCGTGATTAATAGTGTTTGTAAAGTACTGTTATGGCCACAATCATTAGTGAGTTCTACTTTTCCTAAAGACACTGTAAGAATTGGGTGTTGCTTTTTGAAGATGTCAGATGATTCAGATGCTGGTTGTACTTTCAGCAAATCTGTTGGGACTCAATGTATTTCTGTGTCACAAATGGATTTTGATCACTCCAGCAGACTATTCCTATGAGTGACTTTGCAATAGCAAAAAAACCCACCTTTTTTTTAACTCTTGCATATTATTTTTAAAAATTGTGATGACTTTCCAGTTCTCTTTGAGCCTGAAAAAGCCTCTGTGATCTCTGAAGGCATTTAATTATGACTAGATTGCACCTAAGATGATACATACTGAAGGTCTACAATTAAGTTTTGGGTTTGGTTTTGGTTGATCCTGGCCTCTTGATACTATATTTCAAATTTGAATTTGCACACAACTGTACAAGGAAAATGGTCTGTTGCAGGTTTTTTTATTTTTTTTTTTAATGTGCTATAGCCCAAAATCTAATTGTATTGGTTAGAAATTTCCTCTCATAGACGTTCATGGATAACACTGCAGTATTTTGACCTTTTTCATGTTTTGCTGGATTTGCTAAACAATTGTTAACAATTAAGTAGTTTAATAAAAACTACTTATATAATAATAAACTCATATAATATGACCAGTTTATTCAGGTGAAATATTAAATGAACCTGGTAAATGTGTGTTTACAATTGTTTTGTTGACACCAGCAGCTTTATTGTTCTTGTCTTCTCCCTGCCTACACAAACACTATTAAACCACACTTCAGACTTGGTCAATTTTTAGAGGATTGCTTTGCTACCTTTTCAAACTGGCACAAGGCACAAAAAATGTTTTAAAAATATATCTGAAGATGTCTACAGGGAGACAACAAGATTTAATTTTCTTAAATCAAACTGATGATGGAAAAGTTGATCTGGTTCAATTGGGAAAATCATTCCTGAAGCATATACGTAACTATAAAAACACAAGCAAGGCTGGTAACTGTGTAATGCCATGAAGTAATACAGTGTTTGGTGATGTTCTATAAATAGCTGATGCATAGACAGAGTAAATAATTTGTCACATATTTCAACCTTGGCTTTTTCTGCGATTTGATCATTGTTTTCCTTGTGATTCTTAGGTGCTGCAGTAGCCGGAATTTACAGAGTAGCAGGAAAGAATATGGCTCCCCTAGAAGCTCTTGTCTTTGGCGTTGGACAGACAGTACTGACGTTAATTATCTCATTTTCAAGAATTCTTGCAACGCTTTGAGACTTATGTAGAAAGGGGGAGACAAAAATCTTTAACCTGAAGAGAAGCTTCCTGAGAGTGGATTCATCCGCTTATGGACTCGAATTCTAGTGCAAGAGAAAGGAAGCTATGTGGAAAGTGCACTGCAAATCTCGAGGCTCAGTCAAATGAACAGGCTGTCCTCTAGTGTTGGAACTGCAGCACTCCTGCACTGCGCCTTACGTGCCTCCGTCATGGGCAAGGGGGAGATCCCTGTGTGCCAAGTGGAGATGGAGCACCTCGAGCAGCTGCCAGGCAGGTCCATGCTTGGTGATGGGATCACTGTCCTGAACACATTGTCATGAAACAGGGGGGCTGTCCTGAAAGTTGCTCTGTGTGCCAGACTTGGGGTTTAATTCTGAGCAGGTGGCTGGGTAAGCTCTGGAATGTAGAAGAATTCTGTGAATGTGCACAATTCTCCTTGAATTCAGGTGAAATAGCAAAAGAACTGACTTTTGTGTATTAGCAGAATCTCTCTGAATGCTGAATATTCTTGTTCAGTATTCAAAACAACTGCTAGATCTGTTTTAAAATGTAGATGAATTTTGATGGGGTTTAAGAACCACAGCTTTAACAACCCTATATAATTAGCACTATGTGAAGAATGGCTCGTGGCAGTTTTCTTCTTTGGCACATTTCTTTGTGATTTTAGCACGTCAGAAATCAGGAGTTTAAGGAGCCTGTATGAAGGTTACTAAGTACAATCTTGTGTATGCACAAACAAATTCAAATCAATGTTTTTCCTCTAACTTATTTTGTCTTAAACATACAGATGGTTACCAGCCCTTCTGCAAACCTCAGGAAGGGTACTTGTTGCAAATAAACTCCCTATATTTAATTAAGCATGGGTAGGACCCTTACCCCTACATGTATTCTGTAAGGAACATGCAAATATAACAAACTCTCAGAGAACACACCTATGGGGAAAAGGGAGAGGGGTAACAATATGATGTGTTGGTTTTCTACTGAACAAAAATACTAAGTTTAATAAAATAGTTACCATACTCCAAAAATTTGTAAGTGGGGCAGCACTAATGTATTTACTACCTTGTTTCTGAACACTTTGTATCTTTGGAAAGGTTAAGATGCCTGGAACTTTCAAAGACTTAGCTTTCAGTAGTTTGTGCTTTTCTAGTTTAAAAGGGACAGAGTGGTGTTGTGCATGTGAAGTGTCTTAAATGTGAGTGTTTGAAGTAAAGAGAAATTTTAATTCTAATGAACTAATTATTTATGAAATACCGAATTTAAAGGGCATAAAGTTCTGTGAAGAGTAAGGAATCTTTTACATCTTTTCTCAACTGAATGCTTTTCAGCAGTTGTCTCTTAATGCTTGACAGGGGGAGTAAATCACTCAAAGGTTCTGCTGTTACAATGTCAAAAAGACATTCAGGACTGTTGCAAACACTGGCACCTACTGCACAGCTAAAAGAATACGTTTAAAATATAACTTGCAATCCAGTCATTGCTTAGTGCTTCAAAATATAATGAATTAACCTGTCTGCCTTTACCTTATTCCACATACATTTCCTTAAAGTGCTAAGAATGCTAATATTATCTGTTTTCTTTAAAAGCATTAAAGTCTTGTTTGGAAAATGTACAAAGTTATGGGCTTTGCAGGGAACAAGTTAAAATATAGGTTTATAAACATTTTCAGTGTTATTTTTACTTTTAATTGCTTTAAAAATGTGGCTGAATACATATACTCTCACTGGTTTTGAATGTCTTCAAAAACTTATTTTTTGTGGTTTGTTTTTGTGTCTTGTGTCTTTTACTTTCTGCTTATACTTTTTGGCACACAACCATTGCACTTTAGTTGACAATGAAATTAAGGTATCTGTAAAAAGCAATTGAAACTCCTCTCCATTGTCTTGAATTGTGAGAAAACTGGTTTCAGGTATTTAAGTTAAATTGAATAATAAAATAATTGAAGATATTTCTCCTAATGTGCCTTCTTACATATGTGTTATGGGGAGAGTATTTAGAAAAATTTGTCACATCTTCATTCTTGTTCTATTTTGATTGTTTCTAATGAATTTGGTTACTTGATACAGTGTCTTGTTCAACAGACTTTAAAACTTTTATTTGATAACCTGGAAATGCTTGTCTGGGTCAAAACCAACCATATGATGAAGCACTGTATTCAGTAATTTAGGTTGTCTCATGCCTTTAACTCACACCGAAACTTATTCACAGGTTCCAAATTTCCTTGAACATCTCAATTCTTATTTTTTATAGGAGGCTATTATGCTGCCACTGGTCAATGGCTTGCTGTCTTTCACTAAGTTAAACTACAGCAGACTGCTGCTAACTGATGAGATACATATGCTTGTATTGATGAACTTCATTCTTCATTTTAATTACTGTGCCAACGAAATTGTTGCCACTGTAACTTTCCCCCTTGGACAAGGAGGCATCTTTGCAGGTTTTAAGGTACCTTTTTCCAAATAATTTTTATTGCATAGGTTGCTTGTATTCCTTTTTAAAACGTTGTCATGTGCATAGTTGTCTCTGCATTATATAGCGTTATTGCCTGGCAGCAAGGGAGAGGCAGATAATATAATGCTTAAGTGACTTAACAGGGACAAGGCTTTATTTGACAGAAGTTTGTTTTCAGCTGTTTCTTGTGAGGAATTTATGATGATAAAAAGCTTGTCTGTGAAGTATTCTTTGATCACAGAATGAACATACTGCCTAGTAACTCCAGCAGTGAGAGAAAGTGTAAGTGGCCTTATGTCTGCGAAACTTGGAACTTTCATTCCACATCCCTAGAAACAGCATTGTTAAGCATAAGGTGCTTTAGTCAGTGTGTGTGTATATAAATGTGTGTGTATATATATCTATTTATATATATATAGGTGTGTGTATATATATATATATGAAAGAATTGTGGCTTTGTGGAGTGTTTTATACCTGACACGCTAACAGCTGAGATAGCTTTTCCAAGAAAAAATAAAACTGCTTTAGATAGCCTTCCCCTCCTCCTGCCCCCTTCAATCAGGCTACAAAGATATCTTGTGTGTGAATGGCACTGATGGTGCCCTGGTTCCCCTTGGACAATACAGTGTTGTCCACACAGGACGTCTTAGCACTATCTTCGATCAGCTCTGCCTGTCTCTGCATTGTATCACTGGGCACATTCTGCACTGTGCACAACAAATAATGTGTTGACACAGTTTAATATTTGGGAGAAGGGGGAGTACTGAATGTAGTATTTAATGTGGAAAAGCTATTGCTTTCTTAGAAGCTGCTGCTCTCAAAGGTTTAAACATTCCACACACTTTCAGTTTATCAGTATGATCATAGACTCATAGAATACCAGGTTGGAGGGGACCTCAAGGATGACCTGGTCCAACATTTCCTGTCAATAGAATGGTCCAGACAAGGTAGCCCAGCACCCTGACCAGCCAAGTTTTTAAAGTGCCTGGGGAATCCAACACTTCCCTGGGGAGATTGTTCCAATGGCATTATTCCAGTGTCCAACTAGAATATCACAAAGTAATTTGCACACATGACCCCTCATCTTTTCCATGTGACTCCTTGTAAAAAGGGAGTCTCTTCTTTGTAGGTACCCGATAAAAATTGGAATATGGTGATAAAGTCTCCCTTAAGCCTTCTTTTCTCAAGTCTGAACCAACCCAGTTCTCTGCCTTTCCTCATATGTCAGGCTTCCCAGGCCTTTGATTATCCCTCTGGCCCTTCTCTGGACCCTCTCCAGCCTGTCCATGGTTTTGTGGGTTTTTTTGCATAGCAGGGACCAAAACTGAACACAGAGAACCCAGGTGTGGCTTGACAAGTGCTGAGTGAGATAATGATGATTTTATCTCTGCTGGTGATGAAGTCCATTATTTATTTCAATGATCTCATTGGCTTTCTTTGCCATAACAGCACACTGCTCACTCACATCGAGCTGCTTGTTCACCAGGACCCCCAGATCCCTTTCCCCAGAGCTGCTTCTCAGACAGGTCCATCCCAGCCTGTGCTGCACTCCTGGATTATGTTTTGCCAAGTGCAATATCTTACCCTTGTCCTTGTTGAACTTCTTAAAGTTTTCTGTACACCCTATCAATGTCCTTTTAGTTCTCAATATGTATTTTTCTGCTTTTCCATCTCTGGTACACTTCTCTTCCGGCTTTGAGCAGACTCAGAGGTTCACAGTTAAGCCAAGGAGGTCTCTTTCTCTGCCTCTTTCCTGACCTTAAAGGTGATAAACTGTTTCAGTGTTTCCAGGAGACTTGGTGAAAAACTCCCAGCACCTACTTGCTTCTTTATCCTCCATGGCATCCCTTCCAAGTGGGCTCTGAGCATAATGAAGTTTGCTCTTCTAAATCTAAAATGTTTGTTTTAACACTGACCTTCAGTGTGCTCAGCAGGATCCCACTACTGTGATCATGGCAGCCAAGGTTATCACTGATTGGGATTTTACAAAGCTGGCTTCCTCAGCTTGTGAGTAGTAAGTCCAGCAGTGCCTCACTCTTGATTGGTGCATCTAACATCTGTATTCCAAATATGTCCTCCACATATTCCAGGAACTTGATGGATAACATGTGGGCTGCTGTGTTGTTCTTCCAAGTGTCTAGGTAGCCAAAATCACCCATAGAATGAGGTTCTGTTGACCCAAAGCTTTCTTAAGTGAACCAAGTATTGTTTAATTGGTGTTACTTCCTTGGTTTGAAGGTCAGTAGCATATGCCTACTTGGAGATTCCCCTTGGAGATGACCCCTTTGGCCTTGACTCAGGCATTCCATAGAGCTTCTGCAATCTCTTGGTGATCATCAGTACACATACACTGGAGGTGGTTGGTCTTCTGGCTCTCATCTTGGGAAGCAGCTAAGGAACATTTGTCACTGCTCAGGTTGGCCTGGCATTCCCCAGATGGAAAAAAAATGTTTTAATTCAAAACCCACAGCTATATTTCAGGAAAAAAACCTTCCAAATAATTATTTTCTTTAATTTTCTGGGGAATTTTGAGTTTATGAAACTAAGCTCTGTACTGTGGCTAGCCATGATTTGTTGGTGACATTTTTTTGAAGAAACCAATAATTTAACCAGTTTTGAACACCCAACATGGTTCTGGTTTTGTCTAAAGTAGCTTTCTATTTTTGAAGTACACTGTTTTGATTTTGAGAAAGGGAATAGTGTTTCCCTCTCAACATATTGTATATTGATATTTATTTTGCTTACAATTTGTATTTGAATTCTGTTGTGGGGGGCACATATATAATGCCGTTTGAGCAGAAACAAATGGAGTCTAAGTCCTAAGAACTATAAGAAGTGATGTAATTGTTGTTTTCTGTTTTAATGTATGTATTTCATGCACGAGGCATATTCTAATAATGCCTTACCTGCATTAAATCTAAGTATTTATATAATGAGCGTATTAAACCCCTTGTTTTTGTGCACAGCCATCCAACATCACACATGTGTAATTCCAGATAAATAGACACAATAGTAGTGCTTGGTGTAGTGCATTGTGGATTAATCAGTTAGCCCCCTCTCCCCCCCCAATAAGTATGTGACTCTAATAAGACCTAGAAATGCAATTGTGAACGTGAGAATTTTTTTCAGTCGCTCTTCTGTTCCTAGAAATAGGTTTTTTCATCACATGTGTACTTCAGTTAAGGGGAAGAATGTGAAGATTAGGTCACAGTTGTCATCCTAACAACCAATCTAATTCCTAGCAATTTGAGAGAAAAGGAAATTCTAAATATTTTCACAAATTATGATGGATTATTACATACATAAAAATACTAAAGCATAACCTTTTTTCAGAGTTATCAGAATTTAACATACAATTACATCAGCATATTGATAGGATACCTTTTGAACTATTACTTCTTTTACTTTACTTCTCTAGATTGGGAGCAGCCCAAGGTGGAAAGACTATTTAAATCCTCAGCTGCTGCTTCAGAAGGAATAAATGTTCTTTGAGTACAAATGAATTTAGCAGAGCTGAACATTTGTATTGGGCTAAAGGTCAAATATTTGGTCACATGTTGGTCACCACCATCAAAACCTTTAAGGTCGGTGGGAAAAGTATTCTGTACTGTTACAGCAGCAACATCTTCATCTGGTTTGCATTAATTTGCATATGTAACTGCACATAATTTTGGGTAAATGAAGTTATCATAGAAAGTAGAATTCAACCTGACTACATACTTTTGATATCCTAAAACTGTGACAGGTTATATCCTGACAGCATGCTGTTTCCCACAGTTCTGCCTGAAGTTACACATGAAATTCAGTTTGTGCATTAATTCTAAATGTAATCACAAGGACATCTCAAAGCCTGCAAAGATGTGTTACTGCTTAGGGTATTCTCCCAGTGTAGCAGGGTATAAAAACAATTACGCTCTAAAACAATGATCTGAAGAAGTATTTTCTTTCAGGAACAGACATTTTTTCACTTCTGATTGTTCATCTTGTAGTTACTGAAGACTTTAGGAAGTTACTGCATGAATCCTACCAGGATTTGACAGTTGTTGAAGGGAATGGATAGTACATCCTTTTGTGCTTCTTCTGTGGACTGGAAAACACCAACTGTAAGGCAAATACTGAAGAGACATTTTCAATAAAATAAACAATACTTGTTTAATACAAATGGCATTCCTTTTGATTTGAGACCTAAATTTCGAGGTTTACTTGAGATATTTAGTACCAACATTGTCAAATGCATTCTGGATTATCAATCAATATAAGGTATATGGGAGCTAAAAATCTAAAACCTTTTAAAATTACTTGGCTAGAGGCTTTACTTGTTTGAAATGTGCCTAGATTTTATACAGGGAATGAAGTTCTGAAGGTCCTTAATATTTTGGGTGTTTTAGAGGATAATCTGGTATCTATGTAACTAAACTTTTGACTGTGACAATATATGGAATAGCACACAATTCTTCAGAAGTGCTTACAGAAACCGCTAAGAATAAATACCTGTTTTACAGTTAGAGAAAGGCTACAGTATTTAACATCTGCATTGATAACTTAAACAGTTGTACTATAAGCTTTACAAATGTAAGTATTATAACCATTTGGATTTAGCTGAGCAAATAAGAGGAGAGGAAAATGGGAATTTGAAAATTTTTAGAAATGACAAAGGTAAAAATACTCATCAGTCCACTGACAAACTTGTGTTCCTTCAGTACAGCTTTTCATCAAGCATGACTTAAACAGTAGAACATTGTTGGTATCTCACCATAAACTGTCTTGTTGATAGAATGCATTCTTCAAACTTATGTTAGAAATAGATGTTCATATCTTCACTTTATGAAGCTACCTAAGCTAAATTGTTGTGACCTAGGCATTGTTATGAAGCTCAAAGATAGCAACAACAGTGATGGAGAAGAGTGATTTAACATTTGGTTGATTTATGCTTTGTACAGGACTATATCATGGTGTGCAAAAGGTACTTGTTTTGAGCTGTGGATGTACTGCATGCTCATGTAATAGTTTAGCTCCAGTTAAAAAAGGGGTGGCATTTAAGCTGTAAATACTGTATACTACTATATTTCGTTTTTTAAACAACTTTTTTATTTCCCTGTTTGTGTACAGTTCTCTATGTACATGTAAAAAACCTTAAAACAAACAACCCACGACATTTTGAGAAACTTTTGTAGTTATCTTTTGCATTTTAGTTGTGTTAACAATCAAAATATGTGCATTCAGCTGTCTCTTCAGTTTGAAGTTTTCATTGCATGTGTTCAGGTTCTTTGTAAAACAGCAATAACAGTTGCACAATATTTAAAGTAAAACATTCTTCTGCACAATTTCCACTTCCATTCTTTAGAATACAGATACAGTGGAGCACTTGTCCAGTTGTAAGATTTAAAGAATCTAAGTAGTTATTTATTTCTCTTTTCTTTTTAGTGGTAGGAAATGTCTCATAGTAGCTTATAAACAGAATTTGCAAGTTAAACATGATTTCCCATGCTCATTTATTTGACTAAAATTTTCTGTTAGAATATTTTCAAAAACTTTCTGTAGCTTATTGCATGTTCTTCTAAGTAATGACAAAGCTATGTGTCAACCTCTGTATGAAGTACCCTGATAACACAAGTTTTGCATTTTGTGAATCTGGTTGAAAGGTACAGATGTACACATAAAATAAAGCTGAAATTAGTAATTAAATGATGTACATTCTTGTAGACTATAGTGGTGTGTTCCTGCAAATTGTCTTAATTCTGATTTATAGATAGAAAAAACCCTTGGTGGGACCTGTGTTAGCACAAGACTGAAGTGTGTTGTGGGCAATACCTTCATTTCTCCGTTGTTTCCATATACTGTTTTATAAACTATGGCCTCTGTTTCTTATAGTTAAACTTTAGCATGTGGAAAAAAAAAATGCCTGAGCAAATGAAGCATTTGTAAATGGCTAATTACAGCAGAAACTGAGACAACTGCTTCTGTGAATATAATGAGGATTTGTTTGTGCAACTGGGTGTATGCAGTTTAGAAAACAAATTGGTTGCAGAAATGAGAACCAGATTGATATAGTTCATCAGGTTTTCACAAGGGAAAGCTGTTTGGGAAAAATATGCTTAGTCAACATGATGTAAATGTTTTTATGGGTTTTTTGTTGTCATTGACCTGCTGAGGTATATAGCTGCTATTTGTTCCTGCTTTTGTCCCATGTACTTAATTTTTAAGGAAGTCTAATTCACCATGAGTGTACTAGTCACTAGCTCTTGGAGATGCCATCTTGACAGAGTATAGTGTAAGCTTTGTATTGTTTATTTTAAAGAAAAAGAAGTTTTATTTTGCTATATATTTTCTTAAATAATCTGTCTGGGAACATTCACTAGTAAATCTGTGTGTCTTCCATGCAGACTGAAAGTACTGCTTTTGGAGATGGCATTGCAGGAGCTGGCTTATGAAGAGCTTAAGGGGCTTTAGCAAGTATACAACTAGATTGCTGTCTCAAAGTAGTTGTGGGTTGTGGGGTTTTTTGTTTGTTTGGGTATTTTTTTTTTTGGGTGTGCATTTGAAGTTTGGGGTTTGGGTTGTTTTTTGTTTTTTTTTTTAATTTGTAAGTTAAAGTTGCTTTCAAGATGAGTTTTTACTGTGAGTGATGGAGGTACAAAAAGGGAAATAAATCTAGAGAAAAGGATTCAAAATACCTGAATCTCCTGATTGTAAAGTCTGGAGGAACTTGTGTAAGGCACAATGCAATTCTGTGCAGAAGTATCAGCTTCCAGAGTAACTGCCAGAAGCAAGCAGCTACTTTGATTTTGCACCCTGCGTGGGGTACCTGCCTCTGCAGAACAGCTGGGTACCCTCGGGGTCTGCCTCTGAACGCAGCAGGGATGTTCCACTGCCGCCCTGCTCCCTGGCTGCCTGCCCTGGACCGCCGCAGGCACATCTGTGAAATCTGAGCCGTGTCCCCAGCGGGAGCCAGGGGACAGCAGGAGCTGAGAGCACGAGAGCTGCTCCAAGGTAAGTCATGTCTGTGCCCAAACTGGAGCCCTCGTTCTGGGAAGAGCAACGTCCAAATGCTATTTCCAGTATCCCACAACGGCTCATTCACAATTGAATTTTTTTTCCTTCCTAAAAAGTAAGATGGGTGTATTTTTAAGACCCATACTCTCCTAAAGAACAGATTTTCTTGTTTTCTGAGAAGCTTAGTTTCAGGGAATGGTGTTAAGCATTACACTGCTTAACAGTTACATTGCTTCACAGAAAGGTTTTTAAATCAGCTTCACTCTCCCTGACACATGAGAGAAATAGTATGTCAGCTTTAAAGTACCAAAAGTAATTAACCTGGTGAGTTGGATGTGACCAGAGTAAAACTGTGTTAAAATAGTCTACATATTATATCATATATATCTACAAACATATATGTAAATATATAGACATGTAAATATGTATATCCATATTTAACTGAGCTTCTCATACTGGCTTTACTTTGTAAATGGTGGTGGGGTCTACCTTTTCTTTTAGGAGTATTTGTTATTTTTCAAGTATTCGTAGTAAGCTTGGGCACAGAAATACATTGTAGGTGAAGCTTGTTCAACTGTAAAATATGATACAAGTTTAAATTTTTTGGAGAGCATGAAGAAAATTTTTATTTCAAGTATGTTCCTTTTGTCCAAATAAATTACGGCATGTGTCAGCCCAACTCTGTTGATGGATAATAGAACAACACTGATTACTGACATTCCAGGCACGATAGATATTGGCACTATCAGGGGTTTTTAAAATTGTTAAAAGCTGACTGAAAATATTATTGTAGAATAGGAGCTTGAAATGTTATCAGTAGAAGGGGAGCCAGAGTAATCAGTAGTCTGAGCATATAGCTTCCTATTTAACATGGAGTTTATCCCAACACAACTGTTTCAGAACCAGATGAAGCTGTCCCTTTGCACAGTTCCTGACTATCAGCTGAGCAGCACCTTTGTACTGTGGTTGCATTTTACTTTAGAGCTGCTAAAAGCTGTCTTAAGAGCTGCTTAAACTGTCCCTGGTGCTATTTAAAAAAAATAATTAAATTATGGTGCCTCAAAAAAGAATGTTTCTAATGTCTGCACTATTTGTTCTCTCTTTAGTGTTGGAGCAGTTACAGATAATGGATGCCTTTCCATTTCCAAACCTTGCTGGGCACAGCTTCTGCTTTTAGTATAATTCCAAGTACCTTCCCTCATTAGAGGTTATTTGTTATTCAACCCTGGAGGAGGTGTGCAGCCCTGCTCCTAGCACTGCACAGCCTTAGTCCCTGACTGTTCCCCTCTTGTGCTGGCATGCATGCACAGGACCTACACTATAGAGGCTCTAACTAAGTGTAAGACTGTAGAAAACATTGATCTAAAGGCAGGATGGAAAGTGCAAGGAAATAGCATTGTTCAGCATGCTAAAACGATAGGGTTAACTTTTCAAAAAAAGTCAAAATTAGGCCTGTTATCACATAGCCAAGTAACTTGAGTGATAAAGTGTAATGATGCTTGAGAAGTCAGTCACTCTGCCAGACAGAGACATGACAGGCCCATTGGATGTGAGTGAAAATGCCCTGATAGAATACCTTGAAATAAAAGCTTGGATGGGGAAGCAGAACAATAGATGAGGTGGCCAAGACTAGGATCTTTGTAGTGTGTGAAAGGGAGAAAGAAAAGATGTATTTCTCAAAAAAGGGTGAAAGGATGCTGCAAAAGCAAGAAGGGAGGCAGCATGAGCTTCTTCTGGAAGACTAGAAGAGTTTTATTATTCTGAATATAAAAAGGTAGATATCCACATCAGAGATCATGCCTCAAGTTTAGCATTTTTAATTATGGCAGTGCTGTACAGGAAGGGAAAGAGAACAGTGAGGTATGAAAGAAAGGAACAATGTGTTGTGCTGGAAGAATTAAAGACAGATTCCAGACAGTCTTCATACTTCACCCAGCTCTCCTTCAGAGTCAGGTGCTGCACAAAGATACACACCCAGGGCTGTTTCCCTCATATAGAAGGAGCACTTCTGCTTTCTTGTAGTTCTTATTCTGTGTTTTTTTGGGATCTCACCAGTTTAGAAAACTTCGTGCCTCTATTGACTAATGCCAAAATAATTAATTAAAAGCCTGTTCAGGTTCAAGTAATACTTAAGTTATTTTTATCTGAATTGTTACGTTGGGGAGTATTAGAACAAATTCTTTGCCACATTGGTTTTCCACAAATATAAGAAAATGTTTTTCTTGATAGTTTTTAAAACAAGCAAACAAAAAGAACCAGTGAAGTACTACATAGTTCACTGTGACAGATCGTATGCTCTGAATTTTTTCGTAATCCTGAGGAAATATATAATCCTTACTTTAGAGGATAGTTGTAAAAGAGTTGGATGGTTTGTTTCTCAGACACCAAGAGTTTTTAGGCAAACCCCCTGCAAAGCAGAAGTTCTGTCACTAGGTGGTGATCTTGGCCTGTTCATGATTTCTCTTCCTTCTCCTTCCTATCCCCTTTCCTCCCATGCTGCACCTCCAGCTAATGACCAAAGCAATAATCCTGATTTAATGCTGCTTCTGAATATTATGGCTACAAATGTAAAGAATCTTTGCATGTAAAGGCTTAGAACACACTGAAACTATTCGTTCTCACATTTTTCCTCTTAAATTTATCTTTGCTTATGATGTCCAGTACTCGAGGTATTATTTATTATTTATCCCTGGTAGCATGCTCAACATTGTGCTATACGACATGAGTATTTCAGAAAGTCACACTAAAAATACAGGAGCAGATGAGAAAATGCAGAGCTGGAACACTTAAATGTTTAATTACTCTTTACCTGACTTGAAAAAGAAATGTGATTTTGGTGGTGGTGGTGGGTATTTTTCCAAATAAAGGAACAGAACAGTGGTGTGTTGGCTCAGGAATTCAGGGCGCAAGATTTTGCCTGGTAATGAGTAGTGAAGAAACAGTAAAAGTGGGAGTGGGCAACAAACTGGGACAGAAGGGAATCTCTTCTTGAGGCTATACTTCAATTTGACTTGTCACAGCAGGTGCTTTCTTTGGTACACTTCCTTTCTTTCCATGCAGTGCAGCTCTAACTCCACACCTTTTGCAGGCTGACTAAGTGGGTTCATAAAACTGGGAGGTTTTCAGGAATTGAATGTGGTGGTTTTGCCATCTGTGCTCGCTCGTGCAAGCTGGGTCCCGGAATCCCATAGGCCAGCTTTAGGCTCTCCTCTCTCAGTGCATGGCCATTGCATTAAGTGCTCTCATTCCATTGTGTGTTTTGCAAAGTGAAGTCCTCCTTGGCTTTCTAATTGGTCAGATTGAGATATGAGATACTTCAGAAAGAAGCACTTCAGTGCCAAGACAGGGTCTTGAATTACAATCTTTGCAAAGCATTACCCAAGTGTTTCACAGTCAGAGTAATTACTTTGCAGACAGAGAGGACCTTGGCCAACTAATGCCTTGCTTGCCTTCCATAGACTGGCATGTCCATGGAAGATCAGCCTGAAAACAGCCAGATCGTCAAAGTCACATTAAAATCTCAGTCAACTGCTAGAGAAGCCCGTTCCCACTGGAAGTAGAGCTATTTCACAGGACTTCATGTCCTGTGGGAAAGATTCCAAACAGTTCAGTAGTGAACTTCAG
Organism: Aphelocoma coerulescens; assembly: GCF_041296385.1. NCBI lineage: Eukaryota > Metazoa > Chordata > Aves > Passeriformes > Corvidae > Aphelocoma > Aphelocoma coerulescens. Next base: position 76,471,924 of record NC_091015.1, on the reverse strand, counting down.
TTCCAATAGCTGTTGCAGTAGAGAGGGAATGTGCCTAAAATTCCTCACATAAGCATTAAACCCCCCCCACACTTCCACTTATCTGCCTAAACAGTCCCATAATCACAGTGATTGCACATGCCCAGAGCTGAGCCACCCATTTTCTTATTGAAGATTTGTGACTATTTTTATTTATTTTATAATAGTGTATTATCCTGGAATCAATCAGGGGGAAAAGAAGGACTTCAGCCTATGACAATCCTTTTAATTTAAAATTAACTCCTTTTTGGAGCAGTGAGATAGTCAGCTCTTTATATTTAACTTTGTCAGGTTCTGAGTACAGATTTCAGGTAGGTTAATAAGATAAAGAAGACTCCAAATCTCTGAATTTAAAAGAAGTGGGAGGTTGTTTGTTGGGGATTTTTCTCCCCCCCTTTTTATTTTTCAACAAGGTTGAACAGTCTTTGGAGTGTTTTCTAACTGAAGTCATCCAACTAATTCTTTCAACATGGTGAAATCTGTTAAATCTAAGCTTTAAACATCTTTTAGATATCCCATGGAAACTTCCAGTTGAAAAAATAAATGGTGAGTCCCTGTTGTAAACTTTCAACAATGCCAATAACAGCAATGTTCTGTCCTTTACCATAGGTCTGAAGAGTGAGTTTTCTAATAACTTTACAATTCAACAGTTGAATCCTCTTGCTTTTACTGAGGGGCCTCTAAGCACAAACAATGTAGTGTGTGGATCATGTGCTTGGAAGGTACTTTAAATAAACTGTAAAGGAGAGATTTATTACTCAAGTAATTAACCAGAAAGAGTAAAACGAGCAGGTATTAAATGCCAGAGATCACATGAGGAACCATTGTTCCATGTCAAAACACTAACTTAAAAGTGGTAGAAGATCCATTGAGTAAGTTCACACAGCTCTAGTTTTGAACCTGAAACTTGTAGAGCTATGAGTTTTGAAGACATATTGCCTTAACTTAAAAACAAAACAAGCAAAAAAAAAACTAAAGAAGCTGACCTATTGTAAGACAAGTCCATACTCAAAGGTCGGACTGAGTTCTGGAACCATGGGAGGAATGAGCATGGATATCCATCTGCTGAGACCAAACATTCCCACTTAACCCTCTGGACACCCAGTACCCCTTAGCAATGCAGTCAGGGTGCACGTGTGCAGCTATGGCTGAGCAAGAGCTTGTTTCCCTGACTTTGGTTGTCCACATGAGAGAAGGGGACAATCTCCTTTAGCGAAGTCTCAGTGTTAGCTAAAGAGTGAACACCAACTACCTGTAAAAATGTGCATTTGGGGCTTTTGAAAGTATATCTGCTCTTTGATAAAATGGCTGTTACAAATCTTTTACCACAGGTCTGCAAGGTACAGTCCAGTCTCAGGCTTCTTCAGTGTTCTCTGCTCTGATTTTCCTTCGAGTGTTTGGCACCGGTCTGCCCTGGTTTGTAAAGGTTCAACCTACTAGTTTCATCCTACACCTAAATCAGGGAGTTAGGACTGAACATCTAATAGCCCCATGCCAGAAAGAGCAGAAGCAGATGGTGCTGCACCTGTGGGAAAGTATTGCTGATTGTAACACTATCTGCCCAATTGCTTCCTCTGAATAACAGATGGGTCACAAACAGGTTATATCAATTGATCTTTCCAGCTTCTCTTCTGTATTTGCCAGGAAATTTCCCTTTCCAGGCTCAGTTTCACAAACGTGTAATTTAATGGTGGCACCATTGAATTGCTTGGCTCCTATGGTTATATAAAAATAAAGGCTGAGAGCTCAACACAAGATCATGCACAGTTTGGAGGGAATGGGGTGGAGCATCATAACATTTTTTGTTAGCCCATAGTGAAAAAGAGCCCTACAAAAGCCACACATGGTGTAAGTTTTGGGTGGTCCTTTCTGTGGCAGCGAATATTCTGTGAAATCTCCCCACTGCCTACATAGTCTCTGCTTTTGTGTAAACAGCATAAGGAGCAGTGTGTAGGCAGTGGTCAGTGGTAGACTGACCTAAGTTTCAGGTGTGTGTATCTTTAAGGCTAGCTTCTTTCTCATTAGCTCCAACTCACTAACAGATGCTACTGTGTTGCCTTCTCATTCACAGGTTCTTGATGCGGTTTTTGCAGCAGAACTCTTCTAAAAGGTTGCTCCCTACATGCACTGGTTCACGCTCCCTACTGGTCCCCCGGCCTCCTCTGTGAGGCCTTACAGTGAGCATGAGATTAAGTGAAAATGTGGGATGCATTTTTTCATTGGCATAGTCAGCTGAGATATTTTGATACAAAGCAAAAATCCTCCAGGTATGCCCTGTCTCATACATACATACATATATTTGTTAGAGTAACACAAAGTGCAGTGAAGGGGTAATTCCCAGTGTGTATCAGTTCTACAACACACACAGTGATATGCAGTTGCTTTTAACAGAGCACTTGAAGGGTTTTTAAGTTTCAGTAGTCTGCCAGGTCACATACATGCTGGATGTTTGCTGGCACCTAAGCTGACTATAGGCCTCTTTCTCAGTGAGAATAATTTTCTTTCAAATATCTTTTAATTCTTCCTGGAAGTTTCTCTCTGACTTCCCATTTGTAATTTAAGATGACACTTTAAAAAATGTTTTCATTCATGTTTTGATATGAAATTACATTATTCTCCCCTCCTTCCCCAGTTCCTATAAAGCTTGCTGCAAGATATCCAAAATTATTTGTCTTGAACTGCCTGGAATAGATGATATTACAAATAGGATGCTATGCATAAGTACTGTCAGATATTCTTTTTTTCCAAGGCTTACTTTTGTCTGGATTCCTTAAATGAGGTGTGGAAAAGAGACCTTTTCCTTCATGCAGCTGGAGACAGAAATTATGCGGCCTAATAATACCTTTTCAAAATCAATGAAAACTATGAATTAAAAGAAAAAAACCCCACCATTATACTGGGACAAGCAAAATTAATGTTTGCTCCCTACCCCTGGGTATCTTTTTCCAGGTGCTTTAAGGACATGCAGTACCTGTCTGACTCTGTGCATTTATGACCCAGTTATATAAGAGAAAAGCAAAAACTGACTTATGTCAGACAAAAAGACGTCAGTACAGAGAATGTGCCTCTTGGATTTTAGGAGTGAGGGGAATCATATGGGTGTACAACAGTAAAAACCTCCTCTCCTCCTTGTTCCAGGGTGCTCTAGGAAAGGCAATTTGCCAGGGAGCAGTAAGGAATTTCAAGCTGAAGATGTAAAATATTCTTGCAAAAGTGTCTATTTTACAGGATATTGCTGTTCATTTGTTTTTCTGCCATGAGGACTTTGTGTTGCAACTAGAGTGGAAAGATACAGTGGTGTAGTCTCATCTTTTATTTTGAGACCTGAGGTTATTTTCTAGGATAATAGCTTAAGTTAACAATACTCCTTAGCTAGATGAGCACTACCACAGCTTTAGTTAGTATATATACAGGGTTTTAAATATACTTTTGCTGATATGAGTATCTTAAAATCTCTGGTACATTTTTCCTAAGCCAAAAGGCACTCACAATAAAAAGAAACCAAACCAAACCAAAGAAAAAAAAAAAAACAAAAAACCAAAACCAAACAAAACACCAAACAAACCCCTAAACCCAGACATGGCCATTTCAAAACTTTTCAATTATGCAGGATTATATTTAGAAGTCTATTGATTATTTCATGCTTTGCAGATGGCTGTTCATATTGCAAATGCCACCAGAACAAGCTATTAGCACAATCTGAAGGATGACGTGTATTGAATAAGGTTGGCAGTAGAACAATTTTCTTCCTGTAAGTGTTCATCATTTTCCTGGGGCAATGGTATCATGAGAGAAGGGCTGAAGGTGTAGGGAAGGAGAATATGAAGAAGTCCTGTTGCTTTTTTCTGTGGCATCTTGATTTATGGGTAGAGAGAGCATTCCCTGTCTCAGTACCAAATAGGATTTGTCAGCCCTTCAGGAGAATTACTGTTATTTTAAGCATGCTCTGATTTATTTTCATAGAAAAACTTTTGATAGATGTTTCATGCCACTGACCTTTTTAAGTAAGCACTCTGTGTTTCACTGAAGCAGCAGTAAAAGCAAACCATACATTAGGAAATGCATTTCACTCGTGATTCTTCGTTGCAGCACACTTCATGGGGGCATCGATCCAATGTCAAAAGGAGGGGTCAATTTACTTTTAAATCCTTAGCCTTGTGACAGCAATTCAGGATCTGAAGAAGGATAAGATGTACCAGGTGCAATGGCTACAGAAACAAATTGTATATGGATAGGCACAACCTCAAACACTTCATTAACCACAGAGGCTTGCAAGGTAAGATGCGTAGGGCCTGGCTTCCTATGGATGATTTCCACAATATGAAGTTAAGGTGGAAGAGTAATTAATTCTGAAGTGATACGGTCTACAGAAAGTTACATGGGAACATAGGGAATGGTTAGCCTAGATCAAGTGTAAACAAGTGTTGTTAAAAAACCAGGCCTCTAAAACTGACGTGTCAAAGGTCTGCATGTGAAAGACTTAATTGATGGGTCCTACGTGGTGCTGACAGAGATATCTAAAGACCCTTATGACTTACAAAAAGTGACCACGCTAATTACTGGCTAAAGCAGCAATGACAAAGCCCTAAAACTTTTCTGTTTTTTCTTTTTCCCCCACAATCACAATATTTAAAGAATACAGTGAAAAAGAAGCAGTAGTTGCTCAGCATCCTACCTACCTGTGCTGCAGTGCGGTAGCCTGTTGCACACTCCTACCCCTCTTCTCCTACATGAAGCAGCACCTTCTATTCCTGCAGGAGTGATTTCTGCTGCCAAGAGCAGTATGCTGTGTTGATATCTGGAGAGAAAAAAGCTCAGTGTGTCCATTAGGATATGTTTTGTTACGGGCAAACGAACCACTGGTGAGAGGAAATGTCCTGTGGAAAAAGTTGCTGAGTGATGTAGGACAGTGAGAGGAGGCAAACGAGCAGTTGGTGATTTAGAGAGAGAGTAACAAAGATGTTACAGGTCGGTTCTGGGAGTAACAAACAAAGTATTTCAAGCTAATTAACTGAAAAAATATCGGCAGTTTTAATTTCCTGAACAATTAGGACAAATAGAAATATCTTTTGCTTGCTCTGAAAAACATCATTTAAAGAACATCATGTTACAAAAAGAATTAAGGATCTGCAATAACAGAAATGGGAAGTGTAATAATCAGCTAATTACACCTGGACAATAGATCCAGACCTCATAAATAAGATCACTGTCTGTCTTCTGGTTGGCACTGAATAAAATCAAACCTTTTGCAAAACATATTTTGAATGAAGGCTAATTCACTTCCATAAAGTGTCTGCTTATTTTCTGAGGAAAAAAAAGAATATAATAAAACAAAGTACCAGGAAGTTGGTCTTGTAAACTGGAAAGAGAAGTGTGAAATTTCAACAGGGAAATTTTTACAGAATGTTGGTAATCCTTGGGGGAGCAGGTCTCCAGTTGGTACAAATATTCAGAACTTCATTATTCAGCTTCATTTTGTAGGTGGCTTTGCAGAAGCTGTAGGTTGCCCCTGGGCAGCACAGATGCCAAGTCAAATTGTTCCACAAATGGTATAAATGGATAAAATCACTAGCTGTGTTTTGAGGCTATGTGGGAGGGAGGCACTGCTTCTCTTCGCTACTTAATGCCTCGCCCCCCACTTCATTCTCAAACCCCAGAGCATCCTGATGGCAACCTCATTATTACTTGCCGGGAAGTTAATCCTGAATGTAACTTTTGACCTCCTTGAGTGTTATCAGCTTACTGTCCTTGCAGGAGTGTCGCCTCTGTAACTGTGAAGCAAGTGGAAAGCAGAGGGATGCACGTGGCTCTCTGTGCCCTATCAGCACTACCAGCCCTACTCAAAGGCCCTGTACTGGACTGCTTCCCTCTTTTAAAATTAATCTCCCTCTTTAAATTAATTTCCCTCTTTTTAAATTAATCATTTTAAGTTAAGCTTTGCCAGACTGAGTTCCTGGGATAGGTCTTGTTTTTCACCTTTGAACAATAACAGAACTGGCACATTAGCAGGAAGGGCAGTGGCTGGGGTGGGTAGGAAGGAAAGAATCATATAGCAAATAATTGTGTAGGAGGTTTTTAAATATGCAGAAGTAGAAAATAAGATCCAGGACTTATATAGATTTGTGATAAGTACATATGTTCAGCTATAAGTGGTATCTGCATAGAAAATGGATCTATTTTTAGTTGGCAGGCTTTGAATCACTCTTCTAATTTGCTATTCTTGTTTTTCTCAAATGTATTAATCCCTGCAGGTGAGTCTAAACTGGAAGATTAAATGTGAGCAACTTAGAGCGATGGGGAAAATTCAGGCTGCAGATCCCAACCCAAGATTCATATTCATCTCTGGTATGTGTGAGACTCTGAGAGATAAAATCACCTGGAGATTTGAACTTTGTTGGAAAACTGGATGACTGCCCAAGAATAGGGATCGGATGGAGGAAAGGAGACCTGTGATTCTTGCATAACTCATGTACTCACAAGGACTGCATTTTCTCTAGCTGTAGAAACAACAAAATGTCCTGACTTCCCAAACCCCTGTAATTCTCTGCCCAGCTGATGGATAACTTTTTCTGTCTATCCAGAGTGGGCAGACTACCGCCAGCAGATGTTATTTGGAAGGAAGGGAAGGTCTGTGGAAGTGAATGACTGCCATTGCAACTTTTCTTTGTTTCTGAGGCTCTGTGTTTCCTCAGGAGCATAGATGGGGACAGAGGAGAAAGGGAAAGCTTTTTCACTATGTGGACTACCATTGAAGCAAAGGGCTGATTGTCTTAAATGCACTTCTGAGTAGAGAAAGTAAAATTAATGGCAACCTTTGGGTTTTTCTTCAGGAGACAGTTGCAAAGGCAAATTGCACTCGTTAAAGAGCTTATTACCACTTTCTGGGATCCAATTGACACTTTTCTGTCCTTAGTTAGAAGCTGCTGGAGTGCTTGAGGATAGTTTTCAGTCCTTGCAAGATGAGAATGACTGGTAACTTGCTAGCCTTTTTAAAATTTTTTAAAATATGATCATCCAAACAGTGCCTTCTGAGGGCCGTGAGAGGTTGTCATGTAATTGTAGTCAGAAATAGAGCACTACATAAACAGTAAGAGAGGTGAAAATAGGCCTTAAGAAACAGTGCCAGAAATGGAAGTTATTATACAGGACATCTACCTGTTTTTGAACTGTTGGTTTTCTGGTTGTATGGTGTTACAATATTGCACAGCAGATTCTATTCTAGAGGCTGTTTGTAGCTGTTTTCTGATGTGGATGTGTGTTTCATATTCACCTATGCACGAATTCTGGGTGCCTTTGAGAATAAGGAGGTAGTGCCTACCTTAGCCTGACTTAACAGTTCTTGGATCTCCATGTGAAAGACACAGCCTTGCTACAGGCAGCTCAGCTGTGTTCTTGGAAGTCTTTCCAGCCTCCAGTTTTGCTATTTTTTTTTCTTTTTTTTTTTCTTCCAGATTTTCTACCTTTTTTTTTTTCTTTCTTTGCAATTCAGCTAATCATCTCTGGCTCTAGAGCTTGGCACAAAGGCCTTTATCCCACTGCTGAAATGGTGTGTTGTGAGGTGCACTGTGATACTGTGCTAGGGAGAAGGGATCTTTGCTGGTATCAAAGAATTTTTACGAAGCAGCGCCACAAAGATCTGTGTTGTTTGTACTGCTATTGGCAGGAATATCTGTAACAAGGGAGCATATGAGCTCAGATATCCTTCAGATCTAAAAGATGAGCAGCAAACCTCAAAGTTGAAAGCGAGGTGAGGCAGTAAGCTTGATCTGACTCACAAAAGAGCAGTGTAGTTACTTTCTGAATTCTGAGGCACACTTGATCTTTCCTTCCTTGATTCTCAGGACACCATAAGTTATGCTCTACCTGTGGAATCTTGTGCTTCATACACACACATCAGGATTTTGTCTGTCACCTTAGCAAGGGTGATTTATTTGGTCTCCCCTTCCTTGTCCCCCTCTCCCGCAGACCAGTCAGCCAACATCAGTAATTAATAGTAAATAACAGATCCTCTGAGCAGTTATTTCATGATCTGTTTGCACAGACTGGTCCCTGAACAACAGCAAATAGAAGGAGTACATCTCTTGAACTGTTTACTCTCAATTTATGAGCAGCAATGAAGTGACTACTTATTTATGAAAGCAATGCAATAGGCAAACTAAAAAGGTAAGAAAGAAATTAAAGGGATGGTTTAGTCTAGCTGGTGAGTAACATTACATTAAAACAGGTAATTATTTGTAATGTACTGTGGAAATATCTGTTTACCACCTCCTTATTGTGGCATTTATTTTCAGTGTATGGCTGCATATGCATATTAATTTTTTATCCTCTTAAAGGTTAGAGATTCTTACAGCTCTTTTCTGCTGTCACTTACATAGAGGCTTCAAGACAGACTAACCCTTAAACCGTTCTGTGTTGTTTTCAGAAAATAGCCAGAAGTGACAGAACTTGCCAAATCTTTCCTTTTCCTTGAAAGCACAGCTGTCTTGAGGGAGTGCTGCTTTGCAAGGACTTTTGCGACGTTTGTTTTTGACTCCTCTGGAATGTGACACATTGTTATAGCACTTGCCTGAGAAGGCTTTGGTTGCAGGTTTATCATATACTCCAGGCTCATGAACTATTTCCCTGGGGACCACACTGCATTCTTGATTTGCATGGCGTCTAGTGGCCAGCCAGCACCATTCAATTCCTGTCCTCTTGGCATCCTGTCTTAGAAAATGACCTCCAGTTCTCCCTCAGTATCTCCAAGTTGCTATTGAAAATGTGCCTGCTGTTCAGGAAGACCCACAGGCGAGTCTGGCAAGAGAAAACAGCGTCTGAGTCTAGGAAGTTTCAGTGATGCATATACACACATAAACACACAGTCATCTCAGGAAAAGCTGAGCTGTTTATGTTCCTGCCTTTGAAACGATGAAGAATGCAGAAAAATTCCAAATATGTACAGTATGAAACAGGTGCAGAGCAGCCCAGTGACAAACAAAGAGCAATGCAGAAAACCCCAACCTTCAAAACACAGGCTGAGTTTGTGCTTTACAAGGTGCTAATTCATAAGTTATTTCCGACATACAGCTGGGCAGATGCCAGGTTTTCTTTGATTATGCCTTTTTCTTTTTTTTTTTTTTTTAAGAAATCAGTTTTGAGAGGAAAACAATAAATAATCCCTTTTTAGGAATTCATTGCCAAACCATCTTGCAGCTCTCACATGGTAACAATGTAGACATTAAGGCATTTGTACACTTGGCAGGAACCCCCTAGAACATAATTTTTAATCCAGTATGCACTTAATCAATTATCTTAGTTGAGGACACAGTGAAGCTGTTACGTTTTTGGAAACAGGTGCCTACTATCTCCTCTCCACCATGTAATGACCTTCTAAAAATCACATTTTGAGGACAGGAAAAGCTCTTCTTTCCTTAACTACCTCAGAAAAAAAAGTCGATTGTAGTCTCTTTATTTTTAATCAATGAGAATTTTCATAACAACATGGAAAAACATTTCTTTCATCTTACATTCATTAAACTGTCATTCCAAATTTTAACAACGCATCCCTAATTGAGAAAATGGAGCAATACGTTCCTGATTTATATTGTAGCGGTACCTTGTAGATCTTGCCATTTCCAATTTAGCAAGATGGGTGTTGCATATTCAGCTGCACACATGCTGTTTTCAATGAGTTAAAGGTGGGGTACACAACTTAGGTTCCTTGCTGATATGCATCTGTCGTGTGCAGGCCATGAAGTTTGATATTTTTAACAAACATAGCCAAGCTACGTTCTAGAAGAGCATTGCTCATATGGGAAGCCAGTCTGTAGGCAGGAAAGGAGTAATTTATTCCACCTACTGCAGTCCTAGCTGGGCTCCATATCTGGGATTAGAGGCCCTGCTAAGTAGTGACCCTAAGAGAGCATGATTGGGTAGGTCTCTGGCTGCAGCCCTTTCACCCACCTGGAGGACAAAGGGAGCCAGGTGCCTGTGGCATGGCTGTGTCTCCCCTGAGTGTCCCAAAGGTGAGCAGGGGGTGCCCTGCCTGCCTTCAGCTGCAGTCGAGCATCTCCCTCCAGGTCTGGTTTAGCCTTATCAAGGAGCATTGTACTGTGTATATTACTTTAAAAAAAAGAAAAAGTTAAAAACAATAAACTTCTTGAAGTGTTTTCTACAGTGTTTAAAAACTCAGCTAAGGAACAGTGCCCTAGGAAACCTTGGCTCAGTACCCAAGCATTTTTCACCCATGTTTCGGTTTCAAAAATAGCTCTTGTTGTTAAGGCTAACCTCAAGACAATAACAAAGTAATGATGATGATGATGATAATAAAAAGGTCTCCACTTCCCTCAGAGATTGGGTAGGAGTTCATACTCCTTTTAAATCTTTCTTTTAAATGTAGCCTTTTCCCATTGTAGCTCTTAAGGCAATTTGAATGGTATTAGTGACCAAACAAAGTCACATCACTGTGGACCAAGAAGCAGGAGCTTTTCCCCTTTTTATTTTACCAAAGAAAAATATAAAAATGTAATTTTTTTCTCTTCAAATATTTATCTTCAGCACTGCCAAAGATTATATCAAGAGCCAGAGCCATATGTCCACAGGTGTGCTTTTCCAGTCCTCTCAGTCTCAGCAAGTTTCAAGCTAGTGCTACATTGGTTGCGGTGGGCAGATTTTGGGGTGGAAAGGACGTTAAAACTACAACACTTTCTCTGATTTCAGACTTAGAGGGCACCCTGTTGCTGTTCCATGTCAAGCTGAGGCCAGAGAGGCCTCCTTTCTCTGTAGTTCCACTCTCGATTTTTTTTCCCAGGTCTTTGCCTCAGACACTGAAAGGCAGGGATGAAGTGTGCCTAGGTCTGACATGGTTATGTGCTCCTGTGCTGATTTTTATGTTAATCCTTAATTTGGTTTAACCACGCAGGTTCATGCTGATTATGCAATAAGCTCTTCTGGGAATGCTGAATCTAATTGCAGTTGACTATCACCACTTTAGTCATTAGTAATATTTGTTCTGACAAGTTCTCAGGACTTGCTATCAAAACAGAACAGTTGTGCTTTCTTCCTATTTAAAAAAAAAAAAATAAAAAAATCAGTAATTCCTTTTCCCTCTCAGGAAATAGATGGATGTGATTGAAGTTTGTTGTTGTTTTTTAAATCTCTTGCAACGCTTTAATGCACCTGTTGAATAGAAAGATGTAAATAAAAAACTTGCATATAATGCTGATGAAAAATTTTGTAACCATTTATATTTAAAAGAAAATCTTTGTTATTTGAAAACAAAAACAGAAGTATTTTTTTCTAAAAATTGGGGTTTTTTTTAGCTAAAAGCTTTCCAGCACAGAAATATTTACAAAGCTTCTCGAAATTTTCTTTTTGATTCAAGTAGTGTTAACAATAGCAGTACAATCATCTCTAGTTATTACTACAGTCACTGATTTTTAGAGGGCAGGCATACTCAGCCAAGAGAATATCTGAAACATACTGGAATTTCTTCCCAAAACAAAATTTTGCTTACCTGATAATGATAGAATTTTTTAGAATAATTATTATAAGATACTGCTGAATTAAATTGTTCCTCTGAAGTTTAAAAGTATTTGAAATCTGAGGGATTCTTTGTTAACTGGGATAGAAAGCCTAGTTGAAATGGATTACATTGAGAGATTGCTGATGATAAAAAAAATACAAGAAATTGCTCAACTGTACTAATACTGGCTCAGTGTACAATAACTTTTCATTCCTGACTAGTTAGATGATGTTTCTTTCCTGGAGCAGTTACACATTCATCTCCCATGGGGCCCATGTCCTCATGGAAGTGTTAACACACATTCCTCTCTAAAAGTTTTTGGGCATGTCCAGCTGAGGTCATGGTAATTAGAGATAGAAAAGACCCTTTGGATCACCACACCTTTCTCCCTGCCAACACAATTCTGTTTCTTTAGGAGCTGTATTTACAATTGATTTGACAAAGCTTTGGAAAAGTGACTCAAGATGAGGCTATGGAGACTGTTACACAACCACGAGATCATATGAATACTCTTTTTTCTTTTTTTTTTTTCTTTTTTTTTTTTTTTTAGTGTTTTCTTGTATTTTTCTTGCTGCAATTATTTTTTTCATCTCATAGGCACCTGGGAATCCCCAGGAACAATCCAGTTTGGAGCTTGTCTGTCATTAGCAACTTCCTTCGTCACATTGCCTGCCCATTAGCTCACTCCTTGAGCAGACATTCGGAACTCAGCACATGATGTGGACTTCCTTATCTTTTTATTACTCTGTTGTTGAAGCACTTTCATTCCTGGAAACTCTTAAACTGTCCTGGACTTACTCTCAAGTTTGCTACATGTGAACAACAGCATCAAAGTCAGGCCTGAAAATAAAAATTTTGGTTTGGGGGCAGGGAGCAATACTTGTTTCTGACTTCTGCTGCTACGTCTTGTTCATGATACTTCCTCAGTTATACTTTAGTCACTTGTCAACACTACCTCTCCCCAACACCTCCTTCCACTAGATGGAAAAGCCTGATTATGAACTTGCCTAGTCTGGGCTTACATCACTGTAATTCCGTATGACAAAGCCGTAACTATGTTGAAGGCAATAGTGTTTTTTACCTGTTTTCCCTGGAGTTAACTGGCACAAGCCAGATGTCCACATTTCCATTGTCTCCATGTATCCTTGCTTGTATGTGCTGATGTATTTGTTTACCAAGAGAGGTTTTTCTTTCCCTGCCTTGTTCACTGCATGTTGGAAAAACCTTCATATTCTGTCATATTAAAATAAATACCCTTGTACTTAAAGAAGAAAAAGAAATTAATATGTAATTGTTTTCAAAAGCTTGATGAGGAGGAGGCTGCCTAAGTGGTGGTTAAGATATAAACAAAAAGAATTGGGAGATTTGTTTTTTAAAACCCCATGTTCACAGAGGCCTCTGCTTTGTCAGGAGGCTGGACTGGATGATCTCCTCAGGCTCCTTCATACCTGGCTTAGTCCATGATCCTATGAACCTGCTTGAGGTGACAGTGGATAATCTAGATGCATTGCTTGAGGAAATTTCAGTAAAAAATGATTTGGTAGAAGTTCATTTTATGCTTCTCTCTTGCACAACTGTTTTTTCACAAAGAGGCACAGTATTTTAGAAGTAGGTCTTTTAAAATAATTTTTAGAATTTATCTCCGTGTTTCATTTGTTCTATTCTGATATCAGACACTAAATGAGACCACAGTTTTGTTACTTGAGAGCTAAATTTCCTGCCAAACTCTGCTTTAATGTCAAACTGTTGTTTTTTATAGAGAAGATAAAAGCTCAAAACAAACAAAAATTTTTTAAAAATCACACAAATCCACAGCAACTTTCAAACAGCATGCAGGCAGCAGGGTGCCTTATAAACATCCCTGCTTACAAAGTCGCCTTTTGAAATACTAGCAATTATGCTGCATGAGGCACAGTTGCTACTCATGTGCCAGTTGTCACTTTTTAAAAGATGACTATTAGTTGTATTTACTCCCTGTGAGACATTGTGAAGTTGCTTGGCATTTTGAGGAAGCAAGCATGTTTTCCAAAATGCATATCTCTTAAAAAAAAAAACAAACCCAAACCCACAACCAAACAACTTGGCATTTGTAAATGGCATAGGATATCCATGGCATAAATAGAAGCTCATTTTCTGTTGCAGGTGAGGGCTGCTGTCTGCACTCTCGCTGCAGCCTCACCACTGGAAGACTACCATGAATATGTACAACACATAGGAGACCTAAAAGGAAGAAAGCAGGAGCAAGTTGTGGAATAGAAAGTAAATCTGTCACCAGCTCCAGTGTTAAAGTATTTTTGTATCCATTACACAGAATTCCAACTCCTGTCCTTGCACCACTGGGGTTTTTTAAGCACTTTTAAAAATTTCTAATAAAAATGGTCTTTTAGGTTCATTGAACCTTTTAGGTTCATTGAACACTTTCACAGAAAAAGAAAGAAAGTAGTTGAAAACCTGGCTCAAAGTCTGTGAAGTAACATGGGGCTTTTAGATGCCTCTTCAAACTCATGTTGGTCTCAACCTGTACTCATAGAAATTGGGAATGCAGAGACAGATTTAGCAAAAGGGCTTGGTTTGTAGTAACTTCCAAATCTCTCTCTGTTATACTCCTTTCTTGCTCTGTGTCTGACATTAAAGATGCCATTAGAGATGGAGAAATGGCAGAGACGGAAATAGAGATACTATTCTTGGGGCAAGGGAAGGGGAACAAACCCAACCAAAGACCTTTCCAAAATGCCAGCCAAGGTTTTACATTGCTGCTCCTTTCATCTGCTCTCTATGTGTGTAACAGCAACTCAGCTGAACAGACATGGAACAGGACATAGGGTCATTGCCAAAAGGGGCAGGAGGTGGCATGACCTTTCATCACCTTATTTCAGTGGTAGAGTGCCCTTGCACAAACTGGCACAGCAGTAGCATCCTACCTCCCATGCCACCTGTTCTGTCCTGCACAGCCTTCCAGTGGCGGGATGCCTTGCATGAGGACAGCCTGAACCAGGTTCATGAAACAAACGGTACTTGTGCAATAACGTCTTCTTGCCACTGTTCCTTGAGAAGTAACAGAGGCCTGGGACAGGAGTGTCTGCTGTTCTGGCCTTTCTCAGGAGCTCTGTGTTGTGCGAGCCTAATGTTATGTAATTTCTTGTGTCTGCCAGATTTAATTGCAAGCCTTTTCAGAGCTCGGGAATGAAAGGGCTAGCAAAATGTCTCCAGTGCACAACTAATCTATGCCACTCAATTTTCATTGCAATATGAATTTAATGCAGGGACAGATTAATTGTACTAGAAATCACTGTATTAGAAAGCTCTCATTTCTTTCCATTAGTGGCACCAGTTTTAACAAAATGCAAACTGTTCTGTGTTCCTAAAGAACCACAAAAAGTTGCTTGGGAAAGGCAAATTAGGTGTTTCACTTACGTGGAGTCAAATGAAATATGGCTGATATTTACCACTGTAACTTGGTTCTGAAGGTACTTTATGTCTCCATTAGCTTCCCAGACTTTATTATAGCTACAGCTTTTATTAATGTGGGAGTTAGGAAGGGAAATAAAAAAGTAGGTATAATAAAGGGAGTATTTAAATTTTGTTTTATTAAGAATGAACAGTATTTTTTATTTTAATTTCTGAACTGTTATATTCCAGGTATAAGCCACCATGTGGTTTGATACCTACTGCTCTAAAATGTTATTGCTTCTTATTTGCATTTAGGGAGGAAAAATCTTCATTGTTACGGGTAAGTAGTCACAGGAGAACCTGCATTAAATCAAAGCTAATCAATACTGTGCTTAACAATGCATTACCTGGGAAAGCAAAACAGATGCTTGAGAAGAGCAGAATTGCCATTCTGTTTCTGAAGTAAGTTAGTTCTTGCACAAATTTTTTGAGGAATCCTGACCAGATTGTGCCCCTTATTTTCTGAGAAAGGACAAAATTTTTCTGCTTGTTGTATCAGATCTGACCCCTAGCCTCTTATCAAAGAATTGCCTTCATCTTTTTCCTTAATGTTCATTTTGGGGAATTCCAAGAACTGTTGTCTTCAAGGACTTGGTTTCATTTGCTCTGAGATCTAGAAAAATCTGTTTTCATCACTATATTTGAAATACCTCTAATTCTTGAGAAAAGGATAAGTCTTACCATTTAGTTAAACTGAATGTCATTTTTCTGAGGTTGCATTTATGAAAAAGGAGGTAACCACGACAGGCACAAAGTATTTGGCTATCAACAAATAACCCTTGTTTTTAACAAGTTTTGGTGGAGGGATCACTGCTAGATTTGAGGATAGCTGGCAACCTTTTCTCTTGAGTTAGAGAGTTTAAGAAGAGCTATTTAAGACACCTCTATAGGGAGAAGCTGTTGAGGAATAAAGTAGTGGGAGAAGCTAAAGAACAAAAGGTGGTCTCTGGGATGAGGTTGTCATTCTAGGAAGACACTGGTGCTCTCTGCATACCACCTTTGGGTCACCTGGTTTGATTCCCTTCCAGAGATGCACAAGGACTTTGGCAACTGGGCTGTGTCACCTGAGTTCCCCATCATGTGTGTAGCCTTAGCCTGCCACTAAACTGATCTGAAACGTGGGCTTTCACATCCTCGCCAGTGCAGGAGTGAGAGCTGACAGCAGGCTGTGTACCAGACTGTTTCTATGGATTACAATAGCCATGCTGCAAGCCCCTAATTTTCTTTCCCTGAATAGGGGTGGCACCCTGGTTTAGAGTCCACTGTTCTAGTGTCACTTAATTATGAGGAAATCTGATTTTTCATAAATAGAGCACAAAATGCAGAAAAAGAGATTCTGGACATCATTTTGCCTCTGAGAACAGCATAGGGCTTAATGGGTCTCTGGGCAGAATGCAAATAAAAAGAACCCCAGATGAAGTACTCTTAATGTCACAGTTTTTCAATATGGCATTTAAAGTCAATGAAAAGCAGAGTGTGGTGGCAGAGCACACTTATCAGTAACCTCAATCTCTAAGAGGCATAGTCTCTTAAGCAGGGCTTAAACAGGTAATACTATCCATATAATAGTTTCCAGGTATTGAATTAATTTGATTAATAAGCTATTTTAAGCTAACCTTTTGCAAATTTTGAGTATCAGCATTCATTGCTGTGATCCAAGCATAACTACCTCATGCTAGCTCCTTAGAAGCAAAAACATGACAAGCTGAATATAAAAGTAAAATTGTCTCATTCAACAACACAGTCCAAGATGGGTGAAATGTAAGTGAGAAAACAGCCACACAGAGAGATATACCAAATAATAATCACTTTATGTAACTCATCAGGTATAAGCCTTTTGATCAGAAGAAAATGAAAGTTCTATTAAATTGGAAGAGCCAAAGTTTTGATGTCGTTTACACAACTACTGACAGTGATGCTAAGAACAGACTTTGCTCCACAACTTCCAACTTCTTTGAACACTTTTGTTTCAAAATACCTGATTGTGTGCATGTGTGATGTTTGTTTCTTTGGATTCTGGATGAGAGCAAAAAGGGAACTACATCCAAATCCGTTTTTATCTCCCATTACTGTTTTGGCACCGAGAGAATTCTCAGTCAATCATTGGGATCCACTGGCTACGAGCAGCCTGGCTTGAGGTTTAACTCAATGTGCTTTGTCTGTTCCAATGGTGTGTCTTTGCTGTAACATCATTTACTGCCATGTGGCTGCCAAGGCACACCCATGTCACCCCTGTCACAATGTCCCTTTTGATGGGTACAGCGATAGGATTTAATTCAGCTGTCTCCATGATGCAGGGTCACTGCTCACAGCAAAGCAACAGCGCTGCTCCAACTGGTGTGCTGGCTGTACAGCTGGGGAGAAGGGAAGGCAGGAGAATAAGGTGTGTATAAAACAAATAAGGATCTGTAATTGCAAGAAACATGCTTAGATTGATTGCTTGATAACCTCTATTTTCAGCTCAGTATGATCATGTGAACTTTGTGGCCAAAACTTTGCTGAAACAATAGATGTAGCTGTGTGGCCTTTGCTAATTAGAACCATAATAACAGCACATGGCTGTACAGGAGTGCATAGTGGGGTGAATGGCCAAAGTTAAAGCCCAGTGGAAACATTTTTTGCATGCATTGATCCAAAGCCCAGTGAAGACAAAGGGAATGAAGTCTTGTGTCAGAAGCAAGAACACCCAGATCCTCTTCTGATTAAATCTGGAATATTCTGTCCAGACCTTTTAGTTTCAGGTGTTTTGAAGGTAGATTTTGTTTTAAGTGCTCTTCTATTTCTGGGAAATCCAGTCTGATTATTGGAACACCTTCATGTATCGGCAGAGAGATATGTTGAATGATAGAGTTGAAGTGGTAGCAGTGGCCTGTCCTTGGACATCAGCAGCCTTGTCCTGGAAGAAATTGTGAATTCTCTTCTAGGAACGTTGGGGAAATAGAATGGAGAAGAACAAAGTGGGAGAGCTAGAAGCAGATGGTAATACTAATTGGTGATTATTCTGAGTTACCTGAAATTTTGAGGTCTAGTAAGGCAAAGGGAATTTAGCAGGGCATAGTCTGGTACAAAAATGAGGGGAAAAACAAATGGAGAGGTTTGAGAACTACATGCAAGCATGGCAAGGCATTAGGGCAGACTGAGAGCTGCACTGTAGGAAAGTACAACGCATTTCAGACTTGAATTTGCCATAAAACAAGATTTTCCCTAAAGCTTGGGTCATAAGTGGCACCAACAAATTTCTTCCACAAGCAAATGCAAGCTGGGTGAAGAACTTTAAGTTATTTTCTCTCCCATTTAGCAAGCACTGCTTGTGGGGCACACCCAAGGTGCACAGACCTGCTCCCCCATTAGGCAATGGGAAAGCTGTTTTTCCTCGAAGCCACATGCCCATCCAGGAGTCCAGCATGCAGCAGGATGCTCGTGCTGCTCGGGCAGGGGTGGAGAAAGCCACTTTTCTTCCACTTCCACCCCGTCTTTCTTCTCATCTAACAGGAATACCCTAATCAGGGAAGTATGCACAGGCTGTTTAGCAAGGGATCAAATCCATTTGGATGAAATTCCAGGGCTTCAAGGATAACAATGGCAGGAAGAGAGGTTTTTAAGCTGTCTCGTGCAGCATCTTGCTAGCAGATATGGCCTGGCTGCCTCATGCTGCCTGCCCTTGGAAAGCCCTGGCTGCTCCTGACACCGAGGAGAACCAAAAGCTCACTGCAATTGGAGTTAAATGAAGAAATCCCTCCATTAATTATGAAATTATTCTGTGGCCATAGCTTGCCCAAACCTAAATCTCCCTTCAATTCTTTGGACATTTTAGGTGTTTTATGGGATGGTATGTTAGCAAAAAGGGAATTCCCCTTCTCCCCTTGCCTCATTCCCATAGGAAAACCCTCCCATACAAACCCCAATGTAAGCATGGTTTGCGTTACAAGCCCAGGTCTCAGGTATTTTCATTCTGAGGGAAAATTTTCAGTATGAGGGAAATTGGGCTTTACTGATTGCTCCTCAAAGCATATGGGGCAATACACAAGAAAGATACAGCACACAGATTTTGCATGCTTGCTGCCAATGTTGGATACAGTGGCTGGTTTTTCATTCCTACAGCTACTGTTTTTCCTGCTTCGTTGAAATTCCCCAATAGTTAAGGTAGGTGGGCAAATGGATCAGGCGCAGGGCACAGGACTGCATCTGGCATTTGCTTCAGGAATGAGAGTGCTGTAGCCTGGGAGATGTTTCTCTATCTGGCTCTGACCCTGGGATGAGGAAGGGGGAGGAACTCGAGGGCTAGTCCAAGTTAGGCACATTTTTTCTTTTCTTACACACCATGCAGTGCTCTGATTGCCTGATAGTGACTGTATGGGAAAATTCTGTCTTATCAATTTGTTAAAAATGCCTTTCTCATTGGGGACTAGGAGACGGCACTCACAAGCACAGACAAAGAGCGTAGGAGCGCTTTGGGAGTGCTCTGATAATCGGGAAACTCCAAACCCCAGCAATTCAGCAAAACAAACCAGAAACTCCTAAACGGCACCACCACCACTAAAAGGAAAGGCATTTTTTCTGTCAATGTAATGACCAGATCGACCTAATTTCTGTCATGACAATTTGGTTTGTTGGTTTGAGTTTTTTTTCCCAGCTGACCACAAGAGTGCACTCATGGAATGATGTCCCGCGTTGTTTCCTCCGGGTCATTTCCTTTCCCTCAGCTCTGGAAGCAGCTTGCAGCATGCGGAGGTCGGGGGGTCGGACCTAAACCCACGTGTTTGTTTCTCTGGACATATAGATGCTTTCTTCCCTGGGGAGGAAGCCGCTGCAGCTGTACATTGAGCAGCACATACTTCTGTGATGAGTACATGGACACGTCACCACGGACACATGCTGGGGGTACATGCTAGTGGCACAGGCTCTGCCTACAGGATGCGCTTTACGTTGGCAATGATTTTCTTCCTTATAAGGGATGGCCATACTTAAAGAGAGCATATCTGAGATTCTCCCACTGTCTGGTCTTGCTGTATAGTTGGGCTTTGGGGGCTTTTTTCTTTCCCTCCCCCCCCCCCCCCCAGTGTTCCTCTACTACTCTTCTGTGACCTTCTAACATTGCAGATAATTTGTCAAATAGCCAGTAATGGCTAAACAGAGGCCCATTGTAGCAGGCACTTGCAATAATTTGTTAACAATAAAGACGATGTGAGTAGTAAATACCTCGTAATTGAGTTACATTATATAGAAATATCAGCTTCAGTATTTGCCAGAATGTTGGGGTTTTTTTTAAATTAGCTTTCATCTGAAATAGTTGAGGTGACTTTTTTCACCTGCTCAGTTTTTTCTACATTTCTGATTCAGGATCGCAGCCAAAGTTCAGCTCTGACTTTGTATCAGATTCTTGGACTGAGACTTAGGATGACTAAGTAGATCGATGATTAGAAGTAGAAATGTGAAGGAAAATTTGAAAGTCAATTTTTACACTATGCACAGTGTGCATGTGGATTTGACCTGTCTTGCAGGGCTTTCTTTATTGATAAAAGTATTGCTGTTGTAAGATGAATTATCTTTATATGCAGAGATGTACAACACAGACAACCACAGTATGAAGTTCCACTGGTTCATGAAGGAGCCTCTTTTGCGGCCTCGACTACTGATAGCAGAAAAGCTAAGCTGATCTTTCACTGGTATTTAATGAACTACACATAGGAAATAAATTCAAGTTTTTGGGGTGGCAGTTCAAGATACCTCAATTTTTTTCTTCACCCCCCCACCGTGTGTAAGTTTTGAATTCAATACAGACCAGACTGCTAATAAGTTACAGGCTACATTTATATCTAGCTGTGGGTCTGTGACCCCCTATAATTTCCAGATATTTCTTCTTCAGATAAAGTATTCCTCAAACTGGGAAGGGTAGCCATTTTATATTCCCTCCCAAATCCTCATTCAAAGTGCTTCTAAAATCAGAGCTGCATAAAAGCATCATTTAAGGTACAATTGCACAGCCACCAAGCTCACAAATTATATGCAAGTTGTAGTGACATGAGTCTCAAATGTCTGTGGTTTCACCTCTGCAACCACATGAAAACAGCTGCTTTACTAAACATTTCACTATCATTTAATATAAATCCTTTCTTATAATGCTTTTCTCTCTTCCATCTCCTACAATTTTATTTCTACTCCACCCATTTCTAATGTTCCTACAAGCTTTTCAATTTGTTCTGCTCCTTTCAGGTTTATTTGTGCTGTACATCATCCATAAAGGCATCTCTGGAACTTTTAAGTAGTTTTGCAAAGACAACAATGAGAAGGCAGTTGCACATCATATTATTTTTGGCTAGACCCTACAGGAACAATGGCTATTGTTTGGCAGCTAGCAACAGGGAGGCTGCATTAGTGATACAGGGGTTTAGAGCCTGGGGGGTGTTCTACAAATGATTGTGAGGCATTTTAGAGTATGTGTGATTCAACAACATCTGGCAACATCTGTTTTTAAAAAAGATTTAAAAAAAAAGGGGGGGGGGAGGGGAGAGGGAAAAATACAAGCAATCAAAAAAAGAGTGTAAAACATCCACAAACCTGAACCTATGGATAAAAATAATGTGCTCTATTAACTTTTGGTTTTTTTCCTCGCACATAATTGTTGCATATGTTGATCAAAATGACATTCTATTTGTTCTCCCTCTTCCAGTTATTTTGACTCAGTAAGGTGGTGTCGGCTGACTCTGAGACGCTGCAGTGGGACACTGCGGGGATTGGCTTTGGGGCTGGGGCTGCTTTGGGCTCACGGATGTGCGAGTGCAAGAACGCCCGTGCCAAAGGACTGCCCACGTGCTTGAGAGGTAAACGCTGCTGCATCTCTGGGAATCCATCAGGCGCCTCTTTAAGGAAATATTAATTAACGCTGTTTAGAATGTTGAGGCGACCCCCGGTTGCTGCATCCCGGAACGCCATCGGCAACCTTGAAATCGCCCACCGGTGCACATGACGCTGCAAGGACCTGCTGTGGGAAGGAGGTGGCAGCTTTCCGGGGTGGGGAAGGGCCGTTCCCGGCGCCGAGG
Source organism: Aphelocoma coerulescens (assembly GCF_041296385.1). NCBI lineage: Eukaryota > Metazoa > Chordata > Aves > Passeriformes > Corvidae > Aphelocoma > Aphelocoma coerulescens. The sequence goes on along the minus strand of NC_091015.1, from coordinate 76,449,913 downwards.
GCCGGCAGAGTTCTGCCGGGAGCTTCCCGGAGCTCCCGCTCCCGCCGGTGCTCCGCGGTGCTGCGCGGGGCGGGGGGCCCTGGCGCCGCGCTGCCGCCAGGTGGCGCTGTGGCGCCTCGGGAGCGGGGCCGCGCTCCCGCCCTGCCGCCCTTCCCGCCGGGAATTGCCCCTCACGGAGCGGTCACAGCGCCAGCACCTCGGGGGAGCGGAGCTGCCGACTCCTGGGGCGGTGTTTCTGCAGCGGTGCTCCCGCTTCTGTGCCGAGTGTAGCGGGTCCTCGGCACTGGTGAGGGCAGCCACACCTCCGGTCCTGTGTCCGCTCCTGAGCCCCTCGCTGCAACAAGGACGTTGAGGCTTGGAGGGCTGTCAGGCGCTGGAACGGGCTGCCCACAGAAGGGGTGGAATCACCGTCCCTGGAAGTGCCGAAAGATGCGTGGATGTGGCACCTGGGGACATGGTTTAGTGGTGGACTTGGCAGTGCTGGGTTAATGTTTGAATTCAATGACCTTAGAGGTCTTTTCCAACCTTAATGATTCTGTGATTGAAAGTGTGGTTCTTCCCTGTTTGAGGCACACTTCCGCAATTGTGCTTCTCTCTGTCCACAGCTAGAAAAGCCTGATGGAAAGAAATGCTTAACCATGGAGCTTCTTTTATACACGTGTCCTCATTTCCCACGTGGGCACACTCACTGAAGGGTTCTGCATCAAAAACTTGAATTAACATCTCAAAAAGAAAAGCAGGTTTGTGTTGGTACGTATTGGTTTCCTTCTCCTCTCCTTAAGGAACATAGTCCATACCGACAGTGAAACCATATTGTCCTGCATGCTTTCAGCAGGTAATTCTGCCTGCCTTGGGTGTAAAATAAAGCATTATTCTCTTATATATTTGCTGTTCTCCAGGTAGTGAGGGAAATTACCCTCTCAAGGTGAAAGGAACTTGAAGATTTTCTTAAATGTTTTGAGAGCATTTGATAAAAGTGACATTCAAAACACCAAACATTATCATGAAATTTTATAGCTCAGAACTATTATTGTGCCATATCCTAGAGGCTTAACTCAAACCCTTGTTTTTCGACTTACCAGTGTCTGCAATCTGAACTGAAGTGTACTGACGTCAAACACATTAGGTATTTGGTTTGCTTTTCAGGAACATCCTTGCAGGATAGGGTCTCTGGAGACCTTAAAAGGCAAAAATTCTGCTTTGGGGCTTTTGGCCACTTGTTCTGAGGTCTGGCCTATTGTAATTGTATTTGGTTTTTACCTGATGCTTCTTTCCAAATGGTTAATTCAAGGACAAACAGTTCTTAGCTATAAGCAGGAGCTTTAGTTCCAGAGTAGTTCTTGATATTGGGGTTATTTACATGAATCCACAAAGCCAATAACCTCTTCCTCTGAGGTAAGAGTTATTACGATAATCAGCAAGATTAAATACTAACAAAAATTAATATGAACCCATATATGACTGCAATGATTTTTTTTCCAATATTTACTGAATAATGTGCCTGGGAAGTGGGTCTTAGTTTGGCTCTCATGGCTGATTCTAAGACTTCTCTTACCCATACCCCTGAGACTCTTGTTAATTTTGTGGCACAAAATATTTAATTATGTGCTCTGCCAAGTGAATACAAGGTCTCAAATTGAATTTCAGTGTCCCTGGGCAACTATTTTAGACACTTTGGTAGAATGTAAATGCATATTTTCTGCATGCCAGATCCTGGCTCCATATCCATCAAAGTAAATCCTCGGTAGTTCCACTGAAGGCTTGGAACAATCTTAAATTATGTTGTTGAGGTCACATTGTGACCCTGAAGCTCTGGCAGAGACCCAAACCAAGAAATCTGTGTGGGAAACTGGGGAGGGAATAAATTAGCACTTGCCTATGCTTTTTGTGGGAGTAAACTGTTACAAAGGTGTGAGTTAAGATGAAAGCTCCTCATGGTGGTGGATATTGTGTTCCAGCTGTTTCTGCTGGAAACAGCTCTGTGTGTGTGTGTATGGGATGGGTCCCTATTTTCTGATGGTGCTCTGTCTCAAATAACAACCAGTATTGCTTTTACATTCCCTGACTGTCCCTGTCCCCCTCACTCCCTCCAAACAAATGTCGCTTAATCTTATAAAATGAAAGTCCAGGGGTAAGTTCTACTCCGGGTGGTTTTTTTCCTCTGGTGAATTTAATCCTTCATTTTCATTCTCTGCCAAATGCAAGTGGCAGGTCTAAACAGTATTAGGTAATTGTGGTTGTCATACTGCAGATTGCACTGTGGAAAAAATTAATTGCTGTTTTTTCGCCCAAGGGTTTGAGCCGCGGTCCCTTCGTCTGCCTGGGACAGCGTTGTTTCCCTCTCTGCTGGGGCTGCGTTCTGTGGAGCAGCATGAAAGGGCTCCTGTGCAGCTGCTCTGGGCGAGTGGGCGGGCACCTCATTCAGTAATAACAGCTAATTTATACAGCCGTGAACATCCACGGCTATAAATAAACAGTTCTGACTGACTTTGCATACTTAAAATGAAACAAGAGAGACTGATGGACTGGGAAGAGAAATCTGGGGTAAGTGTTGTAAAGGCCAGATCCTTACACAGTGTACCTCAGTAAAGCCCTTTGGAAATCACAGGGAAAGTGTGGGTTTGTGAGCAATGACACATTTTCCTCCTTTCAGGGCTTTGTGGATATGAGAGAAAGGAACAAAGCAAATCCAAGACCCCAGCAGTTGTGTTTTGGGGACAGGCATTCCTCATTGCTTTCCCAAAGTGCATGACTGGAATCCAGCTTCTCTCCATACAGGATGTAGCAGAGAGAAGTGCCTCTTCTGAACCCTTTTCGAAGAAATAAACAACTTCCCCCATGATTCTCCTCAAAGCCTTGTAGTCCAGCCTCTCAGTCACCACATCAGATCCCAAAGGTACCCCTCGTGTGAGCAGGAGCTGAGAGTGAGGTCTGCCATTTGGCTCCACTGGCTGGAAGTGGAAAGACCTATCCCTCTGTGCTGGGGCCCAGGCTTCATTTTGAGTTTCTGACAATAAAAGTGTTTGTACTGGACTATCAGTACAAAACAAAAGAATTTAAAAAGCAAAGAGGTAGGGACAAAAATACCCAACAAACAGGGAATTTCCGTAACTTTCTCTTCCCTAATTCCCTTCGTGTTTTTCTTCTGTCTGTCTCTCCAATATATTTCCTTTGACCAGCATCTTTCGGCTGAGTTCTTTCTGTGTTCTGCTTTAGCTTCAACAGAAAAGGAGGGAGGAGTGTGTTTGTATGTGGGCATGTGTAATTGCTTACATTCCCCTTGCAAAGTTAGCTGGAGCGAGTTATCTAGATAAGCTGGGAATTACTGAATGCATGCACGTCTCTCATTGAGTTCACTTAGTTTACAGTCTAGGCCTAGCATGTTAACTTCCCAGATTAGAATTTTTATCAGGTGCTTAACACATGAGAAGAACAATCTTATGTATACACATTATCTTTTTATTGCTCACAGGCAGCTTACAATGTGTTTCGCTTTTACTAAGCTCCAGCAGCATTTGAAAGGTGAAAATATCACCCCCGTGAACTGCGTGCACAGTAGCTCTAAGCGAGGGGGTTTGGCAATGAGGATGGAGTTAGACATTTAAGTACTGCAACTAGTTTCAAATCCTCTTTGAAAGCAGGAATAATAACAGAGATTTTTCTTTTTCACATTGACCATTAAGGAACACTTATGCTACTCTCGGTTTTGCGTGTTTATTGGAGTTTGCAAAGCAGATCTCCAGTGTTTTGGATGTTAAAAAAAATGTTGAGGCTAATAACAGAAATCAACTATATTGAGGAAAATCAGTAAACATGTGAATGGAGTATAATTATATGGCAGGCAGCTTTATGTTAAACAGTGCTTTAAATTAACATGCTTTCTGTCAAAGCAATCATACAGTCAGTATTACTTTTGCTAATTAGGTTACTTTTGCTGTGAGATTAACTGAAACCAAGAAAAAGGCAGAAACTGTTGCCTTCAGATTTCTTGTTAAAATGGAGGGGAGATATTAAGCATATTAATATTACAGAAAGTTTCTCTTTAGAAGAACTCAGCTTCATGGTGAACTTTCTGAGCAGACATTTCTAATTACAGTGCTTGTTAGCCCAATTTGTTATCTAGCTAGCTTGGAAGTCACAGCACTGTTAAAATTATCTCTCCTCTTAATTTTTTCCAGACTTGATGAAGGGCAATCCAAACAAGAGCTGGCTTGCATTCACAGGTCTTTTACAGAGTGGTGCCAAGCTCATGAGGGAGTGCATTTACCAGTGATGACTTTTAACCATGGGCACATCCTCACGTACGTTGTGCAAGAGATGAGAAATCTGTGTAAACAGATGAACACAATTTTCTTATTCATAGCAGTTGCAGAGTTATCATGAAAGAGGCAAACATTTCATATTTTCCACCAGTTTTCCATATGTCTGATGTCATAATGGCTTCACCAGTAGCTTCAATGCATTGGAGAAAGGATTTATCACAGCTGCATTTATTTTCCTCTACTTCATGGCTTCAGCATTCATGGAGAGAGTGTTTGGCTTCAAGAGGAGGATTCACTTGCCTTTCCACTTGTGGTCCATTATTACTATTGAATCTCCTGTTTGGAGACAGAGGAGAAGATACTATTGAGGTGTTGTAGGGGAAGGCACAGCAGAGAAGTCCTTTCACACATCAAGCATGAGGAGGATGCGAAACCGGCCCCAGCCTCCCAACATCCCTGGGGAACTCTACCCATCTGGGAGTGGGAGTAGACTGAGTACATGTCTTGGACCAGCTGCTAATGCTGAAGTGCTGCAGAAGTCAAATGAGCCTGGGATGTCCCCAGGAAGTAACGGATTACTCAATGACTGAGGAATGATTCAAAATCTGCCATGGACCACACCCATTGAGAATAATTGTGCTTTGCCAGTGGGAGAAAGTATCTGCCACCAAACAAAACTAGTTTGTTGTAAGAGTATGTGAAAAGCTTTAAAAATAAAGCATGTCTGGAAGGGCAGCAAATGAGTAATCCCTGCACCTGGAGGATCCTCACATGGCTGGTCAGGACAGCACAGAACCTACTGAAATACCACAGCTTTCTGAAGCACCAGTTAGAGACAGGTTGTGCTCTTGTGGGGCACCCAGTGTGGCAATAATCACATAACATTTATGGGTACCTTTTCTAACACACTGTTTCAGCCTCTCTTCCCTGCTGATGATCATTCACTCACAGGAAACTCTCCTTTAGATGATCTTTCCTTGTCCATAGACCTCAGAGGCTCTGCAATACTAATTGTTGTATTGTATTGGTGCGTACTGACCAAACAGATATTTATGGGGGTGGAAAAAAAAATGAACCACAACGAAAAAAATAGCCTGGTAGGCCAGGACCAACACGTTAACCAACACTTGTTAATGTCTGCCCTCCACTGGTGAATTCATAAGCCCTGGTTTGCCAGAGGCTCTGATCCAGTCTGCCTCCAGCAGATCACCAGATAAACTTATTACCAAGAATAGGACCTGTGACAAATAGTGCAGGTTTCCTTTGAACAGTCAGTCATCTCTGCCCGAGGGGTAAACTGCAGCTTCGGGGAGTGACAAATATGAAGGACATAAATGTGCCATCACAGGTTTGTGGTACAACTAGGACAAATGGATGAGTCAAAAGTAAATATTCATATTTCATTTGCAAACTCTGGGATTTAAATCTTCTAAAATCTGAGTTCCATTCATCATCGGCAATATAGTGAAATTATGGATATAAACATTATTTGGTCACTGAAAGGAATAGATAGACTCTGGATTCTTATTCTTTGTTTTTAAAGGCATGATACAACAAATCTTCTGGAAAGGAATCTCAGTTTAAAAATCCCTCCTGGATGCTGTAATAACAAAGGGTGGAACCTATGTCTGGAGTAATAAGTACATGCAGAACATCAGCATTTTAACATTCATACAAAAACTGCTGTTGATAAGCCTGTACCAGTACAATGGTAGCACGACTTCATACCCCACACAGTTGCCCTTTGCATCCCTTTATTTGCCATTTGGGTTTCTGCAATCTCAACAGCTGCTCAGAATAATGACAGCATCAAGAATTCAATCTTATTATAGTGTTGCTTTGTATTGCACAGATTTGTGAGCTGCCACATAGGCTGGATTTCCCAAGGCTACAGGGTATTAAGGGAGCTTGGTTTCAAAAGCCCATAAATATAAAAATAAAACTCAGGAAAAATAATCAGTTGCAAAAACATGTTATATGAATCTGGAAAATGCACTGAATGCAAAAATACTCCAAAAAAAAGAGAGGAAAAGCAGGCTCAAGAGAAGATTGTTGTTTAACTTTATTTCAGCCTTAGGTAAATAGGTTTCAGCAACGTCTTCCCAAGGTATTTAAGAGCTCATCGAAGATCTGGAAGAGCACATCCATCTCTGCACTGAGCAGGATAAATTTATTCCACCATAAGTTTTCTCTTTTTTCTGAAAGCAATGGCTCTTATTCTTGTCCTGCTTCCTCATCCCTTGCATTATAATATCTTTAACTTTTGTTTTGTCCCTGACAGTGTTCGTCAGCCAGCTGCTGGGCAAAGCTTTCGTTTCTGGAGGACAGCAATCGTCCAGGTGGGTCTGTTGGAGCTGGTGCCCACTCTGACTGTCAGCCTCCCTTCCTCCCCAGTTTCTCTCCTGAAGGACACTTCCACCACCTGGGGGTAAGCATTTCTCTGGGACAGGCATTGGGCCTATAAAACCTTGCAAGGGGTTTTCCAAGTATCCCTCAGGAGGCTTTTCAATCACTGGTAGAGCAAGTAGCTGTTGCTAGCTATAGCTCCTCTCCACCTGCATTTCAGAATATTGAAATGAAGTGGCTGATAAATGTTATTTTGGGTTTTTTTTAGACGTGTTAAATGGAAGACAATTGAATGTGCTCCATCTTCAAATGCTGGTTCTAGATAAGAGACCTCACTTGAAAGGCTGCTCTGTCTGATGTGGAAAACTTTGATCCAAATTTCTCCCAAGGATCTAGTTGTCCCAACAAGAGCAAACCCCAAGCGAACACTGCTTTGCTTTATTTTTGAGGCTTCTCCTTTGACTGGTCAAAGAAACATGAGATCAGTTGCCTGTGTGATGTTTTCCACCCATCGGGAATGGGAGAAACTATCACACGGTTCATCTTTGGTACTCAGACCCTGCAGCCAAATTCTTGGCTGAGGTAAATTTATGGCAGTAAAAGAATCAGCTCATTGTTTCAAATTATCCTCTTTGGAGTTTCTCTATTGCTCAACATTGTCTTGTACTCTAGAAACTCTGGGATTTAAAACAAAAAGAAGTCATTACTGGTACTATTTTCTGTGCCTCTCAGGCTGTGCAGCTGGGTTGCCTTAGTTACCACCAATCCAACTATGCAAGGGGAGGGAGAGGAGCGGCACATGAGAGATAATACATTTTTAAAACCTCCAATACTGTATGAAACAGTTTGTCTATAAATAATAAAATGAATTTAGGGTCTGGCTCCCTGAAAAGGAAAAAAAAGGTTATATTACTCTAAAGGCTAGATTTTCCAAGTCTCAGAAATTATACTGCATCTTTTCGGTCAAGCACAGGATGTAGATTTAACACTTACTTGCTTGAAGCTGAAAGCTGCCATCTATAGACTTTGGAATAAATTGGAACTAAATATACCTTTCGGTATGAAAAAGAGTAAACATTTATGTAGCTGGTTTTAGGAAAAATAATAATGGCCTGGAGTTATAAGGGAGTGTGGAAGAGCCCATATGAAGCATGCTGTGCTGTGGAACAAGCTTCATTAGCAGCCTATGGTCTACCACAGGATGTGAGTCCAGGAGGGAGCCAGGCTTGCCACTCTGGTGGAGTTGTTTAATCGCTTCTTGCACCTTTGAATAAAGACATCTGGGCAACCGTTCTTCATCCAACTGGGAAAGAAATAAAAAGAAGCAATAGCCCCAGATTTTTTTCCTTTGCGGAGAATCCTGGTGCCAGCAGCCCAGTCAGAGGGATCTGCCTTTTCAGATCCCACCAGCATCAGGTCTAATCGTTTGGTGGCTTCAGGTGTTATTAGAGAAGGTGTTTTCAGATGTGCCGATAGGAACCTAGGAGATAACTTACCCTGTAGCCCAAACTGCCTTTGGGGAATGAGGAGGAAGCAAAAGAGATCAAAAGTTCCCTTCCATGTACTTTTTCTTTCGGAGGAGGTGATCAGGGCATAGAGTATGGAACATGAGGAGGTCTGTCCTCTACCACCAATTATGGTTTTGTCTTGTGTGTGGGGGTTGGCTTTTGGGTTTTTTTTTTTGTTTGTTTGTTTTCTGCAGGATCATTTTAACTGCATCCTCTGCCTTATTGTGATGGGAAGGAGAGACAGGAAAGGATAGGATGAAAAAAAGTACATAGAGCCATTTTTGCTGTGGGAACAAAGGTATGTTGGAATTGCGTCTTCATTCAGTTTGCAGCTGGTTTGTTTCCCTGGAAATGCTGAACCAAAGATTTGTCTCAGTCAGGAATATATTAAGACTCTGGCACACTGTAATTGTGTAATTGGACTGTGGCACTGTGTAATTGGAACAGCTTCCCCGTGGTTGTGTTTCAAGGCTTATTGGGACTTTGTTATTGATACTAGCTTAAGAAAGTCCTACTCTTCTCTTGGGTGGACACAGCTGGGAAGTGGATCAGGAAAAACACTTGGCACCAGCATGGGGAACTGTAACTCAAGGGGAGTGTCTTGCACATGGATGAAAACACCATGTAATTGTTAAGGCCAGGATTTTGTGGCTCCTTTGAAAAATACCAAGTATGCATGGAGAGGCAGACCCACCACACAGATGAGGCCTCCAGGGATCGCAAGAGCACACCAGATATCAATAGAGAATATTGTGTATTGTTTATATATATACTCTGAGGTTACATTCATGCTACCACAACTGGGGTGCTTTTCAGCCTCTCTGTATGCACAGAGAAGTTGAGTGCTTGCCCCGATATTTTAGTCAGCTGTTGAATATGCATCTAATTTTTGCAGTTAATTAAACTCTGCTTGGCACAACATTTTGTCCAATCAGTTAACACTTTGGAAATCCAATTATTTTAATTCTGATTATCTCCAATTTATGCAGCAGGCATACTCTAGCCTAAAATTACTAATATGTACTCAGTGATGAAAAAAATCTGATACCTAGATGTATCAGATATCTCACATAAAGACTTAGGCCATCATGTAGTCATGATGTGGTCTTTGATTAGTAATAGTTACTAATTATGTGATGCCTCTTAAACCAGAGCTAGTGCAGAAAAGTTGCAGATCTGTTTTCATTTACCAGCAATCCTCATCTCATATCATGTTTATGCAGAATAGAATGCGGCCAAAATCTCTAAATATGGACATGTAGAGCAAGCATCTTGTTTGCAAAGGTAGCAAGCAGTGAAGTTGGTTATTCAGCACATTTGAAAGCCAATCTGCTGCTTTTAGGTAGCTGAGTATGGATGGTGAGAGACTAGCTACAGACGCTCTTCTTTGGCTTGACAGGCATGTGAGACTTTGCAAAATGGATCAGGCATCAAATGTTCCCTGAGAACAGAGGGAGGTTGTCTTATTTATTTTCAGAGGTGTTTTTGCAGTGTTTTTTCTTTCATCAGAAAGCCAGTTTAAGAAATTGCAAATGTTCACACATTTGTCCTAAATAAAATACACACGTTTTCCTGACAGAAACACTTTCATCCTCAAAAACTCAATCTTGAATGAAAAAGGAGAGAGGAAACCAGAAGAAATAATAGTGACAATAACAATAACAATAATGATAGTATCCCATGCCAAACCCCCAGAGGTGCATCCTCAGTTCTCTCTTTCTTCCACCTGTTAAGTATGCTCTCCTAAACGACTCTTTTTTTTTTTTTTTCTCTCCAACTGCCCATTTGCCCAAGGAAGCTGCCTTCCTTTTTTTTATAGGTCACTACTGGTTATACCACTACTAAAGCACCAGGGAGAAATTCTCAGCAGTTTGTAAAATTTTCCAAAGTGCTGTTTAAGCCATGGACCTGCTGCCACAGTGCTTTTGTTTAGATATGCTAATGCATTCCTGTAAATTTTTGGTAAGCACTGGTATTCCCTAGTCTCACAAACAACATGTGATGTGGGTGTAAGAGTTTTAGTCCAAGACATGTGACTTCTCTGGACCCTTCTTTGGGCAGGAATTCAAAAGCCCATGATTATGCTGGTAAGAGCTACTTCTTGAGCCATATTAGGGGAAGCTGGCCCAACCTTTGTCTGGTAAGGTTGGGATCCTTGCTCCAATTTGTTCTCTATTCATTAGCACGTGGGTAGGACCTGACAATTGCTATCTGACACCCAAATGCCACCACCACCCCTCGTCCCCAATGTACTCACGCCCCCTTCCTCTCCCTACCTGCCTGGGCCGTCACAGCAATTCATTTTAAGGGTATTTTTTTCATATGCATAGAAGTAATGAAGAAAACTTGGACTGACCCCATATCATACGGTTGAGGAACTCTCCAAAGTTGTAGCAGGAGATGATGATGGCAAGGCTACCGGCAAAAAAGGCTGCTAGCCCAGAGGGGCTGAACAAAGCAAAGAGAGGATATACCCACTCTCCCGTTACAGAATAAATCCACAGGACCCTGGCAAGGAAGGAGAGAAATTACCTTTGGTTAGGACTATTCAGTTAGAAGAACTACTTCATCATTTCCAACTCCTGAAGGGCTGAGTTATCAAAACAGACTTGATACAGAGAAAATTAGCTCAGCTGCCGATACATCGCCCCAGCACTTGGCCTATTTGCTGTGAAGCACACTTGAGCCACTGCTAAATTAGACGGGTTTCAGTACAGGTTGAAATGCACACAATATTCTGCTGTCACCCTGGTGGCATTGGCTATTAACAGCAGTAAAAGCACAGTAAAATCACAAAATGTTCAGGAACAGGGATGTGCACTTGATTATGCTAAGAGAAGCTTGTTCAAATAAGCTCTCACATATGTTTGCTCTTTAGTTACAACAGCTTTTCAGCCCCTATCCAGATCCCTAGAGTCTGTGGAGACACGGAGCTGTTCCTCCCTGTCTCAGTCCTTCTGCTGTTGATCACTGTTTTGAGGAGTGGAAGTAAGTTTTCAGGGGGTGAGAGGGCAAGGGGGATTCTCCATCACCTTTTCTTTTCTAAGAGGAGGAAGAGAAGAGGAATGGGTATGTGGGAAACAGATGTGGCTGCTTCACCCTTTTGTGAACAGTTTGCAAAGCATGGTTTGGAAAAGAAGGAAAAGGAAGAGGATTAATATGCCTGCTTTATAGAGTTTCTTTTCTTCTAATTGGGCCCTCTCTTTGTGCCTTTATTATTCTCTCATAAAATATATTGTAGTGCCTGCCAGTTCACTGGTACTATGTTCATTGTTTATGGCTCATAAGAGTGGTTGGTAGAAAATGCCTGAACTTAAGAATATAAAAGTAATCTTTATATCTTAAGTATAGGAAAAATACTTTTTTATTGTGAATAAAATTATTTATTTATATTGATTATGTAAAGAATTTAAGAAATAGGGTAGGTCTTCATTGATTGTTATCAGGATGTGCCCTTTTTTTGATAAGGAATTAAAAAAATCATATCTGAGGATTATGCCATACTTTCCACCACCAGTGCTAACATGGGAATGCAATCACAATTTTTTCTGATGGCACCAGCCTGCCACCTTATGCTGAGCATCATGCCTCAAAGAGAAGCAACAAACAGGCTGCCCCACTCTCCCGAAGCTGTGTTGTGACACTGAGGAATGGGAGAATGGTAAGGAAGAAAGAAAAAGGCTGAAAAGATGTTTCTTCCTTTCTCTCATAAAAGAAGGAAGGAGTGGGTCATAAAAAGGTGGTTTTGTCTTGCCTGTAAATTGAGATGTACTAATCCTCACCTAAGGGATAGAGTGGAGAAATGGAGGGGATTGATAGTAGCGCTGTCTGGACTGAGCATGGAAATATTTAAATGTAGGGACTCATTTTCATGATTCAAGATTCTTTCATCTAACAAACAGAGCTGTGAAACACCTAAGTAATTTAAAAAAAAAAAAAGCCTGCAGGAAAGGCCCCTAAGAGGCTGAGCAGAAATACTGAAGTCCAGGTGCTAAGTGGAGCCTGTGCAAATGTCAGCATGTGTTCTTCACTGCACAGGACTCCTCTTTCTTTATTGTGTCTCAAACAGTAAAACAGAGAATGACAACCACCTTTCTTTTATATAATGAGGAACTAGATTATCTTGATGCAATTTGGCCAGCTGGTGTGTCTCATATGAAGCACTCCAACCTGTATTTTCAAACCCAAATTAATGACTATGCAGGGTATTCAAAGCCACAGTGGACCCCTGCTCAGAGGCAGGTGTCTGGTGCAAGGTGTGACTGGCTGCTCGGTTTCTCTGCTGCCTCCGAGGGACCAGCCCCTTCTCAGCCCATCGACACTGCTGCAGTGGCAGTGACAGTTCAGGGAGAGGTTTGGAGGAAGGACTCTGTTGCTTGTGAAACATATGGTGCCCAAATGCGGCTATTAAATTGCCAGGTTGCAGCACCAACAGTAAAAGATGTACGTGTGTTAAGATTTCAGTGAACAGGCCAGACAATTTTTCTTTTGGTTGAAAGCTGCTGTCTGTAGTTTGCAGGGAACCACGAAGTAGAGGCAAAAAAAAAGCAGGCAGGAGTTCCCTTGCTGATTTGGAAACAGTATTGGCATTCTAATATATTTTATCCAGTCATCAGGGCCCTGGCACACAGGGGCCAAACACTCCAAGGGACCACCTTCCACTCAGCGCCCTGGCAACACAGTACAGCACCAACTCACAAAAGATACTGGGAGGGCTCAGATGTGTTGATGGTTGTGTTGATCTTCATCCTTCGGTGTGGATTCAGGTCCTGACATGAGCCATGTCTACTGAGGGGTGAAATTGTTCAGCAGATAGGGATTTTAGGGGAAAGAATGGCATGGCTGTAAGAGCAGTCTGGTCTCAAAGAGAGTAAAACCCAAATGTTGTCATAAGACAAAACAAAGCTGGCATTAAGCAACTGAGTGAATCAGAACATAGAAAAGGAATTTAGGAAGCCATGGTCATAATCCTATTAGGCTCTGGGCTGGATTAGAATAAATGGCTCCTAATTTGCTCATGTAATGTAGCAGTGAAGTCCCCTGCTTCCACAGCCACTCTGATGGGTTTCAAGTCACTCCAGTGTTTCATCTGTACAGTGTATTTTCTATTCCAGATGTTCACTCACTGGGCTGAAGATGGTTTCTAGCTGAGAGTGAGAACTGGTGAGTAGGAATGAAAGGATGGGTTTTCTCATAGTTCCAGTGACTTCTCAGAAGTCTTTGCATGAGGACAAGTCACTTCCTTGCTGACCAGTATCCTGTTGTTATACAGGTGTTCTGTATTCTCCACCCTAGAGTCTGGATGTCTCCTCATCTCTGGAAAGTTATATCACAGCATACCCTGAAATTATACAGACCCCTTCCTGAGTTGGGTCTCAATATAAGGCATCCTCTGAGAGATTTGAAGTGTTGGCAGCTGCCCATAGTTACACAGTGTGGCAGTGCCTCCATATCCCAGCGCTGCAGCCAGCATGCAATGAGCAAACCTACTTCAGGGGTGCATGACACACACAGAGCAGGTGGACAGATGGCTATGAGCTGTGGGAGATGCTGATTAGATACAATTAATTCTCTCAGGATCATTCTCCAACAGGTTGGGGATCAACTGGTGCATTGCTGGAAATGTGGGCAGTGTCCACTGGTGGAGTGGGAGGCGGTAGTGGGGCAGATGCCTCCTTACTACCCACCAGTTTGCACCTGGCTCCAAGTATCTTCTGTCTCAAGTTTCTAAAACCAGCCATGTGTCCCTGCCAAATACCAAACTGAGTTTTACATCTCTCCTGCTCCCATGACCCCCAGACCTTTTGGGATTAGGTGTTTTTGCAGTGAGCAGGACAGCGAGTGGATGTTAATTTGATGGTACCAGTAAAAACAAAAACTCCAGCCCTGAAGAAATTAGTCAAAGTATCCCTGAGTTTATGGCAATTTAGTTACTTTCCTATAAGAGGCCTTACAAGAGCATGTAAGAGCTCAGGACCTATATTGTGTTTGAAGAAACCTGCCTTGCCTGTGTTTGGAAATAGTTTTCATGGGTCTCAGCTGAAGTTTAAATGATTTCTCCATGGAACAGACTGCTGTCTTCCATATGTCTGGGTGGGAACTTTAGATCTAGAGTACAGCCTTTGGTCTTATTTTACAAATAGATTACTTGAGGAAAAAATACCTAAATTCTTACCAGCTGATATACAGAAAAGCGACAAATCCCAGTAGGATCAATCCCTTCTTCTTTGCTGGGTAACGATGTGGCAAGGCAAGGATTTCCAGGAGAGCAAATGGAAATACAGCCGTGTGCTGAGAAAACAAGAGAGTCTGTCACTGACTGATCACAGTGCCTTCAGTCATTGCTGATCACAAAGTTCAGGGAACTTTCACGAGCAAAGGATTATTTAACAGTACTGAGTATGATTGTATACAAATGTGCATACTTCATTTTTTACAATAAAGAAGTACCCCTACAGTAATAAGCACAAAAATTTTCTTGTTAATATGATGTAAAAATGAGGTTTGCCTGTAGCATCATCTATGTTTATAATAGGTGAGCTCTCCTTTTGCATTTTGTAGTGCAATAATTTTTTTTATAATTCCCATTAGAGTACAAAAGGTATTGAACTCTATCATTATGTGTGGTTGAGGATGTCAGAAGAGTGCTCCTTGAACTCACTAAGCAATTACTGAATTGCCTTCACATTCTCTTCAAGTCGTTATTGTATTTTATATAGTGTCATTTATTACCTGCCCCAGTACAATCCCAGTGTGTTGTGCTTCCCTTTGTAAATGGAAAAATGGATAAACATACAGGAGACTTCAGTTAGCTGTGATTGAAGGTGATGAAGGAACTTTAAACAAGCTTATCCAAGAGTGAGAAAGGAGTTAAATTGCTGGAGAAATGTGTTTTCATTCTCTTTTTTTTTGTTGAAGAGTTTGAATTGTAGCTTCAGTTTCAAGGACTTTAATGGTAACTGTCTGAGCATGGAGGATTTTCAGCGCTGGGCTGACTGTTTTATTGTGAGGAGCTGCCTCCAAGAGGGATACTCCTCATCGTGGGGATGTTGGGACCACAGCAGAAAGCCTTCTGGGCTCAGATGTTAAATGGCCAATGCAGGGATTCATGGGACGCTAGTGCCTCAATTTGTTGACTGACTTGTACCAATTTAATAATTTGTCTGGGTGAAATTTCCCTACTAAAAGTTTTGTATTCCCTGTGCAAGCAAACAATAACTTTGAATTGCAATACCTAGGACAGATGGCTTAAACAATGTTGGGGAACAACACAGCAAAACCAGTCAATGAAATGCAGCAGGAGAAAACTATAGCAACAACTGTAGCTGATTAGTTGGCTAAATTCCTGCTAATTAAGTAAGTAGTTTCAGGGGTAGATGGGGGAGATAAGGGAGAAGGGCAACACAGAAGGATAGATAGACTTTTAAATAGAAAAAAAAAGTCAAACTAATGATTTTTTTTTGTCTTTTTCCCCTAAAGGCATAACCTGCTGGGTATACGGTATGAAGAGTCCTCTTGTCCCAAGGAAATGGTTCTAGCATTTTTAATATAAGTATTTTTCAGAAACTGTGCTCAGTGTCCGATATGGTGTTGAAGTTTTATTGCTGTATCTTTATGCTACAGGTTGTGAAAAATACACATTAAATTCTTTAAATATACATTGAGCTATAAACAGCATGCATGTAAGCAGTATTTAGCTATTTTTTTAAGAGACAGACATCCACTTTTTTCTGCTGCTTCCAAGTGACAACTGCCTGGCAGCTCAGTGTCCTCCCTCAGCCCTCCTATCACACCCAGGAATGGCTATTCATACCTGGCTGTCCTTCTATCAAAAGAACCATTCCACCTCAGTTATCTTTTTTCAGAGAAAAGTGATAGAAAATGTTTCTTTGATGTTCCAGTTCCTCTCACTCATTGGCACTGGGATTTTCTTCTGTTCTGTTTCACAAAGATATTCTTCAGCTCTACAACCTGCTTGGTTGATTGCAGAGATCTCGTATCAGTGCAAATGATCCCTGGATTCATTTAACCAGAAAAATATCTTCAGTGCACACAGTTTTCATATATAATCCCTGTAACTGTCATTTAGTCAGAAATCTATGTGTTAAGCTGCTTTCAAAAAGATTTTTAAAAGTGTTTATTTTCCATAGTTGAACAATAGTTTGTCCTTGAACAAAACCCAAAATGCCCATGGCAAGGCAGCAGTGATTGAAAACCTGCACCTTGTCCTCATTTTTAGGCTTTAGCCTAAGCTTTTGGCTGGCACTCTGATTTAGAGCACCTCATTTTGACAGGTATTTTGGAGCATGCCCAGGAAAGAGCAGCACAAACAGCCTTTCAGAAAGGCTTTCTGTTGCACAAACAACAGAAAATATAACAGAAAAGCAGCCCAAAGGCAGGCATAGAAATCGTGAATGCACTGAATGTGCTGTTGCATCTAGAGAGGAAAGAAAAATGAGAAGTTTCAAAGGCTTAAGAGATTGATGCAGTGATGGCTGTGATGTGTTCCACGTCCATCATGTCCATGACCAGGGGTGAGTGGCTCAGTGGTCCACTGAGAAATGGCTTCATGCTGGGACTCACCAGCAGCACACAGACAACATGTGGACAGCAGGATACAGTCACAGGGAGCAGGCTGGGGCTGGTGAGGGGCAGCCTGCAGCTTGAACAGGCAGTGCGTTGGCACCGCTGCTGAGCGGCAGACTGGTAATGCCTACAAAAGATTGCTGGGAGATCTTCTTTTTAGTCTGTGTTGATTTAGAAAAGGCTGATATGCTTTACTACTCATTTTTGTCAGGCTCCTCCACTTATGTAGGAGTTAGAGAAAACACTCAAGGGCCTATAAATCAATAGAAGCTTGAAAGTTACTGGCAAGACTGGAAAATATGGCTGCTTTTGGGAATAGCCAGTTTAGTGGAAGGGGTAGGGTGAAATTTCTGCTTTTCCTGACTCAATGAGATTTCCACTGCTTGTTTCCACATCCAGGGACAGCAAGACAGCAAAAGCATTCAGGAGTGGGGCTGTCTGCCTCTTGTTTTGCAAACAGTTTCTTAAAGGTCTTGGATCTATCCTGATTTGGCAAAACAAATGCAAAAAGAAAAAAAAAAAGGAAGAAATTTGTTGTGGCATAGGGAAGCTGCAAGCTGCTCTCTTCCCAAGTCCAGAGATGTCACTGGCCCATGACTGTATGCTGTGTCTTCTGTTCAAATTATTGTATCTTTTAAAATATATTTTGCCATGTGTCTTAACTAGACATGCTTTTTTTGTAGAGCCATTTAAATTTGCTGTGAAAATTCCTTCTTAAGACAGTTTTCTACAACAGTTCTCAGCTTCCTCAAGCACTCCCAGGATGATTTTTTAAAATTATTTTGTTATTTTTCCTTTGTGGCTATAAAGGTTTTTTCATTTTCCCTCTCTGCCCCCCAATTCCTTCTCATGTACACGTACATCCCAGGCTCGCAAACATGTGGGAAAATCTTCCCTTGCACTTCTGCTATCCCAGAGTATATTTCTGCCAAGCCAAATTTTTTCATTAACAGTAAAATCACAGAGGAATTTCTATCGAATACCCGAGCAAGTTTATGACAGCAGATGCGTATTTTCAGAGCAGACACCCGGGGAATGTGTGGATGGCTACAGGGCGCAGAGGCTGCCCTTTGCCTACGACACACAGTTGGCTTTCCACATGATTTCCCTCTCACAGCCGAGAGACGTTGACTTTGGCAACATCATTAGTGATAGACCATATATCATGGTTAATCATATCTGCTGAAAGGCTATAAAGGCTTCTCATATCCTTCTCTAAAAAATAAAAAAGATGTATTTTCTCATCCACATTATTTTTAACCATAGGTCTCTGGTGCATAGTCATTAAATATATTTTCAACCCTATTTAGCAGTGTTTCATATTCTTAAACTGACGTATGTCTGAGAAGTGCAGTATTTGTGTGGGGCCAAATTAAAATATACAGTTTTGCCTCTTCCTTTAAAGAAAACTTAATAATTAAGCTCAGATTGACACAGATCAAAACATTGGCAAAATTTGCTGGAAACAGTGACTCATTTTTTATTTCAATTAACAGTTTCTCAGTTTCACATGTAAACAGTGAAACTGTCAAAAATAATTAACACAGATGGAGGGAAAAAAAAACAAACCTATTTCATTCCAAGGTAAGGAAAACAGGCTAAAACAATAGCTGTGGGTACTGATCAGGCTATCAATGAACCAAACTGAACAGAGGGCTTTTCTCTGCTCTTGGTAGGAATCCTGTTGGTACTTATTTTTATGTTCTTTGAAATATTAATGTATTTACTTGTCTAACAATCTCTGTTTGTTGAGGAAAGCTTTCAGCTAACAAATTTTGCAATAGCAGTATTCTTTTTTATTTCTTTCTATAGTGAAGAGATAGAAGTGATGTGACTTTCAAAATTAGAGACATTTAGTTACCTAATCACACTTTTAGCCTGAATTCTGCTTCCAAAAATTCAATTTTAAAATCCTTTGTGTCTCTTTCAGGAAGTCATTACGATTTTTCAGTTGGTTTTGCTTCCTTTTCTTCTCTCTTCAGGTGAATCTGAACTAGTTATAAAATTGCAAATTTCATTTTGTTGCTCATACAAACTCTGGCATATGAATACAGGGGGAAGAAAGTTTCTTAAACATATGCTGAACTTCATCTGAAATGTTAACTTATCTCCTGAAGACAAGAACATTCCCCTGCTTCTTTACTTTTTGTTTCCTATCCTGTGTTGTATGTTTCCCAGGATACGTTTCAGGTTCACGAGTTTAAACTAAGATAAGTAGTCCTTTGAATGTTATTTCCAGTGTTTTCTAAGCCCATATGGAATTTTTTACTTCCCATGTTTTGAGTAATTTGTGTATTTATTTAACGCTATATCCTCGTTTTGCCGTTGAGGATTCAAGTGAGAACGAGTTTCCTGGGGCTGAGAAGAGAGGGTTGGATAGAGTTAGTGCTCAGCTGCAGGCTCCAGCCTAGGCTGAGTTCTGAGCCTATGAATAATCTCCCCAGAGCTGCTGAGATCACTTGTGCGCCTGACGCGTGTGTCGCGGTTGACTCGGTGTGACCTTGTTTGACTCCAGAGCGAAGGAAATGATGCCTCGGTTGACCAGAGCTGTTTGTTTCTAATTCGTCTGCATTTACATACCCTCCATGTCTGCTTTCCATTAACATGTGAGACTTTAGGGAGGGATCTTTTCACAAACAGTTACCACTGGCCAAACTAAACTCCACTGGGCACAGTTGGAGACCATCAAGTGCTTTTGAAAAAGTGCCTGTGTTTCTCCTTTCAGACCAGTTCCCTGCAGAGCTTGTGTGCTGACAACCACTCGTGGCCAATACTCATGCTTCTCTCTTCCCCATCGGTATGTTACTGCAAAGGAAAAGGAAAAACCCACTTTGGTGTTGCCTTATGAGGCTCATAAGCCAGTGTTCATTGATTGTCCCTTGAGGTGTTTACTCAGATACTCAGCTCTTTGTTGGGAAACGTCCTCTTGTCTATGGAAATTTCCTTCAGTTGGATGCTTTCATGAACAATTACAGCCTGTGTTATCTGAGCATAATAAAACTAAATGGCTTCCTGTCACCATAACCTCTGTTTAGTTTTATACTCATAATTTTCCGAATCTCTGTATGGTCTCTCCTTTCTTGGCTTAATTTTGGAACAAGTTCCCTCTTTTGATTTACTTTGCTATTATTTTGCCTGTGTGCAAATGCCTCCTTCAAAATTTTCTTTTGCAATCTCTCCCTATACGTTTTTCTTCCTCTCTTAACCTCTCTTTATTTTTCAGGGTGGAAAGGGCTTAAGCATCATCGTTCATTTTATTTCTTTAACTAGTACCTTGCCATGTTTAGTTGAAGAAATAATTCTTTCTTAGGGTTCCTACATGTCTTTGATATTTCCAACCATCAGTGCATTTTCAGGGAACCACAGATTTATTTTATGGATAGAGCGGGAGGAACAGGAAGTCCTGTTACTGAGCAGGTGTGGTGGCAGATTAGTGAGGGATCTATTGCTCAGTTTAATTCCAGCAGCACTCCTTTCTGAACCATCAGCTACTATCTGTTTCTGCCCTTTCCATCTCCATTCATGCCCACCTGTAAAACAACGTTAGTGTTTGTTGCTTAGACATGTAGGTACTTTGGGAGCGTTATCATGAAAAATGGATGAAACATTAGACCAATTGTATGATCAAAGGTAAAAGAGCTTCAGAGATAAAGTTTCTTGCCTGCACACATGCATTTTTGGGAATAAGGGCCTGGCTGAATATCCTATTGCTTACTAGCAAATGTTTTGTCTCAATGTCAATGCCAGAATTTTAATTGCCTTTCTCCCTGACATTAGATATGTAGCCTAAGAAACTGATGTTGCACTGCAGCTGGAGGCTGACATGAGACTGAAGTGACACATCCTTTGCTGTGGAATATTTGTCTCCAGCTGTTCCTTCGCGGGGTGGGTTACGGAGACTGCACCTGTGCACGCTGGGGTAGCAGCAGCCTGGGAGGATTCCCTGCCATAACATTTGTCTGTGAAACACATACTTTCTCCCTGAGGAAATTGGCTTATGTCAACAAAAATGGAAACTTCAAAAAAATCTGCGTAGTGCTGGGAAAAGCTAAGCATCTTTGCTCTTAAATGTGTGGGGTGATTAATTTTGTGTGCCATATTCCTCACACACACATTCTTCTTCTTTTGCCAAAAGCTGAATGTAATTGGCAGCCTATGAATGTCCATAGTTGCCAGACAGCTTAAAATTGAAACACTGTGAAATGCAAACAAATGGAAATGTTTCTCTCTTGTGTAAATATGCAAGAATTATTAAGCATTAAATACTGCCTGCAAAGAGAATCGTTTAAGATGGTCAAAGATGAACTCAAAGTTGTTCTCGTGTACACACTTGGAGTAGGAGTCAGGTTCAAGTGGCCTGGACAAGAGGATTCTGCCCTACAAACTGAATTTGCACCCCCTTTTTTGGTTAGTGATGCAGCAGCTTCCTAAAATAGCTGTAGTAAGATGTAATCCTTCACACAGATACCCTCACATGAGAGTAACTTATATTCATATAACTTACATTTTTTCCAGATGGAAGTAAATCACCTTGATCTGAAATACTATTTCTGTTGATGTAGATGTGTCCACACTGGGAAAGGTGAGGCTTAGCTAGGTAGGCAGAACACAAGCAGCTTGTGTATACAACGAAGTTCCTGGATGAGAGGGGACATTATTTTTGTCAGGGCATCGGTGGCCTGCTTCAGTGAAGGAAAATTACTTGTATGCACCTTGTTTGTTCTCTCCCTTGCATTTTCTTTTTTTTATTTTCAGATACAGCTTAGCTACAACAGGGCAAAGTGCAAAGGAGCTTCAGAAGCTCAGGAAATGAGGAATCTGTTGGTATCTTTGCTGAAAGTCTGCCAGGTAAAACATGTTTTTTCTGAGTCTCCATTTACCTTCTTTCCTGGTCTATTCTCACTTTTTTTAGCTTACAAAATCTTCTGAACATGCCCAACTCATAACCATATGCCAGTAGAGTACCCAGGAAACTAAAATGCTGGTTTTTGTAAAGGTGAGAGGGTAACACAGCTACAGGGTAAATTAGAAAAACAGGTGGCCAAACTAAACTTAGATGCAGCCCGAAAATAAAGAAAATTGTGCTTTTTAGAAGAACTGTGCCTACAAAATGAAAATATAAATCTTTTACAAAAAACCATTTTTTGTGAACACATCTGCTCAACATTTATATGTATCTTTTGTTATAGATTAAAATGTTTTTGAGTTATCTCTTCTGACCCAGCAATGCCCCATTTTACTTAGCATTCAATTCTGTCATACGCTTCAAAGTGTAGTGTTCCCCAATACTGCCATTAAGTTGGATAATACATGCATATGGTTTGATCCAAGCTGTCTCCAGCAGTTAGCCTCCTTTTGGAGAGTATCCAGATGTTGCTTGAAAAGAGATGACTGGGAAAGAAATAAACAAATTCACTTGATGAATTGGCCAGCGTATCTTTTGTCTCGGCCATCTTCCACTTCAAAAATCTTGTTCAAATAAAATAATTGTGCTTGAGACATAAGTAGAGTGGACTTTTTTCATCCCCAAAGCTCAAGGTTTTGTATAAAGATGGTAAAACATAATTATCCCAGGCAAACAGAAGTGGAAACTGAGGCTCAGCCTTTGGGTTAAACTCAGTAGAAAAGCAAAGAGAGAAACCTAGATACTCTGGAATATTTGGTCTCCTTCAAATATGAGCAACATTCCTTTCTACATTAACCATCCTTTCTGCAAAACAAAGTGTTTCTGCTCAGAGTGCAAAACCATGGCTGAGCTGTAGTGCTCACTCTGCAACTATGGGTTCCAGGTGGGCAACAGCAACTCTTTCCCACTGTAAGAGCAGTCCATGTGAGGAAAAAAACGGTTATTAATTTCTGCAAAGAAGGTGCTGCAGCATCACCACAAAGCCACGGAGCTCAGTATTCCTGAAGTGGTTTTGCATGATTATTTTTTGGGTTCACTCTCCAGTTACATAACAACATATGCTTTCCCTATTTACAACATTAAAATAGACTGAGATTTTTAAAAAAAGTACTCCCACTGCAAAAGATATGGCACTGACGCTTACTACTGATACACCCATGTCTTTCTCCTCCAAAGCCAGCTACATGCTGCCTCAATCTGCCATGAAATGCCTGTAATCTCAGAGCCATACTGTAATAGCAATATGCAAGGAAATGAACCCAAAGAAAAAGTGTCTGCTTGGCAATCAGAACTCAGAGATTGTCCCTTAAAGTGTTGATATTTCCCTGGATCTCCCAAGTGTTTCCAGAGGATATTTTGTGTTGGAAGAAAGAAATGTCTCAGCTAAGCCTGAAGGCACCTGTTGGAAGGTGTTCCAAACCACAAAGATTGTCAATAGCAGGGATCAGTCTATGCTGGTGGCAGATGTTTTACGCTTGATAGTGACTGGAAGGAAAATTTCCTGCCCAGGAACTGTCAAGCACAAGATGTCTGCAGTGTATTAAGAGCTTTAGAAATAAAATACCAGGTTGTGATAGAGATGTGCTTTATGTGAAGTTTCTCTCTCGTCAAAATAATTTTCAGGAAGAATTGTTTTTCCTTTTTTAACACCTGTTTTTGACATTTCTGATATAGAAAAGCACTTTGTTGTAGTCAAAATGACTCTGTTGTGAAATGTAGATGTAGGTAGGGTAAGAAAGAAGTTATAACTGATATGTTTGAGGGGTTCCTGCAAAGAGTTCTTGCACATGAAATAAAGATGTATGCCCTAACACCTCTCAGCCTTCCTATGTCATAAACAAATCTGGAAACGGAAAGGGCAAATTCTCAGCTGTGAGCCAGGATTAAAACAAACAGCAAAGTCTGTCTCCTCTGAGCTCCACTTTGTGCCCCCCTTGCCCAGCACCTCCACAACTGTGAGCATTTTAAACCAGTTGCCCATACCAAATCCTGGAGCTGGAACCTGCATGATGCTGAGGACATGAGGAATCTTTCATTTTGGTGGATGATGGTTTTCAGAGAGAGCAGTGCCCTTTTGCACCTGTGCAGAGGTTTGGAGCACCACAGAAGGGGCCCTGGTGGAGATGAACTGGTGGACAGAGAGCAGGTGATGAGGTGAAAAGTGCATGATGGCTGTGGTTTATCACTCGGGTATCAGCAAAGCGGACGTGCCTCTGTGTTTGGATTCCAGTCACACATCTCTGAATAAGCCCGTCTAAATCAAGGGGCTGCTCAAACCTCGAGCAACTGTCCTCAGCCAGACACCCCAAACCCTCCCAACTTTACCTTCAACACTCACTGGAGACTGCTGCAGTGGGTTGCAAGGCTCTGTTCTTAAGAAATGAAGTCTGGAGAGAAATGAGTCTTCTATGCAATTATTTCATACTTTTTGGTTTCTCTGATTCAGCCGAGCGCTGAACCTCTCCCTTCTCTCCCACTTCCCATTCACCCCACGAGGCCTCCCTGACCTTGCAATCCACCCACAGTTTCCATGTTACTGTCAGCCTCCTTTCACTTGACTGATGAGAAATATGTGATTGTTCAACACATCATAAAAACGGCCAGAGCAAATGAAGGAGGAATCTGGAAAGTATTTATAGAAAATCTGTAAACAATCATTGCAATCCAGCTATTCAAAGCTGTGCACACATTAGCTTATTAGCTGTAGAGCTGTCAGAGTCTCTTTTGTTATTTCACCTTTTTTAAAAATTAAGGGCTGCTTTGTTACACTCAGCCATTTTGTATTTCAGAGATTCTTTAGCAGACACAATTTCTATTTTGAGCTACAATAAGTGAGATTCTCTTTCCTTATGACTACACATAATTTCATTGACTTCAGAGGTTTGACAAGCACCGATTCACTGACATTCCTTGTGTGCTAAAAGGCTTCTTGAGGCAGCTTCAAGCACATGCATCTGATTGCTGTGTACAGCTCAACATCAGATTCAGATAAGCAAGAAGGAGGAGGTGAGAAAGAAAAAGCTGTGAAGCTCTTCTGGAAAACGGCACAATGCAATGGGACACAGGTTGCAAAGTCTCCCTTTTCTCTGCAAGAGGCTGACGTGTTTCTTACTCACCATAGCGTGATTTAACCAGAGCGGGATGACTCCATCAAGGCTTTTGGGGTAAACCAGCTCCCGGTTGTAGGTATACAGTGTCCAAAAGGATATAGACACAAACTGGAACCAAAATGCAAAATGAAAGAAATTTAAAAATGGAAGACAAACATAACTGATAGGATTTGGTTAGTGCTTTCATTTCTGAGAAGGCAAAACATCTTCATGTTTTTTTACATGAAAAATGATGACATTGCCACATAAACTCACATTATCACACATTTACTCTGAGATGCAGTGTTTTGTGTTGATACTGAGAGAAAAAAAACCCTGCTTTATAAAGGGCCAACACTGACATTTTCTGTGGAATCCAAGATTAGCTGCTTCTTTTTTTTTTCCCTCTTTCCCTTTCCCTTTGCAGATAGGATCTTTTGATGGTCAAGAAGTTCTCCTCAAGGGACTGTCTGTCAACCCTTTGTTTTGCTCAGTAGCAAAGTAAAAACAGATCTTGATAAGGCAGTTCACATAAACTTACCCTTTTCCTTCACAATTAATAAGCCAAATTCCTAAAGTGCAGGTGAAAGCTGCACACTGTGGGCACCCATTTTTTTTCCCAGTAGAGCAGAAATTACAGTAGGACAACTTAACTGGAGGAAATGATCCCTGGTATCAGTTACTGATACCTGGAAGCTGATTTGCAGTTCTTGGCCTGACTTTGTATTTGAGCACATTTTGTGCTTGGGGTTGGAAATCAGGGGCGTGAGACTCTGGAAGAGTGAGACTGCGCCACTGTCCTGTAGGCACGGTGAGGATGCCTAGGGGGATATGAGAGCAGCATGGTGAACACTGCTGTGCAGTGAAGATAATTAGCCAGTCTCTCTGACTCCATCCCTGGCAGGGCTTTTTTATCGAGCCAGCTAGCTGAGCTGCTTGTGGACCATGTTTAAGCAGTGCTTCTCAGCCCTCTGAGATTCATTGGTGGCTGCAGGCATCACTCTCACAGAGTGTACCTACATGTATAAATAATCCATCAGTTCCTGTCCAACCCACGGCATTTTGATAAACAGCGTTGTCTGTGGGGGAGTAGGTGATCCATGATGAATCTGACGTAGGCTGCAACTATAATTATTTTTCCGTGATTCTGTTTCTCTCCAGTGCTTATTTAAAGCTACTCTGGCATCAAAGAAGGAGATGTGAGGTTTTGCTGCCTCTTAGGTGCCCTCTAATATCCTCCTGACCTGTGCTGCCCTTTAGAGAAAAGCCCTAAGTTGATAAATCCACTGCTATTTGGACCGTGAGATTAACAGAGAGGTTACACTTCATTCACCCTTTTGGGGTCAATGTGTATCCACCTGAGGACAGCAACCCTAATGTTTGTGCAAGAGGCATTGCTCTCAACCATGACAGGGTCAGCACTGTTTCTTCTTCTGAGTGGTCCAAATCCATTGCAAACTCAATGGTAAAAGAAAGCCCTTAGTTCTTATCTATTTTATACACATACTTCTGGTACTATACACCCCTAATCATTTATGCAAACATTATTTTCACATACAGAGACAAAGGGTACTTACTGTGGACACTGGGAAAGCCAGGACACTGAAAAGAAGGTCTCTGCTGGAAATTACGCACTTAGCACATCGCAGTTTCTTAATTAGTCTCAACACATCAGCCAGGAAGGACACCCCATAGAAGACAGCCTGCAAAACCTGAAGTAATTACACCTAATGAGGGAAACTCATCCAGCTTTCATTAGCATGTTCCTCAATGAAATCCGTTCTTGCTCTTCAGGGAGCTGTTTTGTTCGTGAGCTGCAAGCCTGTGTGAGGGAAATAGCTGTTGGCTAAATCTCTTTTACTAACCCAAACTGATTAAATAAAGTTGGTAGGGAGATAACTTTAACAGTATCCCAGTTAATTGACTAGACAGAGATGTGTGATGTGATTCAGATGGGTGAAGTGAAGGGACATGTTGAAAGCCAGCTCCTATGTTAATGGTTGACCACTGGATGTATCTGAGCAGGAGAGAACAAATAATTCCAGGACATGTTTCCTGTAAAGCAATTACTAGATAGCTTTTCCCACTATTTAGCCAATACAGGTTCTTTTTTCTAGAGACTCACAGTGTAGCTGATCTCAGTGTCAAGTAGCTCAAAATGATGTAAGGTGAGAATTAGGTGCAGAAGTTACAAGAACAGAACCTCTTTTGCTAAACTCAGAGGGATTTAAGAAAGAATTTCAAGTGCTTAGAAGCAAAGATCCAGGTTCCACCAACTAAAACTGAAGTTATTATTTTAGTTTAAATGAAACTATTTATAACTAATGAATTTTAGGGTTGAGAGGTTGTGTTTTGGTTTGAGGTTTTAAAACCATTTACAGGTAGTGAGGGTAGGATTTTTGCAGGAGGGCTCTAGGAGGATTTGATAAAGAATTAGGTAAGTGCAGAGTGACAAAACAGAATTTTCCAGATTAGTGTCATATTGTCGAATTGTCATATTATTATGGTTTAAACCAATATTGCTTTTCTAATTTCTCCATTTTCTCTCCTAACACTAAACAGCAGATCGAGATGAACCAGATTTGTCAGACACACAAAGGCAGAACAGAACCTTGAAGAAAAATACTTCTCCCACTGTCTTGCATTTAGCACCGAGTCAGTTTAGTTAACTCATGGGGCCACCTCTTCTTTTTAAGGCTAGGTTGTCCCAGAGTGATGCAATATGGGAAATGCAGCCTACTGCAAACATTGGATCAGCTAGTGATGCTTAAATGGAAAGAGGGCTACAGCTTTCAGGATGAGATCTCTTTTGCCATGATCTTACTCTGAATCAGATATTTATTTAGAGCAAAGTCTCTGGAATTGCGGCTGGTTACTTCATCAGTTTCTGAAGAAGCTGAAAAGGGTGGTGCTTGGGAGGGGACAGGATTAGTGCAATGTTTTTCCATCAGAAATTCCTTTATTATCAAAATATATGAGGGGAGGAGGGGACTATGATTTCACCATGCCTGTTGTCAAGCAAGGGCTTCTACGAGCTTTAGTTTTCAGTCTTCCCGTGCAACAAAATGACCATAGTTTGCAGTTATCTGCAACCATCCCCAAACATTTTGTTTCTTCCCAGTACAGGGAGAAGATACACTCTTCCTTCCCTATCCGTTCCACAGTCCAGAGAGTCACCACGGTAGGTACAACTGTTGGATTGTTCCCCTCCTTGTGCAGACCCACACCAGTGGAGGTGCAGAGGTGCTGACAGAGGCTGGGTAACTGGCTCAAAGTCACCCAGGACCAGGTATCAGAGGTTGTGCATCACCCAGTTCAGCTGCAAAGCCCCACGTTTCCTATCAAGGCTTAGGGTGAACAGATACATTTTTACATAAAAAAAACCCCAAGCAGCTTCATCAGCCCAAAAACCCACATATGTTTTTGTTCAAATCTGAGGCACCAAAGCAGCTCTTTTAAATGTGATTTTTCTGTCCCCATTATCACAGTTAGCAGGCACTGCTTCAGTCAGTAGGGATTCAGCCCTCCAAGTCATGGGTCTGGTTCAGTAAAGTCCATGCTGGGGTGCAGGGTACTTAGACACAAGCACATGTTCAGCCCAAATGTCTGTCCCAATCCGTGCCCTCACCAGGACACCAATACCAAGTCCTCAAAGAGCTAAGAAAAGCCTAGTAATAAACAGAAGCTCTTGTTACACCCTGTAGACTCAGCAGTAACTTTCTGTAAAAGGCATGAAAAATGAACGTGAGGGTGGTGACAGTCCAGTGACACATGGTGACTAATTGCCAATAAAGCAATTAGGGAGAGGCCTGGTTCCCAGAGGATGGGGCTATTATTATCTTGTTCATGGTCAGCCTTACATTAATCATGGGACAAGGATAGGCTGCTTCTTTCCCCGCTTCAAAATTAACTAAAACAAACATTACTGAAAAGAAACAGTCCCAAAACAGCCACATTCTCAGCCTGGTAAATATTCTGTTATACACAGGGGAGGGCAATGTTATCTTCTGTATGGAAAATGCTTTTCTGAAAGTGTAACCTGACCCATTTCTCTGGCTAAACATGGAGAAAAACAACTACTGAAGAAGTTTGAACTCAGCCTCAGGAACTTAGGTTTGTGCTGCTGTAGCTCTACCCTTGTTCGTCACTGTAGTTTCAAAGGTGTTTCAGACACTTTAGTGATCACCCTGTATGTCCAAGAGCAGTGGAAGATTATACAAATAATTTTCAAACCAGAAAACTGAGCTAGGATCATCCCTAGTGCTGCTCAGTCTGGCATTGTGCACCCCCACTAGATTAAAATCCAGGCTCCAAACCCATTTGGGTTATTGTTGTAAGAAAGGTGCATCCAAATCTTGTAGCCCTCCACTAAAGGAAAAATGTTGACATTAAAAAAAAAAAATACATGAAAACATCAAATTATTCCAGATGTCCTGTGAATTTCCCAAGCAGCAGTGCTGGCACTCACAAATCCATTGCAGGCACTCATGGAATATGAATCCACTGGCTGTAAATAGAACGGATTCCCTAAAGTGTTCCCACACGAACAGAAGGAAGACTGGAAGCATTCAGAAAGCTAATGATTAACCCAAAGAGGAGAATATGGATATGATTATCCCTGTTGGAGAGAGGCTGCTTTCCCCTCTAGACCCTGCGGAGTTCCATGGTGCTGGGTGCTGTAGAAACATTTAATTTGGCCAGATCAGTTTTCCAAACTGAGACTCATAGTGACAAAGACAAACCTCAATTTTTATCTAGTGCAGTGATCAAAAGGGCGTTTCTGTTTAACTAACGTGACATGATTTACTTTTGTGTATAAGATCTTGCCATATGTGTATATTGAAATCTCCAACTAGTACAAATAAATCGGGCTCCAAGCTCTGCCCTTAAGGGAGGGATAAATCCAATATTCTGAGCAAGTTATTAGACATAAAAGTCAACATTTAGTGCAGACACTCATCCATTCACATGATAGTGTCCTGGAAAATATCTTTACTAAATACTGGGCCTATTCTGAAACAAATGCAAAGCAGCTTTCAGGACAATTGAAAAGTATTTCCATTATGGAAGGCAAAAGCGTAAGGAATAAATTGGGGTGGGAATGCAATTAATGGTTTTTAAAGGTGCAGTGATTTACTAATGGATTTACAGCAGTGAGCAGATTTTTATGAGCTCGGATATTTCAGGTAATGAATGATTCCGCTTGCACTGTTTTGTGTCACAGATGAATGAAATTAATACAAAACTGTTTTTATCTGTCATTTCTGCTTCTGCAATAACGGGTCAATGAACCTCTTTGATACAAAGCCCACTTATCCTCTTTTTTCCCCCTACAAAAATATTTCCTTTCTGAATCTTGATTGCTATGACAATTAAGAAGATGAATCTGAAGCAATGTCAGAGCTGTAGCTCTCTCGGGAGAGCCACGTGACTAGCAAGGAATTGAATGAGGTGATAAAAGAGGGTCATATCTAGAAGGAATTCTTCCAGCATCTCTCCAGATAAATGCATTTCCATCCCCAAAAAACATCATTTTTCCCAGTGTTTCCATTTCAGATCACAGTGAGGTGGCCAGAGCAGCTTTCCACAGAAAGGAATTTTTAAATGCAATTCCAAAGAGATAAGAGA
This sequence comes from Aphelocoma coerulescens, assembly GCF_041296385.1. NCBI lineage: Eukaryota > Metazoa > Chordata > Aves > Passeriformes > Corvidae > Aphelocoma > Aphelocoma coerulescens. Next base: position 76,419,588 of record NC_091015.1, on the reverse strand, counting down.
AATTTTGGAGGGAAAATTTCCAAGTGATTCAGACAGCCAGTGCCAGAAGCCAGGCAATCCCAGTCTGGCAGGACACAGGCAGAAGAGCTGGACAAAGGCTGTCTCTGTGTTCCTAGCTCTGGGGAGGCCTCCAAGGCACCACCCAGGCCTGCCCAGCACAGCAGATCCACTGAACCAGAAGAGACCAGTGTGAAGCTTTTGCTTGCTCTTCTTCGCCATGACCATAACTCCCAACATCCTGAGGTGCTTTTTGGGACTGCGTCCAGACTGACAGAAATTCCGTGTGTTGCATGGGCACCCAATGGACATGTGTGGCTGACAGGCACCTCTTGATCCTCGATGTCTCTCAGCAACAATAGGAAGTGGCTTGATACCAAACCGTGGGAAGTCTTTTAGGTCCTGTGGAGCCCCACATAGAGCACTACAGCATGTGGGACTTCTTGTCTTCTCACCCTCTTCCTCTCTTATAGAGCAGCTCAAGAACCTTTTGCCACCTTTTTGCCCCTGCTTTACCAAAACATGCTACCCAGTTCAGCAGGAGAAGGGGGGTGACAGCATTTCTTTCCCTAATCCCCTTTCATTTTTTGGCAATCCTTTGTTGAAATAAATAAATCCCTGAAGAACAAGGACTACCATGAAGGAGTAATTTTGCACACCCTGTCCAATTGCCACATTTTCTTCATGAGAGATAGGCAGTATCTTCAGCCCAAACTATTTCCCTGTTGGCTGGCAGCTCCATTTTAGCATTGGGATCAGATCAATGAGTGGTTAAAAGCTGGGAGACAAAGGACTGGGGAAGTGGAGCAAGAGCCCTCACTCATGGAGATTTAATAAGACCTGAGCTGTTCAGCAGATCTGTAAATGAGCTGGCAAAGGGAGCAAATACTGAGGTGGTACACTCCTGTGAATCTGACGGGGTTTTTTTCCCTGTCAAAGCGAAGCCTGACTGTAAAATTGCCAAAGAATCTCAGGATACTGAGCGCCTGAGAGATCAAATAGTGAGCAAAAATCAGTGTTGATAAGTGCAATGTAAAGCATTTCAGAAAAAAAAAAAAAGCAGCTTCAATTATCTATTTTTCAACAGTGGGTTCTATATTAGCTATCACCATCCAGTAAAGAAATGTTGGACTCAGTGTGGATAGCTCTCTCAACTCGCCCTCTCCTTGCCTACCAGTGATCAAAAAAGACAAATAGAGAGTTAAGAGTTGTCAAGAAGAATTAAAGAACAAACAAGAAAACACCTTTAGGCCACTGTATAAATCCATATATGCTCATAACTTGACCACTGCAGCCTGCCCCATCTATCCCCTCCTGAAACTTGAAAAACTGCTGCATAGGGTGGCATGGATGCTATAATGAAAGAAACAACTCTTTGTGAAGAGAAATGAAAAAGGCTTGGACTTCCAGCTTGCAGAAAAGAGTAACTGAGATGATAATCTAATGCCACTCTAATGAGTGGCAAAGAAAACGTGAACAGGGATAGATGATTCGATTACAACACAGAAATAATGAGGCATTCAGTTCAGTTGTCAAGGAAGCAGGTTTGCACCCAACAAAATGAACTGCTCTTTCAGGCAAGGCACACTTGCCTCGTGACACACAGAATAGGGAAAGTACCAGAAGTATGAACAGGCATGTTTTTCCTTTAGAGAGGTGAAAGGAAGGCTTTAAACGGGTATTAGCTACCTTAGCCTGGATTTATTTTTCGGCTGGGGTAGTCAGTATGCTAGTGGGACAGTCGAGCCACGGAAACTTCATTTCATGCTTGTTCATGCTCTTGCCTTGTGCAGCCTTTCCCTGACAATCCACTGCTGGTCACTAAGGGAAGCTGGATGATCATTTCAGTGAGTATTTCTTCATCCCAAAATGCTGGGAGATGGGTTACTTGCTTTGTCCTTTTGATCTCATGCTTTAGAGCTGGGTGGTAAATCTCATTATTATGGTGCCAGGGGATGGGGGTGGAGATGCTGTTTTGCCTGAAAGTATGGGTGGTATTTTAGTGGCATCAGCCATCTCCCAAAATGGCTATACTGATAAACACACAACATCACAATTAGCAGTACATATGCCACCCCAACTGCAGTGATATATGTGTATCCTCATCCTTCCACAGCTGGCTTGGCCACTGAAGAGAGCACTGGGGCTCCTGGAATCCCCAGGTAGTGGCCACTTCACTTGCCATTCACTGCCTCTTCGTTGCAAATGTTTTGCAGAGTCACAGAATGGTTGAGGATGGAAGAGAACCAAATTCTCCACCTCCCTGGGTGTCTCCAAAAGCCCCACTTGGAGCTGGGGAGCCTTTAGGCTTCCACTGAACTCCAGCATAAGGTGTCTCCTTTTGAAGGGTAAAAGTAGAGACAAACATGCCCCGGACCAGACCTCCCACTGATACTTAACTTTGACAGTCACACAGAATGGATGAAAGGCTGTATAGATCCCAGTGGTCACCCTTCAAATTAGCAAGTGTCTCTGAAAGTTTTCCCTTGTAGGAAACCTCTCCACAAGCCTGGTCTTTCCACCCCACCACCACTACTTCCCCGAGCTGCTGATGGATGCCTTGGACCCTGAACAAACCTTCTACCCTCAGTATCTCATGTGCTTTCACTTTGATTTCTATCCTGTGAAATGTTGGCACATTAGAAGAACCAGAACACATTACAGGCTCTCATTTTCTGTGTGCTTTTAGGAAATGTACAACCAGTTGATAGCACTGCTAAAATGCATGTAATAATGTCACAAGCACCCCTCTCCACAGGCTGGAATTTCTTTCCTTTGTGTTTTCAACTAATTGTCAAGTGAAGCAGGACTCTGAATGGCTAAATTAGTACTGTGCTCTGCTTTGTTTTACCCTTCCTGTAATTTAGAGGACATAAAAGCCTATTAAAAAAATTGAAGTAAAACTCCAAGCATTGAAGTGTATTGAATTAAAGGTTAGAAAACAGGCACCAAATCTGTGTGTGTTCTGGCTGAACAAAGCCCCACTTTTCTGTCCTTCTCCTCACTGACAATGTCTCTTTTACAAGGAAGCAGCTAGCTTCAAAGTACTTTCTGAAAACCAAGCATCTCTCCAGTCAGTATTCTTTCTGCCTGAAACCTGTGAATACATTTCACAGCACAAGCACAGATCCCTCCTTAGTTTCCTTTGGGGTATAAACCACCAAAAGAAGCAGTTTAACAGCAGCAAATACACCAGCTGCATATGCCTTGAGGAGCAGATGGCAGACAAACAAATAGACATATTGGTATCACTGTACAACACGATTTGCTTACCAGATTGAGGACTGTCAAATATTTCCACTGCCCACCGTAAAGGAACACTTCAGATGGCGGCTCTTCTGCTTTTACTTGTGTGGTGGAATAGGCAATGAAAAAATACCAGACAAAAGCAAGGCAGTGGTACGTGGCAAGAGTAGAGATTTCCATGCTTTAGCCAAGAGCAACTGACAACTGTCTGAAAGCAGCTTTTCTCTTAAGGTTCTCAGTGCTTGGGATAAGGCAAGGCAGGAGGGTTTACTTCAGAGCAGTCTCAGGACACGATGCCACTTTGCTCTTGTCAAAAGGAAAAATCACAAGGCTGTGAACTTTGCTTCTATTTGTTTCCCTTTTCACTGTACAGATAGGCTGGGGGGGGTGAGGGGGATGAGAAGAATAGGCTTACTCCCTGGATTTAAATGCCTTGCTCAAGATTAACAGATTAGTTGCAGAGTTACATAAGTTTTGGGTTGGGTTATTTTTTTGCTAAAGTGGGGGGAGTTTTGCTGCTGATTTTGTGTAACAGGCTGTCATGTGTCGGGTAGAGAGTGAAAACAAGTGGCATTTTCCTCACTTGTAGCTGTGTGTGCAGCCATGTCTCCAGCTCAGCTTGGGAAGCCTCTGTGACTGTTTTTGCCTTGTGCCGAAGAAAGAAGTGGGAAATGTAATGGTCTGTGAAAGAAAAACCTAGTTGATTTGTTGGTAGGCTATGGAGGTGTCAAGGAAGCTGACAGGATTCATAGGCAAAGGTCCTTGGGGTCGAAAATTTCTGTGGCTGTTCACACTTATGCCACCTTTATGCCATTCCCCACAGCTGGGATTCATCACAGCTGTGCTTTGCAGGCTGGACAAA